>NC_140956.1:124769181-124831681 GCF_014529385.1 Adiantum capillus-veneris
ATAATGTATGTTAAAAAATGATAATTTAGTAAAAGCAAATGACTAGGTGAAAGATATCTTCATGATTTTTTCGGAGTGGACTCATACCAAGATTTAGGCTTGCATGAAAATATTTATTTATATAATAAAGAGTAAGTACAATGTAAGAGAATTATGGTAACGGTAAGTCAATGTATATAACATACTTAGGTAAATATTAACGCACACCTAAGTAAAAATATTTGAATAAATATCAAAATAATTATAATAAAAATACCTATATTTAAGCTCTATATACAATGAAATATTTTCACACAAATGGGCCATAATATACTGTTATTCTCTATCCTTTTTTTTTTGGAACAACTAGCTTAGTGGCTAGGTAGCTGAGGGTTTTTAAAGGAGATATATGGAAAGTCCCCTGACTCACACATGCCTATTTACAGTGGAAAGGTGAGGATAGCCACACGGTTTGAGTGATTTTGATAGGGTGACGTAGCTCACTATGGCAAGTCTGGATAGCCAAAAAATGCCCATCACTAGTTTCTACCTCTTTACACAAGGACGACTAAAAAATCATCCCTGTAAATGTAGATTATGACATACATTGCAAAAGACTGTTGTACTTGGTTATAAAGTTTTTTAGCTGCAAGAGAGAGAGAGAGAGAGAGCAAGAAATATTTCCTTGATTTTTGTTAAGTACCTCTTCACAAATGTGAAGTTGCCCTTCACAAAAAATGTTATCTTCTTTAATTCCCTTTTGCTTTGCTTGAGTTTGAAGTCGACTCCTGAGAGAATACTTGAAGATGATTTGTTGCAGCTCGATGGGAGAAGGATTTTCTTGTGGAGTGTTGAAGTTCACCTTTGGTAAGCTTCAACTCTTGGAGTGAGGCTTGGAGATTTGACTATGGGAAAATGGTCTTAATAGGCCCAGCTCTCTGCACACTGTTCGTGAGAATGATCTCTACAAAGGAGAGCTTAGGGGAGCCAGTGTTAAGGCCATGGGATCAGGGGCTTCAAGAGCAGGGTCGAATACACCAAGAAACGGGCTTTTAAAAAAAAAAAAGTGCCCGTGTATGCCTACTAGCGGACCCTCCACCTTTATGAGGTTGATCGAGGTCTAAAATTTCACATATGTCTAGGAAGCCCACCAAATATAGGCACACCAAATCAAGCTCACGACCACCTCACTAGTTTTATGAGTCTAACGCCTTAAACCAAGTGGCAGGTGTGCCTTGTTGTGTGGTATCCACAAAGTATGGTCTTCAACTCAACTCTATAGGGAGATGCACACACAAACTCACATACACACCTAAATATAGGCAAAATTGGAGATGGTGATTGGAGGGGCTCCTGGGATTACAATTTAAATCTTGAAGGTTCTATGGAAACCTTGCAAGGAGAACTTCAGGATGAGATGAGCAATGCACGTAGAAAGTGAACTTGATGAAATTAATTGAAGAGGAAAATTAACCAAAAATTGACACAAAAAAGTGTTCTAAATGAAAACATAAAAGATGCTAACCCGCTCCCTAATCAAGCAAGCCTAGTCATGGAGGGTAGTGACCTCTTGGGTGTGCGAAGAACATGCCCATACATAGCTAGATTTAGGCTTAATTAGTGAGAGATGCAACTAGTTATGAACATGCCAATGGACCATAATGATAATTAAGACATACTATTCAATATAATGGAGATGCTAATCATTAACACACTAATGCATAACGATAAACCTAGCTAGCATAACCTAAAGCTCTGATACCACTTGATGGGAATGGAATTGTGCTAGCTAGGGTGGATGAAAGACAAACATTGTGCACACAAGTGCATGTGTATAGGCTAGATTATCACTCAAACAAATTAGGTTCCGAGATGAATTAGCCTGGACTCATAAACACGACCTTGAGAGTTCCTAAGTCATCACAAGATCACCATAAACAAGAGAGGTGTAATGCAAACATGGAATGGATTTATTTATTCATGAAATGAGCTTTTAAGTAGCTCTATAGCCTTGCACCACTACATGTGGGATAATTCCACATTTTCTCTCCTTGACTCATGCTCTAGTACTCTAGGACAAAGCTCACACCTTACAAGATTCATGAGAGAATGACCAGCAAAAGCACGTGGAGAAGACATCACCGACAAAGAATGGGAGTATGCACGAGGTTGCGTACCAAAGGTAGAGTACTCATGTACTTCAACTATATTCTATAGTTTTTTCTTGATTTTATCTTTGTAATTGATAACATATATTTTCTTATTTTGTAGTGTCTTTTCTTTAACTCTATGTGATCAAAGGGTTGACACTTTTGTACACAAAGTTTGCAAAAAAGCCGGTCATAGATAAGGGCTGATTTGGAGTAGGTCAAGGGTTGATTTACACCAGTTTTGGATGGGTCAGAATTGGACGAGTAGTCAGAGTGCAAGCAGATCGGACACATAGTTTGAAAGTCAAACTAAGACACATTTAGGGTCCATCTAGTTATCAATAGAAGTGGTTCCTTAGTACAATGCCAGTCACTATGTTACACACTCTTTGACTAGTTTTACTTACTTAGATCATGTGAGACCTAAATTCTATATGTAAGATATGGGTATGACAGTTTTCTTCATTGGTTGTCGTATAAGTGTAGAAAGGGTGGTCATATTCCCTAACATGAGTTGTATATAGGTTTTTTTGGTCAAAGTTGTCTACTCGCAGGTGGCATCCCATTTTGTATATAAAGTGAAGAATTGGATGACGCTTCTTGTAGAGATCTTTTGGAAGATGATTCATAATCATTTTTTATACTTTAAGTTATGAAATTTTTTTGTCGTGCCGTCCATTTATCTCTCTCTCTCTCTCTCTCTCTCTCTCTCTCTCTCTCTCTCTCCCCCCCCCCCCCCCCCCCCGCCCCCCCTCCCATAGCCATTGTTTCATGTTTTATTATCCTTTTTTCATTTTTTTGAAATTTTAAATAATGTTCTTTAATATTTATTCACAAGAAAAATAGAGGGAAACACCAAAACTTGAATGTTTAAGCGCTAAAGCGGGAATCAATAATAAGCATGGCAATTAAAGCGGTAATAATTTAGATTATATACATGATAATATGGGCAAAAATATCCCCAGTAATATTTGAAATACAAAAAAAGCCTCCTTGCCCCCCCCTCTCTTCTTTGGTCAGCCCATTTTGGACTCTCTCTCTAAAAAACGTGATAAAAGGTCGTAGTAAAGGTATTGATATTTTCATAGTGAATCATATCCCTTATTTCTTGGATGATCTCCCTGAAGCTAACTATTGAGCAGTCATTTTCTAACACATGATGGTTTCTAGTCTTCCGAACATGCTAAAGGTAGAAAAACTTAATAGTTTGTATGCAAATTAGCAGCATTTGACTTTTCATCACCATTCCTTCAAAAAATAGATCCTTCTTGTAGAATCCTATCTTCCATGTCCTTTGAACCCATCTAACCCATCTAGAATCCACAATGGCCATTCTTCATCAAGATATTCTTGTAGAAGTAGGACTTTAATCCTTGTAGATAAAAAGGAATGTTTCTTTTTAATTCTTTCTCCTCCCAATGTTTTCCCCCATATAAATGAGAATCCTAAGGCCCCATAAGTACGATATAACTACCAACTTAGCTTTCGATCCCTATTACATTTTCATGGAACATGTAAGCACCTCTATGAATAAATATAAAATGGGGGCAAGGGGGTCACATATATACCCACCTCAGTAAAGTGCGCTATCCTAACTTTGACAAATAAGTAAAATAAATATCTAAAGGCCAAAATAAATAATAGGATCATTTTGGGTAGTTCACTTGAGATGCCAAAACTCTAACACCCTTGCTGCAACTCATAATAAATATAAATAGTGAGACTAAGTCGATGAAGAAGCTACCATGGACACCCAACAATAGCTATCATGCTCGTACACCTCGGATGTGCTACCCTCAACTTTGTAGCTTAGAACAATGCTATCTTAAGCATCTGGTGCCTTTTAGAAAATTGAAATGTAGACCACATTACGTCCAAGAATCCCCATTCGTGAACTATGAATAGATCACGTCCAAAATACTCCAAGATAATAAAAGTTTGGAACACATCCTGTCCATAATCCGATCAGCAAGAATGGATTGGTGCACTCATCCATAGTGTTTTAAATCCTTACCAGCATACGCATGTGCCTTGAACTTTGAACCATGCATTCAAACACTCATAGTCCTTGCCAGTGTAAAGTCCTCTACACCAACAACCTCTTTGTTACTCTTCCCAGAGTCACTATCACTGATTTCCTCATGTGCTTGCTTTTTCCTTTGCTCCTACTCAACAACCCGATGGCCATGCTGTGAAATGTCACCAAAACCTTACTTTCACAACTCCGATTTCTACAACCCCCACCGCACCTTGACTTTGTCGGGACCTTGATACGAGATCACCAAAATGGCAAAAAATCATCTAATTCCTCCCGTCGACTAACAAGTACCGCCAACTTCAAACCGCTATATCTTGCCGATCCAGACTCCATTTTTCAAGATGTTGATATCTATGGCCTTCATATATCACATAATTTGCATACAATCCTTGGAAAGGCTCCAAAAACTCAAATGGAACACCAACTGAGGTGACCAAACTGGCAGAGAAATAGCTCTTGATGAAACTTTAATTGACAGTATCTTGGCAACCAGGACTCCAATTGTTGTCCAAAACTACCGACATGCACCATAAGATGATCACTTCAAGTCCATCTACTCACTTCACCTTTGATCCTCAATCTGCAACTTCCAAATCCCAAGCAAGGGGGGCCATGTTGAAGCTGCAAGATTTGGAAATCTGTGAGTCCTTGCACTTTAAGGGGTGGCTTCAGAAGTTCCAAATTGCATCGCCAAAACAAGGATTCTCTATTAATTTGAGCCTCAAAATCCTCTCTGTCCAAGTTTCTCCAAAACACCTTTAAGTCCTTTTGCAAGCCGCTTTCCCAAAACCGATCGAAATCCTTCCAATGCCCTTTGCAAACTTTGTACACACCTCTCGATGCCAATCAATTTCCCTTCCATCCCCTTATCTACTCACTTCACCTTTGATCCTCAATCTGCAACTTCCAAATCCCAAGCAAGGGGGGCCATGTTGAAGCTGCAAGATTTGGAAATCTGTGAGTCCTTGCACTTTAAGGGGTGGCTTCAGAAGTTCCAAATTGCGTCGCCAAAACAAGGATTCTCTATTAATTTGAGCCTCAAAATCCTCTCTGTCCAAGTTTCTCCAAAACACCTTTAAGTCCTTTTGCAAGCCGCTTTCCCAAAACCGATCGAAATCCTTCCAATGCCCTTTGCAAACTTTGTACACACCTCTCGATGCCAATCAATTTCCCTTCCATCCCCTTATCTAAGCTTCACCCCTTAGCAAAGAAGGTGCCTTTTAAGGTTGAATCTACAAGAGAGGGAAAATAGGTAGGGTGTTGGCAATGAGAGGAGGAGTTTGAGTACTATGTCGCCATCAAGGAGCTTTTATAGTAATGTTTTAAAACGCAGTGGAAAGTGGGAGAGGGGGGGGGGGCTATCTTTACCACCATCCCCAACAAGAGAAGAGATTGGCACCATTGACAGGGAGCATTTCAAAACCTTGGGAAAAAATTCCATGCTACTCATGCTAAGGCCGCTGACAATACTGCTTGGATTGGTGTTTCAAAATACCGCAGTTCACAAAGTCGCCAAGTGCTATCGGTGCCGGCATCTCAAAACGCTAGCAAGAGAGTGGTTCTTGGAGCCACTGGAGAGGGGGAAAGGGGAACACACCCAACACACATAAAAAAAAGCCTCTCTATAGCCCAGGGTTTCCACAACACCGCTATCCTCTCAGAAAACACCTTCAAAACAACCAATATTCGCTACCAAAACACCGTCTGCTCACTTCCCAACTCACTCCCTCTTTGCAAGACCACAACTTGACACACACACTTTGCACGAAATATCCGACTGCTTCTCATACACAACAACTTCCCTTATTTCTCTTTGCAATTAGACACCCCTGGTTCAATGGGGGCACACCTGTCGACACACACACACCCGAGACCATAGACACATGCACAAGAGCAATAGAACGGAGAGGAGGGAAAGGGGGCAATGACACCAAAAACGGCAATGGTGGTTCTTCTTTACTCCACAACACGATTACAAAGACCACTCTGCCAACATCATGGTTAATACTACAAAAAAAACCCCTTGGTCTCTCCAAAAAGACCCTCGTTGGTATGAGAAAATCCCCCAAAAATGGGTGCAAAATGTTGTTTTATAGAGCCCCACTGGCTATTTTAGTAGGTGAATGAGCATCGAACAAGTGTCCACCCTCCTTTGGAATCATGCATGTAAATTTACCCCTTAATAAGCCTTGCTGATTCCTCCTCTCTCTCTCAATGTCTCTGTATCACCATGGGAAGGAACCCCCCAAGCACTAGCACTAGCGCTGGTGGAAGGCCCCCCCCGACATTCCAAATTATGGACCCGTTCTGGGCATGGGAATCTATACTTGCCATGTCATCATCATGTTAACCCTCGAAAGCAGCTTTTGTTGATAGCACCAACACACCACAATGCTTGGCACAACCACCGTCGCGTGCCCACAAGCGCCTATGGCCGCCACGCGTTGCTCCAAGAGCCACCACCTCCATAGCCACGCGTGAGGAGCTCGCGCCTCATGTCTTTACTCAATGGGGGGGTTTGACCCTGCCCATATACCTCGCTCCTTGTACCTTGCTATTCCCATGTGGGTTTTCTCAAAGCCACATGGTAGTCCCAGCTCAAACCACCCCTTGGGGGCCTCCAACCTCCACTGAAAAACTTTCAAAAAGTGAACCTTTTTCCCTCGACTTCAAACAATTGTTATTTGCTGCCCTGTGATCCGGTTCCCAAGCCCAAAACACCAGCCGAGAGCTCTCCTTGCCAACTTTGAACTCCCCCATCTTGGCTGCATTTTAAGTTTCCTGGGCCCATCAACCAGTGCCACCAAAACTGGCAAAAGTTATTGGGCACCTCTTCGCCATCAACTAAACCAATCTTCATCGGGTCGTTACTTGGCAATCGTGAACCCGTAAAATCCTAGTGGCTTTGCATGCTATGCTCTTCCTTTTGGAACCTTGACGAGATTAAAAACTCTCAGATGGCACGCCCTCCAGTGCGATCGAAGTGGCACAGACCCGACCCTCATCAAAAATTCAAACCTCTGTAACTTGGTATCTGGGACTCGGATCGTCGATTTGAAAATACCATCTAGTTTCACAAAATAATCTCTACACATCCAATCCTTGGAACCAGTTTTGATCATATGTCTTCACCTTCCTTGTCTGTCTCAGATATGCAAACACCTCTAGATTCAAACTGTCCATATCTTGCACTCTACAGCTTTGTTTGATGAGCCATCTAGACCAGCTCGTAGACCACTTCAAGCTCTTCATCCTCAAGGAGAAAAAATAGCACTTCAAGATTATTTCACCTAACATCCCATCTAGCCCACTTTGAAGCCCTTTTGGCCTATAAGACCTCATCATTCATACACATCCACTGCTACCTATCTGCCTAGGATCTTCACATCTACTCAATCTTTTTCCATGCACTTGCTAGCCCGTACATACCTCCTTGTGCCATCTTCTATGGTTGACACACTTTGGCTGCACCATCATTGCACAACCCCCTTGTTGGACATTTATGTTCAACCACAAAACAAATTTATTCTCCTACAAACTGCACACACTTGGCAAACACTATCAAAAAACCAAAACCATATATACAATGTTTTAATTTGGCCAACTACCATCAAACCTCAAGTGGGTTTCCCCACCCCCTGCATCACATCATGGCTTCCACCTGGATGAAAAATTTGGCAATGCTCTCTTCCACCCACCTGTAAAATTGCATCCCACAATGTTGTACCCCAACACAAAGCCCATCATGCATATAGGTTTCCCATGGCCTACCTCCTTCACTCCAAGCATCCATTGGCAAACAAGCATCCACTCAAAAACTACCCACTTCCAACCAAGCATCATCAAGCATACCATCACTCAAAAAAGACATACTTGACCCTCCCCCCCAACCATGTAAAGTGGAGACCTCAAGAGGACTACCTGCTTGATCAACCACTACATAGTTGTCTCCACCAGTCAACTCTTCAAACAAAACTCGTATACCTTTATGGGAAGCAAAGCCACCGCTTGGGACTCTCCATTATCCACCACTAGACATGTCTGCTGCACTGGAAGCTCCACCGTCTTTGGATCCACATGCTCCTCTTCACCATCAAAGCACTCAATTCGAGCATCATCAAACCCTTCTTCATTAGGTGTCCCTTCAACATCAATCAACTCCACATGCTTGTCTACTTCAATTTCTTGCTTCTCAAATACTTCTTCTACCACGATAGCAAGCTATGTCAAAGAAGAGAGAAACTCCCCCAATACCGCATCATCTTAGTCTTCATAAATTTGTAAGGCCACCTCATCCCTTTTGGCAAAATCCTGCACCATTTCTACATGCATACCCTCATCAATAGGCTTGGACTCCTTCACATGCTAGTCTCCATCAAGTGTACTGGCTTGCATTGTTCCCTGCTCTTCACACATATCTACCCCATCTCCATGCACATGCAAAATATTATACTCTGCATATTTTGAATGGGTTGACTCTGCTTCCCAACTCATATCAGCATCCATAGGACTGCTATCACTCGGCACATCCTCATCCTCTATCTCAAGCTCGGGAACCTCCTCCAGATTTACCGCTTCCACTTTATCTGCAAACCATACCATCTGCTCTCTAGCATTCTTCAAAGGATTCCGAGCAACCATACCTTGACTTGGTAGCACATCTCTTGCTCGATCAAGAACCATCTTCACTTCCTCTACAATTGGATCCACTCTAGCTGGAATTCTTAGCGTGGGAGCTACCCCATCTCTTTGCAGCCACAAGACCCTTGGTTCTTCATGCACCGGCACATTCATTTGCACCACCTTTGACTTGACTTTCACCGCTTCAATTGGCCTGGGCACCACATCACTTCACAACCCCTACCTGGCTTGCCCTTTCTTTAAAATCTTCTTGGTTCGGCCTTTTGCCAACTCTACCACCTAAGCATATGCCACAAGCCCATCCACTTCAACTTTATCTCACACCTCCTCATGTAGGAAATCCAAAAAATTTCTCAAATTCAAAAAATCAACACTTTAGCAGTGACCTCCATAAGATTTCTCCAAAGGGATTCAAATTCCCACTTAAATGCTCAACAGTCTCCATCCAAGATTTTCTTTAGACCATCTAGCTTTTGCTTTACCTCATGCAACTGCACCTCCGGCACATATTGGTGTTAGAATGCTTCTTCTAAAGTCATACAATCCGCCTTTTCTTGTTCAAGAAGTCCATCCAGCCACCGTTTTGCATTTCCACAATCCAGCATTGTAAAAATTCATACCACGACTTCCTCTCTAGTCATTCTGCTCTCCAGCATGAACAAAACATAGTCTTGTAGCCAGGTTTCCACATCCTCAACCCCAGTGAAAATGGAGAAACCAAACCATGCCATCTCTAGTAGAACCTGCTCTTCAAAACTTGCATCTTCGACATTGGCAGATCCACCCCTTTGACTTCAAGCAAGACCATCAACGCACTCCTCAGTGGGAGAGCACCAAAAGATGGAGAGGGAAGAAGGGGAACACACCCACCATACATACAAAATGCCTCTCTATAGCCTAGGGTTTCCACAACACCCTTATCCTCTCAAAAAACACCTTCAAAACAACCGATGCTCCCTAGAAAAACAACCATCTTCTCACTTCCCAACGCAGTCACACTTTGCAAGACCACAACTCAATGCACACACTCTGCACGCGGCACACCCCACTGCTTTTCACACACAACAACTCTCCTTCTCTCTCTTTGAAATTAGACACCACCGGTTTGAGGGGGGCACACCTACCGACACACACTCTCAAGACCATGGACACATGCACAAGAGCAGTAGAAAGGGAGGAGGGAAAGGGGGCAATAACACCAGAAATGGAAATTGTGATTCTTCTTTACTCCACAACATAATTACAAAGCCCATTGTGCCAACACCATGGCTAACAGTACAAAAAAATCCCTTGGTCTCTCCAAAAAGACCCTCTTTGGTATGAGAAAAGCCCCCAAAAATGGTGCAAAATTTTGTTTTATAGAGCCCCATTGGCTATCTTTAGTAGGTGAATGAGCACCATGGACAAGTGTCCACCCTCTTTTGGAAACATTACATGTGAATTTGCCCCTTAATGGGCCTTATTGATCCGTCCTCTCTCTCTCTCTCACCGTCTCCATATCACCGTGGAAAGGACCCCCTAAGCACGTGCTAGCACGAGTGGGAGCCCCCCCCCCCCCCCCCCCCCCCCCCCCCCCCCCAACATTCAAAATTATGGATCCCTTTTGGGCGTGGGAAGCCAACCCTACCACGTCATCATTGTGCTAACCTGCCCAACAGACAGCAACATCGATGATTGCACCAACACACCACAATGCACAGCACAACCGCCATTGCACACCCGTGAGCGCCTCTGGCCACCATGCATAGCGCCGAGAGCCACCACCTCCATAGCCATACTGTGAGGAGCTCGCCTCTCTCATTTATTTATTCAATGGGGGGGTTTGACCCTGCCCATACACCCTACTCCTTGTACCTTGTTTCTCCCATGTGGTTTTCTCAAAGCCACGTGGTAGCCCTAGCTCAATCCACCCCTTGGGGGCCTCTAGCCTCCACTAAAAAATATTCAAAAAGTTAACTCTTTTCCCTCGACTTCAAACAACTGTCATTTGCTGCACTATGATCTGGCACCCAAGCCAAAAAAATCGATCGAGAGCTCTCCTTGCCAACTTTGAATTCCCCGCCTTGGCTGCAGGTTAAGATTCTCAGGCTCGTCAATCTATGCCGCCAAAACTGGAAAAAGTTATTGGGCACCTCTTCACCGTTAGTTGAACCAATCTTCACTGGGCCGTAACTTGGCAACTATGAACCCATTTGGAAAGCCGATATCATGCATTTTTTGGATGAACACAAAGCCAATAAATCATGCAAGGAATCTTGTTACAAAGGTTTGGTTTTTCCAGGCTTGTTTACTAGAGTTTTGGGTAGTCCCCAAAATGTGGTTTTCAATAAGTATTTTCAGCCATACTTTATAGCTTGTGAATTGGACTTGTACATCATGAGTTATATGCGTCCGAAATGGGTGGTCTCGACTTAGAATGTGGTTGCAGATACATGCCACAAAGGCAACTGGGCCAACTTGATGATTTAGATTAGAAATGCTGAGATTTCAAATTTTTGGAAGTAGCCGAAGTAATGGGCTCCAAACCGTGCTTTACGGTGTGAGCGGGATGGAAACACACAGAACGCCTCTATAAAAACCTGACACACACTCTTGGGAAGATACACACACACACTATGGGGCACCACTCGGCTTACACAACCTGCCTGGCCGAGACAGGAAACACACACAAGGAGCGAGAAGAGAGAGATTTCCCACTTGCCCACTCACCACTCACTTACACACACTGACACACACACTCTCAATTCAGCTCAAAGGAGGCAAATTTCTGTTGTTTAGACTCAATGAAGCTCAGCCCAACACCAATGGGACAAATAGGTTACACAGTATTGAGGAAATACACCAGATACAACCACAAAGTTAAGCAGAGGCTTCACTCACCGGAGAAGATTACACAGAATAACTTTGTGAGGCACTCTCCTCAGATTACACTTGAGGTACTCTCCTCAAGACCAAATCTTTCCCTTTGTGATATAAATCATCCCCGATCAACTGGTAAGGTGTGGCCTTCTTAACTAGTCTATGTCTTTGCACCTTGTCTAAGTGTTTCGGACACTCACCTGCTTGTAAAAAGAAGATAATGTCTTTTAGCTCCTCTTGACCTTGATATTTGGGTTCATATAGTTTCACACCTCCTACCGCCATTTGAAGCTTTTCATTTGCGAGTAAGTCTACTTCCTTGTTATGAGTTCTCACAATGTGTTGTACCTGTGTTGCTTTAAAACCCTTCATCAAAGATCTTACACTACTAAGCCACTCAAACAATGTACAATTCTTGCACCTCCAAGTCCCTTGGATTTGCCTGACCACTAGCAAAGAATCACCTTTTATAATAAGTCTTTGTATGCCTAATTCTTTGCATTCTTCTAACCCAAGGGTTAGAGCAGCATACTTAGCCTCATTGTTAGAGTGAACACTGGGTAGAGTGATACCTTTTCTAACCATTACCTCCTTTTGTGGGTTCAAAATGATGATTCCCCCTGCTGCTTTGTCTTGTTGGCGTTGATAAGCTCCGTCAAAGCATAAAGTATGGGCATTATCAATCTCCTTCACTTTGAACTGTTTTGAGCCTTCCTCTTTTTGTAGTCGTGATCCTTCCCTTTCTCTCACTTTGTAGGTGACAATGTCAGCAAGTCCTGCTCTTGTGCTATCTTCTACAAGGAAAGTGTATTCAAATTCTTGGAGTTCAAGCACCCACTTTGCTATTCTAGATGAGAGGCTCATGTGTTGTACTACATATGGTAGATTGTGCTCTAAGGTGAGAAAAACAAATGGCATAGGGAGAAGATACGATCTAAACTTCCTTACCGCAAACAAGATTGCAAAGACCACTTTCTCCATTTCAGTGTATCCCTTCTCGGACGGAGTCATCACCTTGCTTGCAAAATAGATCGGCCTCATGTATGATGTTTTAGGATCTTTTTGCATCAAAACAACACCAATTGCTTCGAAACCTACACTTGGAGTGACATAGTAGGTCTCCTTTGGATCTGGTGGCATTAGGATTGGGAGAGAGCTAAGAATGCCCTTCACTTCCTCAAAACATTTTGCATGTTCCCTCCCCCATTCAAATGTAGATTGGCTTGCCAACCTATGCAAAGGGGCGATGGCTTCTGCTAGGAGATGGATGAAGCGAGACATGTACCTTACTTTGTGGTTGAAGGTAATTAGATCCTTAGTTGTTGTTGGTGGAGATAATGACAAAAGGGCCTCTACTTTAGAGGGATCCACTTGAATTCCTTGTGAAGAAACCACATGGCCTAGCAAAACCACCTGAGATTCACCGATATGCCACTTCTCTGGGTTGAGTTGTCCCCCAAATTGATGGAGCCTCTCAAGCCCCTGTTCAACCTTTTGGCAGTGAAGTGATCGACAACTATAAATACAGAAATCATCCATAAAGACTCTTATAGATTTTCCAAAGAATGGCTGAAATACAAATATTGTGAATCTCATGAAGGTGCTAGGAGCATTGGTGAGCCCAAAAGGCATTACCCTGAATGCAAAACATCCCCAAGGTGTGATGAAGGTGGTTTTTGGTTGGTCCTCTTCTACTATTCTAATTTGAAAATATCTTGAATACCCATCACACACAGTGTAGCATTCGTGACCTGCTACTTCATTCAAAATTTCATCTTGGAAAGGGAGAGGGAAGTGGTCCCTCTTTGTCGCAGCGTTGAGGGGTTTGTAATCCACGCAGACCCTCCACTTACCTTTCTTCTTGGGAGTGACTACAATAGGTGATACCCATTCAGAGTTGGATACTGGATAGATGAAGCCAGCCTTCAAGAGTCGATTCACTTCTTGTAGGAGAGCCTTTTGTTGCACAGATCCTAGTCGCCTTAACTTTTGAGCCACGGGTTTGGTCCCTGGTTTCAATTCAATTCGATGCTCTATTACATCTACACCTCTTATTTGTGAGTAGTCAGTGATAAACAAATTGGGATACCTCCTTAACATATTGATGTAGGACCTCTTCTCCTCACAAGTAAGATCTTTTGCAAGCATCTTCTCAAATCCTTCTTCAAGGTGGTGGCATCTTTCATCCCCTCGTGTGTGATTGTCTGTTGGCTTTTCTTCTACTGGAACATCTTGAGTGTTGGCGTTGAATACAATTCCCATTACCTCCAAAGAAGACTCCTCTTCACTGGTTGATGCACTGGTTGATGCTTCCTCATCACTTGAGTAAGGACTCTCCTCCTCGCTCTCTTCATCTGCCGTGGTTTCATAGTTGATATCTAGTTGCTTTCCTTCTCGCCAATCATACACCACCGGTTGACCCTTCTTAAGAATCAAACGACCACTTCCCCATTTTTGATCTGCATTCACAGCAATGAGCCAAGGCCTCCCTAGGATGATGGGATAGCCCTCCCCCTTAGCTGGCATAACATATATCCACTCATGCATCTATGTTACATACAGAGACTTTTACATTTTCAATGATCCCCAAACACATCACACTTGAGTTGTTGGCTAGCCTAGCTTGACAATTAGAGGACTTTGTAATTTCAAGCCCTAACCTGTTCATTGATTTTTCCGTGATCACACACATTTGAGCTTCACCATCAACATATACATTAGACACCTTTTTACCCCTTATGTAAGCATCCACAATGGGTTCCACATCTTTTTGTAGCTTTGAGGCCACAACCTTAATGGAAAGATTTGCTTTCTTTTTTGGAATTCTTGTACTTACCAACTTTGGCCATTGCCTTCTTACTTTGGCTGATAGGTGTAGAAGTTGAGGCCATGAAATGTTTGGCTTTTGGGTTTGTAAATCCTCTAGGATGTTGTAGGGCTCTAGCTCCTTTCCCAATGGGAAGTCGTTGATACCAATTTCCCTTCGCCTTGATCTTTTCTTCCTGCTACTTTCAACTTCTTCCATCTTTGACTTCTTCTTCTTGTCCCTTCTGGCTGAATTTGTTCCTTCACTTCTCATGTATTCATCCTTATCATGTGCTCTTGTGCGTTTTTCTGCCGGCATAACATCAAAGTTTAGAGTATGCTCATCTATTACCTCTTCTAGCTTGATGATGTTGACTCCTCTTTCTTCCTCCTCATGTGGGACGGGAGGTATATTTGCTGGTGGTGGTGGTCGATGAAGGATTTGTGGGCCTTGAGCTTGTTCTTGCTGCACAGTGAGAGGAGGCGGTCTGGGGGGATATATGTCTCCCGGAAGTCGCCTTGGATGTGGACAACTATACATGCCATGGCCCATTTCATTGCAATTCCAACATCGCAACTCTTGAGCTTGTCTTCGTTGATTGCGATTCCCTTCTCTTGGTTGTCGTTGTTGAGGTAGGCCTTGTACTAGATTCAGAGTGAGGTTCTCAAGCTATTGAGTTAGCCTTTGTAAAACCTCTTGTTGAGAGTTATCTCCTATTTGTGAAGATTGTGCAAGAGGGGCCCTAATTGGTTCTTCCATGGTTTGTGAAGACTCCCTCTCACTCACTTCATTCAAACCCCTTGCTCTATGTGCTTGGAAGTGTAGTTTTCTAAACTTGATGATGGCTACCTCACGTGCTTCTTCGAAGGTGGATGGGAATTTTAGCTCTACTTTAGCCTTTAAAAGTGGATACAAGCCAACCATGAATCTCTCTTTTTTTAGAAAGTTAGGTGCACCACCATGATTTTCTAATGTAGCCTCCCACCTACCCCATAGATTGACAAAGGTTGCTTCATAAGAGGGATAGTCTTCAAGTGATACTTGCTTATGTCCAATAAGACATTTCCATAGTCCTTCAGAAGTATCACCTTGCCCGAACTTGGAGAGGAATCTTGCTCGCAGTCTCTCCCAATTGGACTTGATTTGGGGTTGCAAGGTCTCATACCATGCTTTAGCTTCTGCTTTTAGAACCAGCGGGAAGGCTCATAGCTTTACTTCCTCTTCATCTCTCCCGGATATGAGATGTGCCATCTCCAAGTTGTCAAGAAACTCTTGCGTATCTTTGTCACTTCTTGTATAGAACGTGGGAAAAGAACTTGACATTTTGTTTAGACTTTTTGAAATCTCTTTTTTTAAAAGAAACTTTTCTCTTACGGGCCGCACAAGATTATTGACACTATAAATCTGATTACATTAAAATGAAGATGTACACATCCATTGTTAATTCGTACTTTATCATAGGTAGAATAAATGGATTAATTGAAGCATTGATTTCATTGAGGCGAGTGGATCCAAATATCCTCCTTATGATAGATTTAAACCTAAACTTAGTTGCAATGATTATATGAATGGATTGCCGAGCAATAGGCCTAAAAGGTTCATTGTTTTGATCGTGATTCATGTGCTACTCCTCGTTGTTGGTTTGAAGACCTCGTTCCTTCATATGGCCATTGAGCACCCCTTCACCACTCCTTGTTCTTGCGTTTAAAACAAAATGAAAACGTGAACATCAAAAGAAGTTTCATAATTGATGATTGGCAGTATAATTGGATTGGGTGATGCCAGTATTTCTCTAAGTCTTTCTGCACCAAACATAAAAACAATGCGTTGCTGGAAAAAAACTTTTCTATCTATGTGAACATTTACTCTAATGTGTTGTGCAAAATGAAATGGATAGATGGGAACTCCATTGTTCATCACTAAAAAAATTGAAGGTAACTTGGAAATATGTTCCTCAGTGGGGGCACCACTTTATGAGGGCGAGCTTTTTTGAAATGGGGCCTCTAAACCCAAACCAATGGGCCTACCCTCACAAAATGTTCGTAAAGAGGTACGCACACTACTTGGGGCACCACCTTCTTTTGGGAGTGGAGAAGGAAAACAATCAAAATGACACTTGCACTCACCCACTCAAGCAACACACTTTGAAAACCCCCTTACTCTATATACACTTTGGACACTTGAACACCATCAACGATTATGCAACCCAATGCCGTGCATCAAAATGAAATATGCAATTTGTGGAATAGCATTCACCTTCTCCCCATAAGAATACCCATAATACATCCAAACTCTTCCTCTCTCAAGCACTCATCAAAAAAACCATGCACACAAGACTTGCCTCTCAAACACACAAGAGAATCACTTACATCAAACTAACACACTTTGCATAGAGAGCTCATCTCCATCTATGCAATGCCGTGACACAAATAAAATCACCATGAAAGGTAGCCACATGCATATGTAATGAAGCAAAAGAGAGTTGGAGTGAGAAATTTCTTTAGACCAATTGAATAAGTGTGGAGAAACAAACCAATGGTAAATTGAGAATAGAACACTTACTTGATTTCTCGCACACCTTTTAAGGGGAGGACCGACGCTTGCTAACCATCACGAATTGCGACACTTGAAAGTTTTGAAGATGATTTCATGATCATTAACATAACCATGAGAGAGATCATGATGTATTTACAAGTTATTGAGGTGCTACAAATGATTTATTGGGTTGATGGAGGAAGAGATTGTAGAATGGAAAGAGTGGAGAATAGAGTTGCACTTCCTCCAAAGAGGAAGGTTAGGAGGGAGGATGTGAAAGAGGGAGAGTTGGGGTTTTCTCTACTATTGATCAAGAAACAACATGAAGTTGAAAATATAGGTGTGTGTCCTTGAGTCTCTCCAAGGGGGGCTATTTATAATTGTGTAGGAGTGGGATTATGCTACACTTAATTAGAGTAAGTGATTAGACCTAATTAAGTGTCCTTTGACCACTCATTGAATATTGGACATAAAAGGGACTATTTATTCACCAAAAATATCATTTTAGACCGTGAAGGCTCCATAGGGGTGCATAATGTAGGTGGGCCCCACCATGAGGCCCTACGGGTGGCTCCTGCGGGGTATCTCAACTTGTCTATCTTGGCATTTAGAAAGCATCTTTAGGTTGGTCCCATCACATGCAAGTGACCTTGAACACTCATTGCTCTTCTAGAAGATGAGTAGGGGAAAAATAAGATCTCACCCTCTTGATTTACTTGATTTACAGTTCCCTTTTGCTGCGAATCTGACAGATTTACACTATTTTGACCATAACTTTTTACCTGTAGCTCGGAATGACATGCTTCAAAAGGCAAAATTGACCTTCTCAACATGTTTGATATGAATTTGGACTATTCTTCACGCCCATGCACCAAGGAATTCGGTTTGGGAGGTCCACACTAGGCTAGGGAACCTTTTGCTTCCAAGTCTTCTTGTATGGGCCCTTTGCTTGTATGCATCCAAGGGGAATCATGCTTTTTCAAAAGGCTATGATGCTTAAACAAATAGAGGAGGGTCCAATATTATTTGCTTGTGAAAAGAATATACAATTGGAGTCTTTTTGAAAGGAGAAAAACTATATGTATATTCTTAAGAGATATTGGGCCACCTATGTAGGGGGCATAGAAGACTTGTAGAGAGGGACCATAATCTTTGGTAAAGACAAGTGGAGAGTTGATTTCCATGGGAATTTATCTATATGGGGTGGAAGATGGATATATTATTTTTCTACTACTAATTCAAAAGAGGTAAGAAAGTTTGGGGGTATATAGTTGGTTATTGTATGCTTATTCTATTTACAAAGCAAAAAAGAAAAGGGTGGTAATATAAATATATGACTAAGGTGACATTTTTGAGAAGAGTATAATGTATGTGTCGCCACAAAGGTTAAACGAAGAGGGGGAATTTACTCTAGATAACTTAATAGCGTAGAAAAATATATACACATATGAGGAAGAGGACGTTGAGTAGGCTGACAAATGTTGCAAAAAGATGGTTACCATTTTATGCCACTCAATGCCATACATCAACCTTGCATCAAGAAAACCATCAATTACTTTGGCATATACCTGCATGTGCAAATATATCTCCTTCTCCATAGCTGAGAGGTCTCCACTAATCATTTGCGTCATCAATTCCTGCTTCTTTGACAACTCAACCTTGGTTTGCATCATCCCTTCAATCACTTCATAAGGCCCTTCACTTTAATCTTCAACCTCATTTGCAATTGCGACTACACCAGACTCCTGGATTCCTTTGTCCATCAAAAGAAATGCAACATCAGTCTCCTCATCACTGTTGGTAGTGCTATCACTGTCCTCGTCAGACACTGTGGAATAGTC
Source organism: Adiantum capillus-veneris (assembly GCF_014529385.1). NCBI lineage: Eukaryota > Viridiplantae > Streptophyta > Polypodiopsida > Polypodiales > Pteridaceae > Adiantum > Adiantum capillus-veneris. The sequence goes on from NC_140956.1 coordinate 124,788,031, forward strand.
CTCATCACTAGACTCATCCTCATCTTCATAAAGCTCCTCCAATCGTTTCCTTGTGTCCATATTATAAAGCTTCTTGGCACTCGTCTTTCCATAGAGTCTAATCATACCACGTCGCCAATCTTGAACAGCTTCCACTGCACGTAACCATGGTCTGCACAGTATAATAGGATATGCTCCCAACCCTGCTGGCATCACATGAAAATCAACCACTACCTTTGCATCATATGCTTCCACTTCTAAGCTCTTTACAACACCCAAACACTTTACTTTCTGATGGTTTGCCAATCTGATCTAGAAGCCTGACACCCCAGACACTGTAAGACCCATCTTCTCAACGCGTGAGTGTGTTATCACACATATTTGGGCTCCGCCATCAACATAACCTTGTCCCAAATTTTTCCTTTTGTGCCACACATCTACTATTGGACAAATGTCTGGTAGCTCATCCATTGCCAACACCTTCACTGAACCTCTCTCTGGTTCTTTCTCCATTGGGTTAACCATCCTCTTCCACTGTCGCTTTAGCTTAGGCACCATCTCTATAAGCTGCCCAAAAGTAACGTCGGCTTTCCTGCTAGTCAGATCCTCCTTCAAGTCATAGCTTAGTTGCCCATCCCCTAGTGGAAAATCTGAAACATGAAACTTGCGACGAGCCCTTCTTTTACTCTTGGCCTTGACATCCTCGCCTTCATGGATCTTTCCCTTCTTCTTACTAGGACCTGTGGCACTTCTTCCTTCATTGTCCTCTGTGGTCCTCTTCCCAATAGGCATCACTAATGTATCCTCTAGCTTTGATGCCTTCTCCAAGGTGACTACACTTAGTACTTTTGCCTTTCCCTTTTCCTCCTGGGTTAATCCACTAGTTCCTTCATCTCCCTTAATTTCGATGCCATAATCATGCGACCTAGTTAGCACCTGTCTTGGCAATGGATACATGTCTCCCCCCATCCTTGGTGGCTTATCACATTGCGGGCTGATGTGGCCCAACTCTCCACAATTATAACATGTGGGCGTCTGCCTCCAAAACCTACCATTGCTTTGTCCAATACCATTCTTGGGTCTTTCTTCACCTGCTGGCTGATTTGCATACCTCCCTCGACCTCGATTATTTCCCACTTGGCCTAGCATGTTTAGGCTGAGATTCTTCATTAAATCTACCACTTGCCTCATGTCTTGCCTTAACCCATCATCTTGCACAGATGTAGTGACCACTGCTGGCATAACCTGAGTAGTAACAGGAACCACTGGTTCGTGATGAACCCCTGGCATGCGACCTTGTAAAGAGTCCATAGGCTGAAATTCAGGCCTCATAGGCAAAGACTCCACTCCTAGCTGACTCATTTTCCTCAACTTCCACTCTTTGTTCCTTGCCACCTCTAGTGCATCTTCATATGTCCTAGGCTTTTTTAGCTCCACTCTCCAACGTATATTCTCCCAAAGACCAGCCAAGAACCTATCCTTTTTCATCATGTCAGGCGGGGGTACTTGTGGTGCTAAGGCCTTGCACATCCGCTCCCATGCCAACGAAAACTTACGTATGTATGCATCTACTGGCTCACCTTCCTTTTGCACCAAACCTTGTACTTCTTGCCACACTTTGTCAGGATCTTCTACCTTCACAAACTCCGCTTCCAATCCATGCCTTAGATTGTCCCAACTCAAGCTTATAGGTGGATCAGCTACACGCAACTCCTCTTCAAATGCCTTGGACCAAACTCGTGCATCACTCTTCAAACAAATTTGGAGAAGACGTAACATCTGCGATGGGTCATGGATCTGGTTGCTAATGCAGGCAACCTCCATATTTTCCAAAAAGTCTTCCACATCTTCATCACTTCTTCCATGAAATTCCGGATAAGAGAAAGCCATGGCTACCCAAGCTACGATGCTTTAAGAACCCCTTGAACACACGTGCAAGAACCCAAAACTTTTGACTACCCAATCCCCAGAAACTTCAATGGAACTCAACTTTATATAAGGACAAACACATGCACATCAAATGAGTTTTCATAGTTGATCATTGGAATTACAATAGGCAAAGGACATTCCAGGATCTCTCTTAATCTTCTTGGCCCAAAGATAAAGACTATGCGTTGCTGGAAAAAAATCTTCCTGGACACGTGAACATTTATCTGGATTCTCTGAGTTAAATGAAAAGGAGTGAACTTAGGTCCGTCGTGATTATCCATTAAAAGCCATCCATGTAGATTCCAAGAAAGCACACTTGACTAATCCTCTGATTTTTCCAAAATTTCAGCAGCATAATAGCATAAATGGCTTAAAAGACCAAAAAACCAGCCATCATAACTTGGAAAAATTTCGACAGAGTTTCCCCATAAGTAGAGCAGTGAGAACCCAAAATATAGACTATATATGTATGCATAAACTGCCAACAATAGAACCCGAGCATCAATTAGGAATCACTAGTACATAGCCTATGGCAAGGTCACGAAAAGGGTGCTCCAGCTACCTGTATCACCGAAAAGATCTCCACATTTGAGAATCCCCCAGCTCAATAAAACCTCACGCTATCGACTCTCACACGAAGGCTTATGCAAACCTCGTATAGTCAAGTCTTAGAAACAACTATCTTCCAGACCAAGTCTCAGAAATGGCTGGGAGTGCCAAATAAAACCAAGTATGACTCCACAAAGGCGTACGATGGCAATATCCACAAGTAGCGTACAATACAAGACCATGTGCTCAAACAGACGCCCAATGATGCATACACTCAGAAACTGCAAGTGGCTTTCACTTGCTAGTATATCACTGTACTCCAGCTACCTGTACCTGTGTGAATCACCTGTACCTGTACCTGTCCTTGTAACCTGTATCCTATAATCTGTCACCTATATCCTGTAATCTGTCACCTATAATCCTTGACCTGTAATCCCGAATCTCGAAGCTTGAAGCTCGAAGCAGAAGGTACTCTAAGAAGATCCTCCGTGGGGGCGCCAAAAGAATGTGAGCGGGATGGAAACACACAGAACGCCTCTATAACAACCCGACACACACTCTTGGGAAGATACACACACACACACTATGGGGCACCACTCGGCTTACACAACCTGCCTGGCCGAGACAGGAAACATACACAAGGAGCGAGAAGAGAGAGATTTCCCACTTGCCCACTCACCACTCACATACACACACTCTCAATTCAGCTCAAAGGAGGCAAATTTCTGTTGTTTAGACTCAATGAAGCTCAGCCCAACACCAATGGGACAAATAGGCTACACAGTATTGAGGAAATACACCAGATACAACCACAAAGTTAAGCAGAGGCTTCACTCACCGGAGAAGATTACACAGAAAAACAACAAAAATTCTGTGAGGAATTTGGCAAAATGGACAGCGCCATTGCGTCCGGAACGGCCAAAAACCCCACCCTAAAATGTCACAGCGCTCAAATCCGACCTCGGATGAGCAGTTTAGGGCCAAAAAATGCTCCAAAATGAGCAAAAACACAGTTGCGGTTGTTCCTCCTCTCTTCTCCATGTTTTTTCTGGTCTTCTCTCAGTTTTTTCAATTCCCACACTTAGCTTTATTACTTGGGCACCCTTGGCCTTTTAGATGACCTCAAGCGGACCCCGAACAGGCCAAAAACTGACCTTGCAGTGCATAGTTGTCACCCTGCTGCATCCATCCGCACACCTGGCACTCAGCTTTTTCAATAATTCATCTCGTAACCACGTGAAGTGGCCTCAAAAAGTGGTCCTCATGATGACCTTTCTGCATAAGTATCACAAGAAAACATCCACGTTGTGTCCGTACGTCTCCACGTGTAAATATTGACCCCATTCACCCTCCTGACGCCACTAGATGCCATCTGACGCACCTGCTTACCTCATGTCGTCGGCCTGCTGATAGCTTCCTCGAGAAGTTTTATGCGCTACCAACTCCTCATTATTGTAGAAAAAAAACACTAGTACTGATAATAGTGAAAAACGATGCAGTAGATACACCCTGTCCTACCTATCCACATGTGGGCCCCACGTAACCACCTGGCTCTGGAAAATGGGAAATCCTTTATTTGATGCACCATGCATGGGTATGTACATATGTGCAATCCCTTGCTCCAAAAAACTCTTGACAATGGCATCCCATTTGGTGGCTGGAGCGGTGCACTATGCTTTTGGAAAGTTGACCCGGAGAGGAGGTTGAGCTGAGAAATTTTTGTGGGAAAAGGAGGAAGTTCGGAAGACTGTGGAGAATGTGCCATGTGGAAATGGGATAATCCCACATAGGGGAGATTGGGCTCAAAGCAAGGGGCATAAGAGGGGGAGTGGGTACCCACTTGGGTTGTATCAAAGGAGAGTAGAGCTTGGGGGGAGTTTGGCTATCGAGGCTCGTGGACATTTGGGGGATAAGGGGGTCCGTTTTTGGCTTCACACTGGCTGCTCAGGCACCTGTCCACCTTTTTGATCCCCTGGACACTAGCCCCACCCCTTCCCTTGGGCCAAAGTCACCAACTGCCCATTCAATACCAAAATAAAGCCCAAAAATGAACCAATAAAAGGAGCCTTGAAAGAGAGCCTTGTCGGCTGAGGAGAGAGACAAAAACCTCTTGGATAAAAGAGAAAAAAGCCCATAGTTTTATAGTGCAGCACCTACAAACTTTCGAGAGAGCTCATCTTTTAACAGAAGAGAGTACACTCCCAACTTCAATGGTTATATCTCTCTCATCTTTTATCTATTTTTAGCATATGGATTCTCTACAGACATCTAATCAAGACAAGCTATGTGTTTGTGTCCTTGGTTTCTCCTAATTTCAAGTGTGCTTCATGCTAGAAGGGTTCTTCATAAATCTTTACAGGTGGTTACCTCAGGTGGTTTCGACGATGTAATGACTTTTCTTTCCGATGATGTGACTCGTGCAAGGCTATAGAGGCACGCGTTTTGCTTGTGGTTTTCATGCCAACATCATTTTGGTGCCCCCACTGAGGAGCAAGTGCTCATGTGTTCCAATTCTTGTGAAATATGTCTATTTTGCACATAGAGAATGTAAAGGGGATGTGGGTCCTTATGGATAACCACCTATGTATGTGCAAATTGTGGACATCACTTGAGGTGGTCGTGTAATTGAATTGCAGCCTTTGGAGGGTCATGAGGTTTTGTGAAGCCAAGCACTGGGGGCCGGGTTACCCCGTGTGAGGTGGATTAGGTTCTAGAGAAATCCATCGACATCCGTTGAACTTACGATGTCACATGTAAGTGTTTTTTGTGGCAATCGAACATTGCGAACGAGTTTCCATAGTTTCATGGATTGCCTAATGAGAATGCATGCAAGTATGGGAGAGTGGTCCATGTGCAAGGTAATGGCAACCAAAATGAGGAAAATTAGGCAGAGGCTAATAAATCCCAACCTGCTCAAAGGGTTGCGAACACTGAACATTTACAACAAAATATGCAAGACATGATGACCATGATGCAGGAATTATGGATCAATGTTCTTGGAGGTGGTCGTGGTCGTGGTCATGGTAGAGGAATGGCCCATCCATATGAAGCTCAACCTAATGCTAATGTGGGTCGTGGACAAGGTGTCTTTGAGCCACAAAGGAGGTTCATCCCTACCTATTATAATTGTGGTGAACTTGGTTATATCAGAACTCAATGTCCAAGGCCAATAAGGATGGGAGGTGATATGTTTTCGCTTCCTCAGCAGATTCCTAACAAGGCTAATGATTATGCATTGGATATACGGGGAGATCAAAGTATTGAACAGGAAAATCAGGCCTCAGATGGTCATGTGGGTATTGTGCGGGTTGAAAGGAAAGAAGCAGATATTGTGCTTGTAGGCAAAAAGGAGAGGGAAAGTTATGCTGCCCCAGGTCTCAGTAAGAAGAAAGGGAAAGAGAAGGAGGGTGAAGATGTGAAATGTAAGAGAAAGAGAAGACCTTGTAGATGGTTTGAAGTAGAAGATTTACCTTTTGGAGAAGGCCAAACAACTTACAGTTTAAAGGAAGACCTGATTGGGAGGAAAGTAGATTGTACTTTTGGACAATTGATGAATATGGTGCCCAAACTGAAGAGGTAGTGGAAATCATTAGTGAATCTAGAGAAAGAGCCAAAGCATGGACAAGTTAGAGTGTTGGCTGTAGGAGAGCTACCCACATTTGTAAGGTTTTGGAAGAAAATTATGAGGGATCTTGTGGAGGCCATTTTGCCATGAAGATTATGTTACATGAGATTCTTCAAGAGAGACAAAACCTCTTGGATAAAAGAGAAAAAAACCCCCATTTTTATATATGCAACACTTGCAAACTTTCCAGAGAGCTCATTTTTGAGCAGAAAAGAGTACACCCCCAACTTTGAATGGCTATATCTCTCTCCTCTTTTATCTATTTTTAGCATATGGATTCTCTACGGACATCTACTCGAGATGAGCTACGTCCTTATGTCCTTGGTTTCTTCTAATTTTGAGTGTGATTCATGCTAGAAGGATTCTTCATAAATCTTTGCAGGGGCTTATCACAGGTGGTTTCGGCAGTGTAATGGCTTTTCTTTTCAATGATGTGACTCATGCAAGGCTATAGAGGCACTCAATTTCCTTGTGGTTTGCACGTTAACACCGTCAAATCCCAGTGGTTGTACATGATATGATCTTCCTTTTGGAGCCCTGGAAAGCTTCAAAAACTCTCAAATGGCATGCCCTCCAATGTGGTCAAACTGGCACAAACCTAGCCCTCGAAAAAACTTCAAACCTCTGTAACTTGGGATCCGGGACTTCTATTGTCAATTGGAAAAGACCAATAGGTTCCACAAAATAATCTCTATGCATCCAATCCATGAAAATTCACCTACCTTGTCCTTCTCATATCTGCAAACACCTCTAGCTTCAAATTGTCCATATCTTGCACTCTATAGCTCCGTTTGGTGAGCCATCTAGACGAGCTCATAGATCACTTCAAGGTATTCATCCTCAATGAAAAAACTGACACTTCAATCTCCTTTCACCTGCCATCTCATCTAGCCCACTTTGAAACCCTTGTGGCCTATAAAACCTCATCATTCATACACATCCAGTGCTATCTGTCTGCCCAAGACCTTCACATCTTTTCTTGTCCTTTGCCATGCACCTCGTAGCCCATACATATCTATTTGTGCCACCTTCTATGGTTGATACACTTTGGTTGCACCACCGTTTTTCAAAAAACATTTAGAACGCTAGAGGTAGAGTGGGGAAAATTGGTCCCCGACGATGAGGGAGACAAGCCTCTTCACTTCATGAGTCTTCTCACAGGTGCTCCTCCTCCACCAAGGCTCTTCAAGAACACAACTTTGATACCATGTCAAACTCAATGATGCGAAAGCATGGAGACCATGGAGAGTGAGCATGAGAGAGAGAGAGAGAGAGAGGGGGGGGGGGGCAGAGTCTCTTGAACCAATCAACCTTGGAAATCAATAATTGATACAATGTACAATGGGGGAAATGGGTCACATATATACCCACCTCAATAAAGTGCCCTACCTAGAAATAAGTAAATTAAATACCTAAAAGCAAAAATAAATAATGGGATCACTCAGAATAATGTTTATACTTCTGAAAACCAACCATAAGGAGAAACCATGCATTGTGTACTACAATGAGACACTTGAAGTTGTTGAGAGCTTTAAGTACCTTGGCCTTGAGGTTTTGGCCAATCAAAAGTCCCACGACTTTGCTTTGGATCATTTGGAAGCCATAAAGAGAGTGTACTATGCATTTGAGAAGATGTGTAATGTGGGAAACATCAAGTGTCGGGTTCTCAAGAAGTACTTTTTTGACACATTGGTAGCACCAGTTCTTATTTATGGACTTGAAGTGTGGGGCGTGAGCGTCTCAAAATATACTTGGAAAGAGTTTGAGGATGTCCAAAACCATTTTCTTGCAAACTTTCTCCAAGTTAAGACACAAACACCATATATGCTCCTACTTCTTGAGTTGGGATCTCTTCCAATTGTATTATGGGCATGGAAAGGGTTGTGGAGTACATGATAAAGATGCCTCAAAATCCCTCACATTGACTTCCTACACTTGCATGCAAAGCAAGCAAAAAAGTTCAAAAGACACATCGAGCAAGATTTTGAGCACGGGATGGATGCAAAACCAAAGAAGTGGTTTGGGATAAAAGATGCATTACACTTGCTACATGATGCCTCAATAGACTCCCAAGTGAATCAAGATTTTCTACAATGCCAATGTATTACGACTTGGGAGGAATCCGGTGATTGACTCCTGGTAGGCCACGCCTCATACAATACACCAGCCATATTTCCCCCAACTACAAAACCATGTTCTTTGTTGAAAGAGGAAATTGTGGACTCACCCTTGTTGGGGTAAAGGCCTACACATTTGTCCTGGGCCAGACGTCCAGTGTCCAGTCACCTGCCCACTATGTATACACACTTCCTTATTCTTTCTATACATAAGAATAACTTGGAGCACCTCACTCATAAATGAGTTACTTCTTGAGGTTGCTCCACCCACACTGTTTGGAGGTGATAACAACATACAAGTGCCCCACCTAGCCAAGGCGCCCGTTGGGTCAGCCGGCCAAAGTTTTGATGTGGTGACATTATTTTTCCGATGTTTAATACATCAAACCCTGTAAAAGCCTAATGTCAATCGTCTATGTCAAGTCTAAGTCAAAGATGTAATTTTTCCAATGATGTATGTAAAGGTCCTTGAGAAGTTTGCCGCCGGCCACTTTAGAAAGCCCTAGGTATATAATACACTAAGGTTAGTGTGAAAAGGAGATTATTTTTTGAAGATAAGTGACTATTGCGTTACGCACAGAGAGCTACCTCTTTGCTCCAACTTGTAATCACCGCTTATGTGGCTACGAAAATCCAAATTCAGTTTTGTTTCTTGCATTGCGTTCTTCTTACTCTGCTCTTTCATTCAAGTGTAAGCATTCAAGATTCGGTGAAGGTTTCAAACGCATCTTTTTAGGTCTTAAATCGCTGTTTTGAGTGTTTATATGCGTATTTTATGTTGTTTTGACCCTAGGAGAGGCTTTAGGGACCCAAAAACGACCCTTTAGGGTCATCCGTTTACTGTTTTTGCGTACTTTGGGACAAAGGATCACAATCCATGTACCTCCCCAGAATGCTGTGACAGTGGTAGAATATGTTCCTGATGTTCCCCTGTAGCTTCCCTTCAAGTTTCGTGCGATTCCGATATGATTTTCATGGTGAACGGGCGTGATGACTGTAGAGTTGTGTAGAGGGACATAGGCAGATTAATTGGCTTTAGTGCGATTGATTTGCTTGTAGAGTTAGTAGCTGCATCTCTTTGAGTTCACTTCATTAGGGTTGACATCCTAGTGAGTTTCCATGCCTCATCTGAGTCGCTTCCCCTGTATCGATAATTTTATGTTGATGCTTGGGAGCTATGCTATGGACGTCCGTCGCGGCGACCCACAAACACACACCATCTCTTGCTTCTCCCCTTACCCACATGCACCGCACCGTGCATGCACACACGCATCCACACAATCACAAGTGGTATCAGAGCTACAGTGAAAAACGGCACGTGCAACAGCTTCTCGGCGAGACGGAAGCGATGGCGGCTTGAGCTCAGCGACGGTGGGTACGGCTCGACGATGTCAGATCTCATATGAGGCATGTATATCCAGCTTGTATAGAGCTTGTGCAGCAAGCCATTGCTGAATTTTGTAGAGAAAGAGTAGGAACAAGAAGTGTTGCAGCTCTTTTTTGCTGTTTTTGACTCTCGAAATAGTGCTTTTTGCATATCTCCATAGCAGCCTGACACCAATCTCGACATATCGAGGTTTTGTAGTTTGATTCCTACATTGTAGAGAGTGATGCGTTTTGCCAGGGTTTGGAGTGAGCTGTTTTGCCAGGGTTTTGGCAGTTGCTATGTATGCCATTTGTGAAATTTTCTACAAAGACACTAAGTGTCTATTTTCATGTGTATTTTGGTGAGTTTTTTGAGTTTTTGCTCAGTTTTCCGGGGAAACTCTACCGAATTTTTCCCAAGATTTCTCACCATGGTTTATGCGTACTACAGTTTTCTCTCTGATGGTTTAGTGGTCAAATTTACTCCCACTCTGGAAGTTGTCTGCAATTTTTTGGCTTGCGGTTTGCATTGAGTTTTGGCTCATTTTGCGAAGGAAACTCTGCTTGGTTTTCTCCGTCTTCTCGCCATAAAAGTTTGCATTGCTAGGCCATCTTGTACAGTGGATGATATATTCCTACTTTCATAGTGATCAAGTGTTTACTCTCATTTTGACAAGTTTGGTCAGTTTGGACACAGTTCGGTGTTCTTTATACCCACTCTTGTAGGAGTGCAGATTAGTGTATGTTTGTGTGGCTACAGATAAGCAGTCACAGGTTTTTGCAGGTAGTTTCTCTTGTGGGATGCGTTTCGAGCTAGTTTGATCTCTACTTGCGTATATGGTTATGCACTTTAGCTGAGCAGTTTGTCCCAGGTTGTGAGCTTGCATAGTTTGCAAATTGTGGAGTTGTTTTATGCATATATGAGAATTAGTTTTGATGATTTTGTTCATGCTTTTGAGCATTGTGTAGTGGTCGAGTTGCCTCCCACTTTTGTTGCCATTTTGGTATTAACTTATGGCAACAGACATGTGTGACACTGAGAGATGACGGTCTCATTCTTGCCGATATGTTCGGTGTTGGCATTGTGGTCACATAGGACACATTAGGAACCATTGTTTCAGATGTATGAGACAACAACAAAGATGTATACATGATGCAGATACGGCTTTGACACATGTAGAGAGGTAGTTCCAGTGGTAGTCTATGCCAATGACGGTGATGTCATGCTTGCCTCGAGTGTACCTCTTGAAAATTTGTCTATAGATAGCACACTTTCTCCACAATGGTTACTAGATAGCAATGCTGCTTTCCACGTCACACCATGTTGTGAGTGGTTTAACACATTTTCTAGTGGGAGACTTGGCTGTGTGCGCTTGGCTGATGGTTCGGCGTTTGACACAAAGGGTGCAGGAGATATTTGTTTGTCTTTTCCTACTGGTGCATCATACATGCTACGGCATGTGCACTATGTTCCTTAGCTGAGATAGAGCTTGATCTTAATGAGACAGTTGGCATCTTTTGGTTGTCAGACACTATTTAGAGAGCATTTTTTCCAGATGCATTGCAATTCACTAGTGATTTCCAGAGGAGCGCGCAGTGGCCTGGTATATCCTATGCATGTGTTTGAGGTTCAAGATGATGTTGTCTCGATTTTTTTACTGCATGCTTTGAGTGAGAGACAAGACGTATCTCTTTCGCAGGTGAGATCCACCATGCTCACAAGACAAAGCATTTAGTTGTGTAGGATGTGCCAGTAGACTCTAGAGACAGAGATAGAGCGGCAGTGCTCTAGTGAGACACATCATGTGTTGTCAGCCTTTGTGCAGGAAGAGGTAGAGGAGGTCTTTTCCCTAGAGACATGGCTAGAGCTGATAGATGTGGAGTTTTTTTATATGCTCATGTTAGAGGCTGATGAGTTGGTACCACGATGCCCAGTTTTGCCTATGGGTCATAGGGATGTAGCTTCCGCAGTGACACATCCATACGTAGTGAGCAGTCTTGATGATGTACTGATTGTTGATAGCATAGGGGAGGAGAGTACAACCAGGTTTGTGTAGATTTTGTCAGTTTTTGGGCGTCTCATGTTTGACTTGCTAGTGTCAAGGCCCGATCTAGCAACTGTGGGAGCATTTGCCGCAGGGATAGTCAGTCGTACGGTGACTGTCTCTAGCATGATACTTCATGGAGCTTTGCAGACCATATAGAGTAGTCTGTGGGACGTACATGCAGGCTCTAGCGTGGATACTCACATAGCCTATTATTAGAGCCGATACAAGTGCATGTAGATCAACAGAGTGAGCCAATGGACATAGATTGAGAGAGTCTCTCACCTGTTTTCTTGTACACACTAGTAGTTTAGCTAGTAGGTCTCACTTATCGGTGCATTGCCCTTAAGTGGGGAATTATTGGGGTAAAGGTGCTACACTTTTTTCCTGGTCTGGACATCCAGTGTCCAACCACCCTCCACTGTGTATACACACTTCCTTATTCTTTCTATACATAAGAATAAGGATCACCCTACTCATACACTGAGCTACTTCCTGAGGTTTCTCCACCCACGCCGTCTCTTGCTCCTCCCCTTTCCCACATGCATTGCACCATGAAAGCATGAACGCATCCGTGCACTCACAACCCTTACATGCTTAAGCCTATTCCCTTGTCATCCATACGCACTATCACAACCATTTGGCTTAGCTCCCACTCCCTTCGATGTGAGATAGGGTGTTGGGGAAATGGAGAAGAGGTGAATTGATTGTGCACATTATGTTCACTACAAGTTTGAGAGTTTAATTACCAAATATTATTAGAGTGCTTCCCTCACATTTTCATCCAATTAGACCTACACACGTCCTGTCCCAGCCATAGTGTGGGCTCTCCATTGCAATTCTCATCACCACAATTTTGTATCAAGAATCACTCATTAGACACACACATACTACATCACATGTAATTTTTCTCCCATAGGTCATATTTGACCTTCAAGGATGATAATAATCTCTCTCTCTCTCTCTCTCTCTCTCTCTCTCTCCCCCCCCCCCTTGAGTACTCAAGTTGAGGCTCTCTCTCTCTCCCCCTCTCTCCCCTTGAGTACTCAAGTTGAGGTAGGCAACTCAGAGAGGGCCAAAGTTAAATATCAAACTATGAAGGTTGGCTTACCGGGTAGCAAGTGAACATGCACAAATGGTCATTTAATTTACAAAATGAATTAATCACTTGAGATGGTTGACTACGCCTAAGTGTTCATTCACAAGAGAGGTTGAACAATAGTCGCTCATACACGATTTTAAACCATCAGCAAGGTGGACGGAGCACACAATATTCCCAATAGGATACCCACCATGGATAGGGGAATTTTAACAATCTGGACTAGTTTGGTTCGGTTGCTAGTCATGAGACTCTCCACCACGTCGACAGAGTCCGATAATAATCTCAAAACAAATAGAGAGAGAGAGAGAGAGAGAGAGAGAGAGAGAGAGAGAGAGAGAGAGAGAGAGAGAGAGAGAGAGAGAGAGAGAGAGAGAGAGAGAGAGAGAGAGAGAGAGAGAGAGAGAGGGGCAAGATAAGTTTTAACGTCTAGAAGTGAGACTCAAAGATCTATACGATGAGTCTTGTAGTTGAACATGTTGACAAGGGAACTGAAATTGTAACCAACCTATTACACTTGATTGAGAGAAAGAGAGAGAGAGAGAGAGAGAGAGAGAGAGAGAGAGAGAGAGAGAGAGAGAGAGAAGAAGAAGAAGAAGAAGAAGAATATGATAAGTTTTTAATGTCATAGGAACAATCCAAAGTGTCATGACAATGGTCTAGGGGCCATGGGTCAGTCTAAATCGAGCGCAAGGGTTTGCTTAATAAAAGGCCAATTGACTGGGAGGTGGGGTAGGTTCAAGACACCTCGGTCTCACATTGGTATCAGAGCTATTTTGGGAAAATTTTGGACGTGTTCTATTCTTAGCAAGGCTTGGATGTGAACCACGGGGAAGACAAGGACGACTTGATTGAGAGGCACACAAAAATGACCGCTTACGAGGGAGATAGGGGTGTATTTAACCTTCTCAGAATTGAGTTCTCTTTCTCGCTGTACTAGTTCGTGCAATCATGTGAGGAGCACTTCACATTTTTGGGGTGGAGAGGAGAGGGATTTTGACAAGAGCTTGTGAGGGGTAGTAATCGGCAACGATAGACTTGCTGGAAAAAAAAAACATTTAAAAAAATCTACAAAAAATTGTCCGATTTTGTCTCTCTCTTTTCAATGAATTTTTGTGCTAAGTTAAAGCAGGCCCTACATAGCAAGCAAGATCTTCTTGCTACACTCAAATTCAAGGCTTTTTCTTTATCAAATTTGACACAGTCAATTCCGATGGGTTTTCAAAGTTTTTTGGCAAGCTTTTCTAGTGGAGGTGACTTTCGGAATTCGAAATTGACATTCTCACTTTATAACATATTGGAAATTTGATTTGGCATAGCTAATCAGTTTCTCTTGTGGTTTCTTAAAGTCCATTACTCATTAGTTTTTCCATTTGTTTTTTTGCAACAAGGTACTCATCTTTTCTTGCTAACAAAGCATGTTACGCCATGGATTCGCTGGTGACATGCATCATAACTTTGATTTTGAGAAACCTACCCCAGTTTTGCCTACTACCACCCAGCGGGTTGGCCACTCTCATGGAGGGTGCATGCAAAGAAACTAGGCCGGATGATAGCATCAAATTGCTTGACATCCAGGGAGTCCCATTTTGCACAATTGCATGTGAATGCCACTAAGATATATGATATGCTTGTACAATTCATGCAATACTTGATCAAGGGTCACGTGCAATTGGGTTGGATGATAGCATCATATTGCTTGACTTCCAAGAATTTAGGGCACTACAAATACCTATAATTGTTTCGGAGTCAAATTTTGCATAGATGAATTCAAATGTCACTAAGATGTTTGATATGCTTGTACAATTCATGTAACAATCAACCAAGGGCCAAGTTAATGAGTAGAATAGGGTTTTGGCAATCGTCATGCTTGGCAAGAGCACCCCTGGTTTGTAGGAGCAAGGCTCCAATCTGGAGGGGTTGCACTTCTCTCTCAAAAAGAGGTGGATGAGTTGTTTAATAATATCAAACCATCGATTTTTCAAGCAGAGGAAAAGGAGCACAACAAAGATACTGTGAATACATTCCTGAACAAATGGGATGGTATTCAGGATCTTACACGCACTCCACATGCAGTCAAGGCACTGCAAACGAGTATAACACTAGAGAGTAAGGTGTATAAATGGTGGATGTCACTCTAGGATAAGGACATCATACCACAGACATGGGCATCCTTCAAGGATGTGCTCAAAAAGGAATTTTCACCCACAAATCAAGCAAAAAAAAACTGGTCTACATGTGACAAGTGCTCTATGCGTCAGCATAAGACACTACTAAAGTATATCTTGCCCTATCATGATGTGATTCTCAATCTGGAAGGTCTAGACACCTTTTCAGCAAGTGCATGGGCTCATTTGTGGGTTAGCGTTGGAGCTTAAGAAGCACGTTAAAACTCGGACCCCAAGATGCTTGAGGAATTTATAGTGCAAGCACACGTACATGAAGATCCTGATGAAAAAGAATTGAATAGCACATACATGATCGATAGTGCACATGAAAATGCAAGAACACTTCATGGGCATAATAAGGAAAAATTTATAGTGGCTGCATCTGATGCATCCAAGAACCCCAAGGGGCCTAGGGTCCATCTATCTAGTGAAGAGTTTGAGCTATTTTTTAACTGTTTAGGGAGTGTATATGACAAAAAGTATTGTCCCAAGAAAAAATTCATTGCCCAAGGTAAAGAGAAAGCAGAGCACATGGTGCAATTGTTTTCTCTCAAGTCCTCTTCTCAATTTTCCAATGTGGAAGTAACACACACCGAACCAGTGCACACTGAAGCGGTGCATGAGTGATGTATTATAGTCTCAATGTGAAAGCCGACCTTTGGTCCACATGAGTTGGCACACATGCATGGGTTTATCCAAGGTCACAAGGTGTGTACACTGAAGTGATGCATGAGTGATGTATTATAGTCTCAACGTGAAAGCCACGGCACCTTTGGTCCACATGCGTTGGCACACATGCATGGGTTTATCCAAGGTCACAAGGTGAGAATATCGCTAGGCAATGGTGCTTCGCACAATTTTACTAATTATAAGATAGTGAAACGGCTCAATATGCCCCAAAATCCTAGCTCCCACCACTACAAGGTACCTATGATTAATAGCCTTGATGCCAAGGTGTGGGATACACAAGTCAAGGATGTGCTACTCGAGACTCAAGGGTATCTCATTAAGGAAATTCTGGACTCTCAAATGGGTCCTATAAGGACTTTGACTTTCTCCCTCTTGTCCGAAATGCTTGCACGATAAAATTTTTACAAATGTAATCAAAACTTGTTGGACCTTTTGGATTTAGAATGTACTCATTGAGTTCTATCCATTGATATATATTATGCCATCAAATTTCTTATGTTCTAAAAGATTCCATTTTTTTATGTGACAACTCCATCTTAAAATGAAATCTCTCCCCACATTTCAACTTCAGTAGGGAGGCCATAAGTTCTACAAATCAACTCCAAATTTGTCAAAGTTTGGAGATTTAGAGCCGACTTTCTAAGATCTTTCCAATGACATGATGGTTGATAATGTTTTGACAAAGCATTTATGTACTTCACCGGGTTGCCCACTTTGCACAAGAGAGGCAAAGTCAACCCTTCTTATAGGGCCCCTTTGAGAGTCAAAATTTTCCCTAATATCCTTGAATTTCCAAGTCATGAATATAGATCGGGCGTATGTGGTACTTATTTGAGAGTGGTTATATGGGTTAGGGTCATGATTACAGCATAGCTATGATCATAATAGCTTGATGTCTGAATCCAATGGTGTGCATGCATTGTTATTGGAAGAGAAGAATATTCCTTCCTTGCCACTTACTTTTAGACTTGAGCATAAGAATCTCTCTTCCCAAGATGAAATAGAAGAACTTTTTTTGTGCTACTCATTGTATCATTTTTTCTCAAATGTTTGATAATGTTTAGATCAATTCCTCAATGCCACATTTTTCTCTCTCTTCTCTTCTATCTATGAACATTTCTCCATCATCAATTTCCTCCATCCTTGAACTTCTTTAGCTTTTGGGACCTTCACCATGTAGGGTATGATTTGCGATGTCCTCCCCTCTTGTATTCTCTAGGAGAATAGCCATAGCTTTCATCGAAAGAGGAGAAAGGTGAAGAAGAAGGAGAAGAGGGTGACCTCTTTCTAGCCCTTTTCTTCCTTTGTTTCCTCTCTTCCCTTTCAAAATGACAAGGAGAAGGACTATGTGTTGATCTTTTCCTCTTGGGAGGAGTGGGCGATCGCCTAGACCGCCATCTTTGTGGAGCCACATCTTTAGAGGAACTTAAGGATTCATTGCTCTCTTGCTCTTTGGATTCCTCCTCTCAAATGGGAGAGAGTCTTCTTTTGGGGGTCTCTTCAAAAGTCCTCCTAAGCTATCTCTCCTCTTGGAGAGGAAGGAAAATTCCATAAGCACAAAGTTGTTGAGTAACTTTGGCTTGCAAAGTAGGGTTTCCCATAGCTTGCTGTAACCTAGTAACAAGATAGTTCACGAACATGGGCCCATATTCATTAGCATCTTCATGTGCAAAATCAAAGCTATCAATGTTCATTCTACTCTCTTGATTATTCTCAACCATGTTAACATAATTAATGTGTGTACTTAGTGTATGCTTTGGCAATTCAAAACCTTAGTTGCCACTCCTCTTAGCCTTTGAAAATTGGCTCTTAAGTACCTACACCCATAGCTCAAAGTGGTCAATTATATAGAGTAGTGGAGTAGGTCTAACATAGCAAAATTGCTGAGAGTTAGCTCCGTTTGGACTTCTTATGGCTCAATAATGGTAAAGCCGTAGGCAAGTCTAAAAAGACTCCATTATTAAGTCCAAATCTCCCGAGGTGTGCACCATATCCCACATAGTGGGCTCAACAAAACCGACAATAAATCCAAGTTCCACTTACCCTAATATAATTAACAGAATCAACCATTTATAGACTACTTAAGGACCTTTTTTCTTAAGCAAGAAAAGAGAAACCAAATGCTCTGATACCAATGTAATGGAATTGGCCTATTAACTTGAGAGCATCGGAATTAATGAGAGTACTTTTGAGAAATTTCCTTGTGAGCATAGTGGGTGAATATAATTGAAGGTAGCAACATAAACATAACAATTAGTTAGCTTGGCATGAACAATACTTTTGCAAGAGTGAGAGAGTTTAGAGAACATGACAATAGTTGAGGACCGGATTTATGTGGAGTCGGTCCACCCTCCAATAGGCATTTGTATTATGATTTCTCCCATTAAGAGAGACTTGTTACAATACAATCTTTGTGTTCCTTGTGACCTAGGTGATAATGAAGATGAAAATCTTCATGCATCACAAGCATAACATAAACTTTGAAGAAAGCTTTAACTATCCCAAGCCTCAGTCCCAAGACTTCAAACACCTTTGAAGGTGGAGAGAGCTAGCAAGGTATGAGGGTAGGGAAGAGGAAGAAGAAACATTTCATAGGAGGAAGAATTAGTTCCTCACTTATCATCACTCTTCTTGCTAGCATACATAATAAAATTGTAAGGACATGGGTCCTATGGGCAAGGCCATTAGCACGACCGAACAGTGTGTACGCTAGGGGGAGGCTTTAAGATAGCCCAACTGGGTGGAGACTAGCACACACATTACCACCACCTTTTCACTGGTATCCGAGCTATTTTTGGGCAAGAGGAAAAGTGGGTTGCATGTGCCTGGATGCAACATGTTGCTTCTCTCCCACATTCTGCAGACAGCGACGCCTCCGCTCTGCAGCAAAAAGAAGACAGGCACAGTCTCCTATGCGCAGACAGACAGAGACAGCCAATCGCAACCGCCCTAGCTATGATCTCTATAGATGACAACAAAGACGGATGACCAAGATAAACTCATTCGGCAACTCGATGGCACCAACGCTCCGAAGGCTTCCGTTGGCGCCGTTGGTTGCACACGTAGGAACGCCCGCTTAACCCTTGCATGAAGGGGGTTGAACCCACCCCATGAGGCTAAGAGGGCCAACACTTTACCATCAAGCTATTGACACTTGGTGTGTATAACAAGGAAAGATAGCATACTTGTGTTGAAAGGAAAGCTAGAAGGAAAGGGAAAGCTTCAAACTTCAAGGAAGTAGTTTCACCCTTCCTTTTCACTTCTTGAAGAAAGGCAAGTTTTCCTCCAAAAAATCTTTTTTTCCTCAAGGAGGTAGCTTCAAAGTGAACTAAAGCCTTCACAAAAATGACGAGTTTTTGTGAAGAATCAACAAAGGTGTTCCTATGACGAACGACATGTGAAGCGCTACAATTCCCGCAAGGCAAGGTTCGTATGCAACGCAAATCATCGCGGAGCATACAAAACAAAATGACTTTGATTTCACAAGGTACAAGTTGAGGTTTTTTTTCTCTCTTTACATTAGTGTGTGTCTACCATGGTCAATAAGAAAATCACACCTACACACTTTTGATTTTGAGCACGTAGATCCAAATCAGGGCACCACGGGCACTGCTGACACTCATATGCATGACGGTGATGATCTAGGAGATCATGGTCTTGTAGGTATGGCTGCTTTCAAGACTTTGGAAAATCACCAAAGCGTACTTGAACGTAACCTCTTTGCACTCAGTGCAAATGTTACCAATCTTATGGAGTTACTTATGAAATCTATGAATTCACAGACGGCTCAAGGAGCAACAAGTGGCACGTTCAAGGGAACCAAGCTCGCACGAATCAAGGAGTCCAAGAGACAAGTGCTTCAGAACATGCAGAGGGTAGCAGTGCATTACTTAATAATATCACCATTCTTCTTGAGTTTCACGGGGAAGAGAATGATCGCAACAAGGATGCGGTCAATACGTTCTTACACAAATGGAGTGATATTCATAGATTGAGACACACCCCAGATATAAAGACGGCTGTGGAAACAAGTCTATCTCTTAAACGCAAGGCCTATAATTTGGTGGATGACATTTCCAATCGATGCTTGTCCTCCATCTTGGGCTGCATTTCAAGCTTCTTTCTCCAAAGAGTTTTTGGACTCCAATGGAGAAGATAAGAATTGGTTAGCATGGGATGCATGCCGCATGCTTGTCCTCTCTCTCACACAACACCTTTCAAAGTATCGGTAAATCATATTAAAACTAGAAGGTCTAGATGAATTTCAAAAGATACGGGGTTTTAATAGGGGTCTTGACAAAGACTATGGTCTTCATGTCAGGACCCAACATCCAAAAACTTTGGAAGAAGCCATCAGTCATGCCCAAAGATATGATGATGACCAAGAGAGGAAAGGAAATGTTCCCTACTCTAAGAATAATTTGGCTAAGAGCAATGTGGCTAAGAGCCAATGGCGAGGTAGATCTCCCACACATTCTAAGATGAATAAGAGACAATCTAACTCTCCACGCCCACAAGAGGATAAGAAGCCTAAGCAATCATGAGATACTCCACGTGGATCTCTCAGCACTGCTGATTTTGAGCGTGCGAAGAAACACAATTTGTGTTTTAATTGTCTTTAAGACCAACATAATAAAGATTGTCCTCTTTTGCAAGTCAAAGAAAAGGCCATGCACACGGTGCAACACCTCACATTAGATTCATCTCCTAAATACTGTGTTGTAGAGGTTCTTCATATGGAAGAAAAGCACAAGTGTTGTCTGCCTGCTTCAATGTGGCAACCCACCTTTGGTCCCCACGGTTTGATTCTCTTGCATGGCACTTTTAACAGACAACGTGTTCATATTTTAGTGGATGATGGTGCAACTCATAACTTCTTGAACTATAAGCTAGTTAAGAAATTGAAGCTTACACAGACTCCCTGCTCTCACAAGTATGTGGTGGAGCAGATATCTGGGAATGATAAAGAAGTATGGGACACGTTAGTTCAAGGGGTTGAGCTTATTGTTCAAGATCATACGATGACCCTTGACTTTCAAGTTATGAACATGGACCGTGCTGATGTAGTTTTAGGACGGGAGTGGCTGCATGGTTTAGGAAACACGTTGCACACTAGTTATGAACACAACTCCTTATCCTTTATGGCCAGTGGTAAACAAGTGATTTTGCTTGGTGAGAAAAATATACCATCTGCACCTCCTATATGTACAACCGAGCTTTCTATTTTACAGAAATCAAATTTAATAGATGAAGTCTTTTTGTGTTACTGCTTGTCTCCAAGTCTTGTGAATTCTCAAGAGCAAAGTGCGGTGAATTCTAATAATGGTATTCAAAGTGCAATGAATTCTAATGATAAGCAGCATGTTAACAAATCTAACGGGCAAAGTGCTTTCATAACTCTAGTTCACTTTCTCCTTTTGCACGGCAAAAGCTGACTCACTTACTCATGGAGTATAGTGTATTCTCAAGTGATTTACTGCTGGGTTTACCCCCTACACGTGATGTACAACATGGCATAGATGTCTTGCCAGTCATTAAACCGGTGAGTAAACCACCTTATCGTATGAGTGCTAAAGAAGCCAAGGAGGTTGAGAGTCAGTTGACTGGCTACCTCGCCCGTGGTTTCATGAGACCTAGCACTTTGCCTTGGGCATCGCCTATTCTATTGGTAAAAAAGAAAGATGGTACTATGCACATGTGCATAATTGTAATGGTTTAAATGCCATAATCATCATGAACAAGTATCCTGTGCCTCAAGTCGATGCATTGATCAACTCCACGGGCAAGATACTATACAAAGATAGATCTTTGTTCATGATACCACCAGGTGTGTATCCTTTTGCAAGATATCTCCAAAACTGCCTTTAGAACACGGTTCGGGCATTTTGAATTTTTGGTTATGTCTTTTGGTCTAACCAATTCTCTAGCTACATTTATGACACTCATGGATAGTGTCTTACGTCTCTATCTTGGAAAATTTGTTGTGGTTTTCCTTGATGACATTCTCATTTACAGTAAGACAGAAGATGAACACATAGAACACTTACGATTAGTGTTGGAACAGCTACGAGCTCACATGCTACATGCTAAGTAAAGCACGTGTGATTTCTTTACAACAGAGATACATTACCTCGGTCATGTGATCTCTTATTCTAGCATCAAAATGGACACTGACAAGGTCACTGCCATTCTTCGATGGCCACATCCCAACACGGTTGAGGAACTTCAAATATTTTTAGGCATGGCTGGATTTTATCGATAGTATATCTGTAATTATGCCAAAATTGTTGTTCCTATGACGGATCAACTTAAAGCAAAAGGTAAGATTTTTTCTTGGGAAGAAGCCCAAAAACCCAGTTTTGAACAGCTCAAGGTAGCTATAGCCACTGTTCCCATCCTAGCAATCGTTGACCCACTTAAGCCGTTTGTGGTAGAGATCGATGCTAGTGATAAAGCAATTGGTGTAGTACTTCTCAAGGAGGAAAGACCTATAGCCTTTGAATGTAAAAAATTTGATAGAGCTCAACATAATTATTTTGTCTATGAGAAGGAGCTCTATGCCATAACTCACGCTTTACGAAAGTGGTGACACTATTTATATGGTGCCGAGTTTGAAGTAGTTTTTGACCATGAGAGTATCAAATGGTTTACTACTCAAACAGGCTTGAAGGGTCGTAAAGCTAGATGGGCAAAAAACCTTCAAGATTATGATTGTAAGCAACGATATCGTAAGGGGCAATATAATGTAGTAGCGGATGCACTAAGTCGAATGCTTCAAATTAATTCACTTGCTTTCACAGAAATAAAGAGTGGATTTTTGGATTCATTACGTGGCAAGTGTGTAGAAGATCAATCATAAGCTAAAGTGTGGAGTGCAGTTTTAAAAAGGGATCCCTCACACTCACATGTCTCTGTATAGCTAGATCAACATGTCTCTGCACGCGTAGATGAAAAATCCAACACACAGAGCTCCACCCCTACTCAGGAATAGCTTAAGTGATGGAAGAATTTTTCCATTGATGATAGCTACTTAGTCCACAAGGGTAGAGTATGTGTGCCAAAGGACTCATACACTAGGGGACAAATCTTATTTGAGTGTCACGATAGTCCAAGTGCTGGTCATCCAGGTATTCGTAAGACGTATGCCTTAGTTCGACAAAAAATTTATTGGTCGAGCTTACATCATGATGTTCAAGAGTACGTACTAAACTGCCAACAGTGCCAAGTTAATAAGGCAGAGAACCTCAAGGTAGGTGGTCTTTTACATCCTTTAGAGATTCCACAAGGTAAGTGGGAGAGTATCTCTATGGGTAGGAATACCTACTACAAATCGTGGCCATGATGCCATATGGGTAATTGTAGACCGTCTCACAAAGATGGGTCGATTCATTCCCACTAAGACTACGGTGAAGAAACTGGAATTAGCACGGCTATTTGTAGAGCATATATATAGACTCTACGGTCTTCCAGCTAGTATCATTAGTGACAGAGATCGAAAGTTCGATAATCACTTATGGAGAGCTATGTTTCGAAATTTGGAAACTAAACTTAATCTAAGTACGACTGATCATCCGAAAACAAATGGTCAAATCAAAAGAGTTAATCAAGTGCTAGAGGATATGCTGCGAGCACACGTTAGCAAGAAGCAAACCAATTGGGAAGACTACTTACCTATATTGGAATTTGCTTATAATAGTTCAAAGCATGTGACTACAGGGTTTAGTCCATTTATGCTTTTATATGGATTTCAACCTAGATCACCCATTTTGGTGGGGTTGGCTAAGGAGAAGATACAACAAGTGAAGGATTTTCTCCAAGACCATTTTGACATGCTTTGAGTTGCTTGACAAAATGTTAAACAAGCTCAAGATCGATATAAGAAGTACACATATGAGCATCATCGTCTTGCTACTTCCGAAGAAGGAGACAAGGTTTTCCTCAAAGTTGCGGAGTATTCAGAAAGTCTGAAGATGGAAAAGTTGCTAAACTTTCACCACGCTAGTGTGGACCGTTTACCATTCTCAAATGTATAGGTCAAGTAGCCTATAAGTTAGCTCTTCCAAAGCACTCACGAGTTCATCCTGTTTTTCATGTTAACCGTTTACGAAAATAGCTAGGACAGAATGATAATGTCATTGATACAGGTATGTTAGCTGACCTTATTGAACCACCAAGCATCCCTCAGAGAAAAGATTTTGGATTCTCATGAGATTTGCACCAGACATCATGTCAGACGACAGGTGTTGGTAAAATGGCTAGATAGACCTGAAGAAGGTTCTACATGGGAGAATGTCTCCGCACTTAAGAAACATTCTCCTACATTCATTTTCAAGAACAAAAATGATTCTCCAAGGGGGGGGGGGGGGTAATGTAAGGACATGGGTCCTGATGGGCAAGGTCACTGACACGGTTGGATAGTGTGTACGCTAGGGGGAGGCTATAAGATAGCACGATTGGGTGGAGACTAGCACACACATTACCACCACCCTTTCAAGCATAGTAATGAAGATGGATAAGATGGAAAGCTTAAGCATGGAAGCATGGCTCTTGGTTGGATTTGCACTCCATAGCCAAGAGTGTTGGTGTAGGCTCTCAACCTCTACTTGCTTGGAGAAGGAGAGGGAGCTCTTGCACATTGCACAATGCATAATGAGAGTGTGTGTGAGTGTGTATGGGAGAGTATACCCCCTAAGAAACCCCCTAGCTTGCTTTGGTCGACACCCCCTTGTAGCTCATGCTTGACGCTCATTGGACCCCTCCATGCCTAGCCAATCACAAGCACGAGGCATTACAAGCAACAAGGGTAGCCTTGGGACAAGTGTCCCCCTTTCCCTTTGAGAGAGAGGAATTGATAAATGCAAATAAAATTAATTAAATATCCTAAATTATCATTGGACCCCTTGGGTGGCCAACCAATAGGCTTCAGGCACACCATGAGGGAAACATGAGGAGGAACTTGACAAATGTCCCTTATGATTTCTTTGTACCAAGTATGCCTTGTGTGAGTTTGTGGGTATTCTCTCTCACCCCCCCTCATTTAGGGATTGCACCCTCCTTGTGGGGATTGGATCTTTGACTTTTGACACCTCAAGCCGCTCAAGCTTAGGCCCAGTTCCCACTATAATATTGTCCCTGAAGCACTTTAAGCTTGGGTTGGGTTCTCACCTCAAGTAGAGTCCTAGCATCTCAAGCATGTCAAGCACCTCAAGCATCTCAATCATCAAGCACCTCAGTCATCAAGAACCTCAAGCACCTTAAGCTTTGTCCGGGTTCCCACCTCAAGAACCTCAAGCTTGGGCTGGGTTCCCACCTCAAGCTCAGCCCTAGCTTACCTATGGTCAAAGGACTTTTACACTAACTATTTGAGGTCTTCAATGAATCTAGCCCTAAGGTTTTATGCTCCATTGGTTAGCCTTGCTCTTTGATAGACCATCTCTCATTTGGGCCCCTTTACCATTGGCCCCGTGTTGAGATGATCTATAAACACATGTCTATATTCTAACCCTTGTTCCCGTTTATTCTCCCACATTAAATGATCAATTAAATATGAGAAAATAATTTGGGTTGGTTAGATATTAGATTTTATGACATCAAGTGGTGATTAGTGGTGGACAAGTTCTAGAAATTTTTTTTCAAGTGGTGCTACGTGGTGTTCAAGCACTGGAAGAGTGTCACATCAAGTGGTACTTAGTGGTGGTGAAGTTCTAGAAAAGTGATGTCTAGTGGTGCCTAGTGATGGTCAAGTGTTGGAAAAATGTTGTCTAGTGGTGCTAAGTGGTGATTAAGTGATGTCAAGTGGTGCTTACTGGTCGTGAAGTGCTAGAAAATTTCTATAAAGTGGTGCTAAGTGGTGGTGAGGCGCTTGAAAAGTGTTGTCAAGTGGTACTTAGTGGTGGTGACGTTTTGAAAACGTGCTGTCAAGTGGTATTTAGTGGTGGTCAAGTGCTAGAAAAGTTTTGTCAAGTAGTGCTAATTGGTGGTGAAGTTCTTGAAAAGTGCTATCAAGTGGTGGTTAGTGATGGTGAAGTGCTAGAAAAGTGAAGTCAAGTGGTGCTAAGTGGTGGTGAGGCACTGGACAAGTGTTGTCAAGTGGTCTCAATGGTGGTGAAGTTCTGGAAAGTTTTGTAAAGTGGTGCTTAGTGGTGGTCAAGTGATGGAAAAGTGTTGTCAAGTGGTTTTTAGTAGTGATGAAGTGTTGGAAAAGTACAAACATAGGTGAGTACAAATTGTGGGTAGGCTATGAATTATCACATAGATAGAACTTGCAAGTTCTCCTCTGGGGGACATGCTATTAGAGATTTATTCAAAATAAATTATTTGACATATCATATACATTAGGCTCACCTTCCCTCAGGCACATTGGAAACCGGATGCATCGCACAAGGTGGGAGTATATTAAAGGTGTGGACTTGTTGTTCCAAATGACATAGGTATCATCTCACCCATTTACTAATACGGTTGTGCCATTCATCCCTTTTGAGGATTATGGTCAAGCACTTTTCCTTGGTGCATTTGAGGATGTAGAAGTCTGCACCTGGCTCCTCTTCATTCATTGAAAATACCTTGCCAACCATCAAGGCATTGTTCAAGTTGTCATGGTGGCTAGCATATATGGGGGCATGTTCATACTCATCATCACTCGATGATTCTCCATTTCTTTTCATGCCTAGCTTTGGGTATTATTTGCAAGTACTCGCACCCCTCCTCGTGGTCTTTATTTTCACATCTCGTCCATTGACCTTTGATGCATACATAGAAATAGCAATGCAATAATCTGCACCTTAGCTCGTGCATATTTGTTTGATTGTATCCATTGACACAATCAAAGGATCAAGATCCTTTGATGTGCATGCAATCCGATTTTGTGTCTTTGTCAACATCATTGAGCTTCACCTCCCATAATGAAGGATCTACTTTCTTGCCTGTCTGTGGACATTGTTTTTAGAGGGTTGCATTGAGGAATGCAACAATGCTTGAAGTGTTATGCAACACCCATCTGTCAGATTTCAATCACTCATGTGTGAGAGCTCTTTTGACCATTGCACCAGCCTCATCCTGTTCGCCCTTTCCATGGATAGAAGCAAAGAAATTGTGCATCATCTTGATACTTGTCATATTGAAGAATTGGCTACAAAATAGAATAGCCGCATTGATTTTAATTGTGAAGCACCACCATTAGACCACACCTAGTGTCGCTTGACAATATAGCCTTGACTTTTCAGCCACTCATTGTGCAAAAGAAAACAGTGCTACACAAACAAAGTGTCATGTGTCTTATCATCAAAGATGTAGAAGTGGGTCGTCTTTTAAATGGCACCAAATGCATTACATAAGTATGAAATGTGAACCAAAATTGTGACCCGAGTTGAATACCGATGCATTGGCCAAATATCATTCTCCATCTTGATAGATTAATTCTTTGAAATATCCACCATATACACCACCACATCATCAAGAAAGTTCTCCAAACATTCCTTAAATTGTTGAGCTTGCCATTTGTACACATAGTTGTGTTTGATGAAGTTTCCAAATTTGCTTTGAAGCAAGGAAACGAAACTCATAGAATAGACTTGCCGAACCACAAGGTCTTTTTGGGATTTTGTGTTCCCTTTCACATCCTCTTTTTATGCAAGATCAAAGAGCTTCACAGCCATCGTAGAGCTATCATCACTTTGTTCACCTGGACACAATGAGAGCCATTGAATGCCACAATGTTTACATGTTTTCAAAAGACATTTTTTGTGGTGATAAGCACTATCAATGGGCTTTGAACACAGTACATACTCCCATAGGTCTGATAAGCATGGAAATGTGGCATTGGATGTTGGGCACTAGGCTATTCCATCACATGAACTACAAACAAGACATGTGCAGAAGCATGACGTTCCCCGTAGCTTGCATCTTCCCTACCACATCTGATTGAAGGATTCATTGACATATATAACCTAAACATGGTATTCACAAAAGCAAGTGTTGTGGTCCTTCAATTTGTGTATGAAGTATGGCTTCAGACCCTCAAAGCATTTGAGAAAGATCCTAATGTTAGGATGAGCCTTTGGGATCGCATGTAAAGGTCTTTGTGTGACACAAAAGACACATTTCAAAACATATGGAGTCACTCACAAGCACACAACATCACTTGAAAGCTTATAAAAACACATAGAGTCACTCGCAAGCACACAACAACACTTGAAAGCACTTTGAAGCACTTTCAAGATTTTAGAAGGGCTTGAAAGCATTCTAAAGCACTTGCAAGCACATGATAGCACTCAAAGGACTTTTTTTGGAAGAACTTTGAAGCACTTGGAGTCTTTCAATGAGATTCTTAAAGCACTCTAAAGTATTTGGAAGGATTTGGAAGCACTTGGGACTAAGAAGCATTCAGAAGACCTTGGAAGACTTTGGAAGCACTGAAAAGCATTCATCAACACATGGAAGCATTTGGAAGCACAAGACACACTCAAAGGACTTTTTTTAGAAGCACCTTGAAGTATTTGGTAGCTTTTGGAAGCACTTGAAAGCACTTAGAAGACCACGGAAGCATTTAGGAACAAGCACTCAAAATTCTTTAGAAGCACGTTCAATTACTTGAAGCCTATGGAATCTTTTTAAGCACCAAGAATCACTTAGAGGCACATGGAGGTACTCAAAAGAGATTGGAATCAAAATTGAAGCACTTAGGGAAATTTGGGAGCACTTGAAGGATATTGGAGGTTTGTAGGACTTCGAAGCACTTTTTAGCAGTTGGATCTGAATGAAAGCACGGTTAGGTACTAAAATGGACTACCATACACATAAAAATAGTTGGAGGCACCTCCAACACCGTAAATTTGTGACACACCCTCAAGATGTTCAAGATGATGTACTTGAGGCAAATCGAATAGACACATTAAAGCACTTAGAAGCACATGAAGGTACTCAGAAGCAATTGGAATCAAAATTGAAGCACTTAAGGGAATTTGGAAGCACTTGAAGGATATTGGAGTCTTGTAGGACTTTGAAGCACTTTTCAACAATTGGAATTGAATGAAAGCACTTATTGACTAATGTTTGAGAAAATGTCTCTCTCAACTTGTACGCTTTGCCATACATGTCAAAGCTGGGAACTTGCCTGTGCACTATGTGCGAGCCTTGAAAGGCTGCAAACACACAACTAGAAGATCCTAGCAAGCTCAAAGGGGTAGGGGTGTGTCACTCACCGCTCAATGCTTCCGTCGTGAAGGATCTTGTGCTGTAAAGAAGAAGGAGCCACCGTTAATACCGTGCTCAACCGCCTTGCCATCGTTGATGCCACTGTAATGCTCGATATCTCACTCTCTCTATCTCAAGCATACACACACACACACACACACTTGTGAGCACACAAAGGAGAAGGAGACAGAGATGGAGCAAGAGCACTTCTTAGCTTACACCTTAGAGAATGAGAACTTTTAGGTCAAATGGACCTTTTAGAAGAGTTTAACCCATTCACACAATGGCGCCCACAGTGACCGGTCGTTGAAAAACTACTGTCAAAATAAGATAAGTGAAGTGCCTCTCATTGACGATCACCTACACACCTATTGGACCGACAAGTCCGGTCCCATGACTCAATCAAATTAATTTATATGCGTCCGTCGAAGGTGATACGATGTCCGTGAGGGTTAACATGCCCCCCTTTTTAATGTAGATTTGATCCTCAGAATCTATTGAGATGAAGCCCGTTCGTTGAGGTGGAAGAGCATCCGAGATTGAATGTTCTTAGCCTTCTTCAATCACTGCAAAATCAACCAAAATTGGCACAGTAACTGTATATATACATTTAAAAAAGCAAATGCAGTTGTAGGCACACAAATTGATTGGTAACATAATATTAAACAATTTGTCATTGGTAAACATTAAACTGTAATATAATCAAACCCATAAACAGTTGTAAAGGTAAAAGAGGTAAAAAAATCTGGGGTCGCTAATTTAACGGTTGAAAGGCACTAGAGGTCAACTCTTAATACCATGGGAAAACTTTTCAATTTTCTTTGACCAATAAAGCTGTTTAATTGCAAGAGCCAAGTATTTCATGTTTGAGGGCTGATTAGAGGCTATACCTAGAAGACCTTGTAGTTAAGCTATGATAAAAGGAATTTTTCATGAAATCATCACCTGACTTATTCCCTTTTCTTTGACCCCCCAAAGTCTTTTCACATTGATTCAATTTTGATGTGTGTGCTGATTTTGTATGCCTTGTGTTTTTTGCTTTTCAAGGAAAAGCACCCACATTGGGAATCTCTAGGGCTCTAGTACCATAGGCGATACATGTGAGTGAAGTACCAAGTCAAGCTAGGATTTCTCTTCCATCTTAAGATTTTACATTGTGGCACTTTTGATTTTTTTGTTTGTTCATTTTTAGCATTTTAATTTTGTAACTTTGGGGGGTCATATAACACTGTTACCCTCCCCAGGCTCATCACACTAGTAAACTCCCTTTATAATACTTAAGCTAAAGGTCAGTAGGGACTAAGCCCACTAGAAAGCCCTAGTACATTGCATACAATGTTGCCTAAATCGGATTAAGAACCTAAATTAACCATTGATTATTAGGAAGGCATTCCCCATGGTATTAAGAGAAGATCTCTAACTCCTAACTTGGTCAAACTAGCTTAGTCAACAGACTGCCTGATTCTAAGACCTAGACAAGGAATTATGACAAAAAATTATTTAGAATCTAATGTTTAATCTAAGAAAATGTGTGGAATATTGTGCTACCAATCACATATAAAGCAGACAAACATGGATGCAAAAACAAAGACAAGGGGGGCAATGCGAATGGTCAAGAAACACCTGTTTGTGTTGATGATCATGCTTGATTTGAAGAGTGAACGAGAGAATATTCCATGAAGTTCCAAATCCTAACAATAGCAACATGTTCCTGTACACACTAGGTAACACAAAGAATACCTCTAGGAGGCACATCGGTCGGAAGAGGCACCAACCCTTATTGAATACAATCAAACAACATAAGGAACCCTAACCTAACTATTTGCACTCCCCCTAGAGAGTCAAGGGAATAGGATATTGTAGAGATTGGGAGGGAACCCTAAGGCAAAACCCCTATCCTCGCCATCCTTGAGAAAAACAAAGTAATCATCCGTGAGACTATATTGGCCATCCGTGTAATCATGTAACTCTTCCTCATCATTAGAGGCACAAATGTTCACTAAGAGCATCACTAGACATCTAGAGTCATCTTGGTCAAGAGGATAAGTTTGTGTAATCGGAGAGACGTCCTCTACTAAGTATGGATTAGTCGTGATCAAGAGACGTATCAGCCATTCTAACTCCTCAAAATTCCTCTCACACGCTAGCATATCTACCAAATCCCGTTCACATGCAAGCACCGGGTAGACTATGTGAAACACTTGTGCAAAGTAAAGAGGGTACCTCTCACCCAAGGTAGGAGTGGACGACTCTATCATACTAGCTTTATCTGTACACACAGATAGATAATGATTAGAGTGCAAATATTATAAGGGCCGTGTCGAAAGGTCATGTCCTTGTGCATAATGTGTTTTCATGATTTTGGGTCATGTACTAGAACTCGTAGGTTTCCAGGTTTTTGTTTGGTGGCTCTTGCTCTTTTACTTTTTTATTGTTATTTTTGTGAGTATACAACTATTTATATACGTTCCCTAATATTGGAAGATTGAGAGGTCAGGAAGGAAGGTTAAGAGGGGAGCAAGTGAATGATGGATGTTAGCAAACACTTGCCCCTTCCTTGGGTAGATCATACCTTTTGGAATGATGTCGTCAGCTTTTGAAACCAATTGTTCCAAGTTGTCTTCAATGAAGATTTTGACCAATAGTTTTCGATTGGCCTAGGCATTTCATCTAGTTGCAAGGGTGTTAAGATACTCTCCCATGATTTTATTTGCTACGTTGTTGTAGGTGGTGAACTTACAACTAGAGGTGAAAACTATTTCTTGTTTATATGGATATGTACAATGGTAGGTGGAGGTTGTGTCAAAGCTTCTATTTCTGTATATGAACTACATGAAAAACAAGAAGCTTCATTAATGTTTTCTCTCATTGATCTAAGAAAAACAAGCCTTTCTCGCTTGGGAACCCATACTAGCTTGGATCCAGTGTATGGTGTTCTGTGATTTTTCCTTTCCCAAGATCTTTCATCGGCTTTGCTGTCATAGGATTTGACTCACATGGGTCAAGTGACACATAAGAACACAATTTACATTTTGGCACCCAGATTTGATCATTTTCGTGATAGTAGCCTTGGGCTTCCAATAGTCGTATAGGAATCCAATGCCACGTTTTCTTAAATTTTTGGGAGGGAGTGGGGCGTTTCTTTAAAGGCTCCTACTTTTTAGCATCGGCCATGGTCACTAAAGAAGATTCAGGGACCTACTTGTATGTTTTCTTCGCTATATTAGGATGCATCTTGTGTGTCTCAAGCTTCGTTGCAACTATAGAAGTTGAAGCTCTAGAGAGTTGGGCTATAGGGACATATGGTTCAACCTCCTGGACATACACTATTTTGGGTTTTATATCCTCAAGAGGTAATAGATCAGGGACTATGGCTTGAGTGGTCAGGGACTATGGCTTGAGTGGCAGGGCTAAGATTTTGTTTGTGTGTTGTGACACTCCCAATCCCCCCATCAATAGTGCATTTGGTCTCTATCATCCATGTGCGTCCTAGGTTTATATGACCTTCCATAGTTCCAACATGAATGACCAAAAAGTCTTGAGCTACAACCCCATTTTCATAATTGACAGAAGCGTGCCAATACCAAAAATCACAGTTTTTTTCTTGTTGACACCCTTGACTTGGATAGTACTCTTAGATAGCGATGGATTTCCCGACTGACACCACACTCCATATAACAACAAATTATATTTAGCACACGTGTCTAACAAAGCATTATATAGCACTTTCCCATAGATGCTATTTACTTCAATAGGGTATCTTAGAGGTGTGTCAGAGTCCAACCAATCATCCTCTGTTTCAACATGGAATGCATGTGTAACTCCAAGGTTGGCCTCTCGTTGGCATCTTATGCATTGTTGTCGCTCCTTAGCCTCAGCTTGAGGATGTTATCTTCTTCAATTCTGTTTGTGCCTTCGCTGCCTTTTTTTTATGGATGGCACGTAGCTCCTCTTGGCTTAAAGGATCATAGTATCTTTTAAATTTTCTCCCATTGAGGAATCCAGTGGTTTCAACTCCATCAAGAATCTCCATACAAATGGTACCTTGTGGGATGATTTCACATACTCTATATGGTCCTTTTCTTGCATATTTCAACTTTTTCTTCTCGTTTTGCACTCCATACATAAGGACTTTATCAACAACATTGATATCTTTGTTCTTTAGATGATGGTCAAACCATTTCTTCCTCCTATCTTTCTCCACAACTGCATTTTATACAACCAACTATCTTTCCTCATCTAATCTCTCAAGGATATTTAAGTGCTCAACTAAAGGGTTACCATCCCAACCTTCTTGTGAAGCTATGTGCAGACTACGAATTACAAACTCCCATGGCATAACTTCTTCTTGGCCATATACCATTTTGAAGGGTATCCAATTAATTGCCACTTTGTAAGAAGTACGATAAGCCCATAGAGTTGATGTCAGCTTCAAATCCCAATATGTGCGATGAGCTTCAACTATTTTGGTCAAGAAAGAAATTATGGTCTTGTTAGTGCTCTTAGCTTGGCACGGACTTATGGTAGGCTATCATGAAGTCCGTCATGAGTTCCTTTATCACTCCATTTATAAAATGAATACCATTTTCACTCACAATCTCAAAGGGACAACCGAATTTTGTAATAATTTTCTCAAAGAGAAACTTAGCAGTTGACCTTGCATCAGCCTTACGTGTCGCCTTGGGTTTCACCGAATTTGCCACATAGTCAATGGAAACGATAATATATCGAGATTGAGTGCTATGAGTTGCCGGACTAATTGGGCGTACAAAGTCTAAACCCCATTTTTCAAATGGTTGAGTCACTTTAACAAGATGGAAGGGCATCATATCCTTTTGTTGTGTGATCTTGTAACGTTGGCATTCATCACATCCTTTTGCAAAAATTGATACATCCTTGAATAAGGTAGGCCACCAATAGCCTAATTGCAAAACCTTTCTAGCAGTTAGTTCCCCTGAGAAATGTCCTTCGGCTATACCCATGTGGGCTTCTTGCAGTATCTATAAATACTTATTCTCACGGGTACAACGTCTAAGAATATCGTCCTTCCCTAACTTGTAGAGAGTTCCTGCAATGAGAGAATAAGGTTCACATTCTTTTAACAAATTTTGAGCTATATCCTTACGAAGCTCTTTGGATGGAAAACCATTAACTAAAAAGTTCACAATCTTCTCACTCCATTCAGGCATGGTCTTGACTAGGAATAGGAAAGTATCAAGAAATTCATCATCGACTCCAATAGGGGCTTCACCATTGGGTATGCGAGACAAATGATCTACCATGACTGTGCGCGTCTGTCGCAGTTGTCAATGTAAGGGACTTGCCGATACACTGTGTGCAATCCAGAAAAGGCTCCAAGCACACAACTAGACTAATCTAACCATCTCAAGAGAGCAAGGGTGTGTCACTCATCGCCCCACGCTCGCCTTCGTGGAGGATTCCTCGCCGCGAAGAAGGAGCTGCCACTACGCTGCGCTTAACCGCTTCGTCACCGCCATGCCATCGTGGAAATGCTCAATCACACACACACTCTCTCTCTCTCTCTCTCATGCATACACACACACACAAGGAGATGAAGAAGAAGAAGATGGAGATGGAGCAAGAGCACTCTTCAATTGCACAAATGAAAGAATGAATGAATTTTAGGTTTAGGTGACTTTTATATGAGCTCCCCCCATTCACACTTGGGCGCCCATACTTAGCCAACTAACCCTTGAATGTTCCAATTAGAGTGCACCTCTCATCGACGATCACTGTTACCCTTTTCCTATTGGACTGACAAGCCCGGTACCTGAATCTACCAAATAAATAATATGGCGTCCGTTGTAGGTGATAGGAATGTGCGTGAGGGTTAACATGACCCCCTTCTTGATGTAGATTCCGTCCTCAAAATCTTTTGAGTTGAAGCTTGTTGTTTGAGGTGGAAGAGCATTTGAGATGAATGTCCTTAGCCTTCTTCAGTCACTGCAAAATCAAACAACATTGGCACAGTGATCGCATTCTTATATACAATTAAAAAGCATATGTAGTTGTAGACATACAGATTGATTGGTAGCAAAAATTTAAACCATTTGTCAGCAATAAACATTAAATTGTAATATAATCAAACGCATAAACTGTTGGGAAGGTCAAAAACTAAACAAGTCCGGGGTCACTAATTTAATGATTGAAAGGCACTAAAGATCGACTATTAATACCATGGGTATGCTTCTCAATTTTCTCTAGTCAATTAAGTTGTTTAATTGCGAGAGCAAGTATTTCATGTCCGAGGGCTGACTAGAGGCTATACCTAGAAGACCTTGTAGTTAAGCTACGATAAAAGGAATTGCTCATGAAATCATCGCCTAACTTATTTCCTTTTCTTTGACCCCCCAATTTGATGTGTGTGCTTATTTTCTATGCCTTGGGTTTTTTGCTTTTCAAGGAAAAGCGCCCACACTGGGAACCTCTAGGTCTCTAGTACCATAGGCGATACATGTGAGCGGAGTACCAAATCAAGCTGAGATTTCTCTTCCAACTTAAAATTTTACATTATGGCACTTTGATTTTTTTGTTTGTTCGTTTTCAGCATTTTAATTTTGTAACTTTGGGGGGTCATATAACACTGTTACCCTCCCGAAGCTCATCACACTAATAAACTCCCTTTATAATACTTAAGCTACAGGTCAATAGGGACTAAGCCCACTAGAAACCCCTAGTACATTTCACACAATGCTGCCTAAATCGGATTAAGAACCTAAGTAACCATTGCTTATTAGGAAGGCATTTCCCATGGTATTAAGAGAAGATCTGTAACGCCTAGCTTGGTCAAACTAGCTTAGTCGAACTGCTTGATTTTTTAAACCTAGACAAGTGATTATGACAGAAAATTACATTGAATTTAATGTTTGGTACTAAGCAAATGTGCTGAATATTATGCTACCAATCACAATTAAAGCAGACAAACATAGATGCAAAAAAGATAAGGGACAATGCTAATGGACAAAAAACACCTGTTTGTGTTGATGATTGCGCTTGGTTTGAAGAGTGAATGAGAGAAAGATTCCATGAAGGTCCAAATCCTAACCACATCAACACGTTCCTGTACACATGAGGAAACACAAAGAATATCTCTAGGAGGCACATCAGTGGGAAAAAAAAACTTTACTAATCACTAAACTCTAAAATAGAAACACTCCTATTGTACTAATCCTACCTACCCGATGAGGATCAAAGGTGTTTGATGACATAGGTTTCTATTTCAGTGTACCGGATGTAAATGTGTAGGTCTGGGTCAATGTTTTGACTTTTATTGTGCACACTCGTTTGCTAATTGCTCTTGCTCTTTACTATTTTTTGTTTTTTGTGAGTATAAGGCTTTATATATACATTCCTTAAGATCGGAAAGCTCAAGGGTCAGGGAAAGAAGGGTAAGAGGGAAATAAATCAATAGGCTAATGTGAATGAAGACTTTCCCCCTTCCTTGGGTAGGTTATACTATTTGAAATGTGCTTGTCACCCTTTAAAACCAATTGTTCCAGTTG
Source organism: Adiantum capillus-veneris (assembly GCF_014529385.1). Classification (NCBI taxonomy): domain Eukaryota; kingdom Viridiplantae; phylum Streptophyta; class Polypodiopsida; order Polypodiales; family Pteridaceae; genus Adiantum; species Adiantum capillus-veneris. The sequence goes on from NC_140956.1 coordinate 124,824,311, forward strand.
GTAATAGGTGAGGATTTTTGCCAGTAGTTTTCTATTACCTTACGTACCTCATCGAGTTGCAAGGGTGGTAAGGTACTCTCCCAGGATCGAACTTGAAGTGGTTCATCAAGTGATTATTGAACACTGAAGGTGTGGATTCCTTTGTAGATTTATGGAGGTCCACTATTGTAGGTGGAGGCTATGGAGAAGCTTTTATCTCTATGGATGCATTACATGAGGAGCTAGAAGCTTCATGGGACTCCCCACTTCCTAAGCTAGGTGGAACAAATTGTTCTTTCTTCGGTACCCATACTAGCTCTGGAGCGGGTGTGTAGCATTCATTGATTTTTTTATTTCTACAATCGTCAATTTGTTTTGGAGCTACAGGATTGGGCGTACATGGGTCAGGTGACAAGTAAGAACACAATCTATGTTTTGGCACCCAGATTTGATCATTTCCTTGATAGTAGCCTTGGGCTTCCAATAGTCGTTTAGAAATCCAATGCCACATTTCCTTACATTTCTTGGAGTGAGTGGGACGTTTCTTAAAAGGCTTCTGTTTTTTAGCATCGGCTATGGTCGCTAAAGAAGCTTTAGGGACCCACTTGTATGTTTTGTTCGTTATATTAGGATAAGTCTTGTCAAAAGCTATATGCATTGCTTCTAGCATATTTAAGGGTACGAGTGGTGGCATTTCATCCCCCTCAGGTGTTACCCATGTCATCCCCCTACTTCCCCAAGTGTCTATGGTTGCTTCTAGGTGGACCCAATCCACATTGTCCAACTCAGTCATCCCAAGTAGTACATCCATATAAGGAGAATCTTCCCCAACATCAATGTCCGCTTTACACGTGTAACAATACTGCAATGGGGCTGAGTGAACTGTGGTGTCAGATCTATGATCAATTATAAACCTATTTCCTAGAGGATGTGCTCGACCAGTTACAAGATCCACTTCAATGACAGAATCTTGGAACTGCAAGTAGACATGGTTTTTAGACCAGTCATGCACCATTTTTTCTTCCCTCATGAAAGGACGTCCTAAGATCACCTCAAATGCCATAGTGTGCTTGGAGAAATCCATAACAATGAAGGTAACTCTTATTTATGTCCAAAGACCTTGATCTTGAGATCTTCTAGTATCCCAATAGGTTTAACAATAGACCCATTGGCCATCTTCACTACTATGGTTGTGGTCCCAAGGTGAGGTCTTCCCATAGTTTCCCATCAATTTTTAACCACAATGCTAGCCCCAATGCCACCATCAAGGATTCCCTTCACGGTTAATCCCTTAGTAGTGATTGGTATGGTCGCATTGGATTCATAAGGGTTTCCAATTCACGAGCAAAAAAAAACCGAGCAAAGCCAATTTCTAAGCAAATATGAGCAACACCCTTGACAAAATGATGCAAGCGCAAGGTATACTAAAGAAATAACCATGTCATGCAAGATTCAACCACCCGGAATCTCAACACAAAAGGTTCATACAACTAAAATCACCACAAAGCAGCAGAGGCTTCAAAATCTCAAACCTTCTTACATGTTGAGGCTGTAACAAGTCACAAAATAAAGTGCTTAATTGTGGATGCATCCAAAAGACCAAAAAAGGTTAGAGCTAACAAACTTTCACCAACAAGTCTATGAGGCCACTCAGGTACCTACCAAGGCTTGAAACAACTCCAACTTTGTGAGTGTAACATGATGCCCAAACTCATGGGCAACAAAGTTTAAACCAAGGACGCAAAAGAATACAAAGAAGAAGTGTTTATAAGAAACAAATGTAGCATGTTTGTTGTACCACCTTTGTAAATTCTCACACGACGTGCAACGAGGGAATTTTGCAAGGGTGACAATATAAGTAACTTCTTTCTCCAATGACCCAATTGTACTCACATGGAACACATGTGATGTGATGGGGACGAGTATTACCTCCTGCAGCAATGTCGCATCCATGCTTCTCTCCTATGCAATTCTACCTTGAAAATCTCTTGCTAGCTTTAATCTCCATCTAACAAACTTACTGTCCCTGAACTTGGGGTGAACCACACTCGATACAGATCCATCGACTTTGACATTGTGGTTTCACTTTATGCTTGCATCAATGTCTTTAAGGACAAACCCATTGTGCTCTAACATATCAACCTTGGATGGTTGCATGTTAGTGCCCTCTACCACTACCCAAGTTCTAGGAAACCATGGCATCCATATTCCAACTATGAGTATTACTACTATTGCAGAACCATACAAAATTCTCAACCAAACCTCTTGGATTGGATCTCTTAGCAGGATAGTTCTGTCTCACAGTTGCTTCCATCTCATTTATGAACCTACCACAACGAAGATTTTCCTCCACAAGAACACCAAAGCATGTCATTTTCCTTCCAGACTCTGTATGCCCAATTGCCCACACTGTTTGGGGCACAAGTATGTCAGGTCACATATGATGCAAAGTGCAAGCGTCACGCTAGCCACTCCTAAATACACCAACCTCTCTTGGGATTGTAGTATACTGAAGCATGTGGTTGTCCTCCTTCAATATTTCCCTAGTTTCCACTAGTATTGGTCTAGATCTTCGAACACTTTTCTCCCTCACGGGTTCTCTGTTCATTTCTAGACTTGGCATCTCATGCAAAGAATAGTGGCCCATGTTTATAAGCTTCTTTCCCAAGCCACCTACTACCCGCTGGCTCATAAACTTTGCAGCCAAATCTACCACAACTGGTCAAGTGCGTGTGTGAGTTCCTTTTAAGTACACATTGTACCTCGCACTTTGCAATGCAGGTAAAGCCATATCTGCACATGTCGCTTCATACAAACCTATCCTATACTTTTTAAAGTCTAATGGACATGTTCTTTTTTACTTGTAAGCCAAGTGGGTTTTCTTGCAAGCTGGCGACAATAGTCAATATTGAGGGAGCCATCTGGATGAGCAGCTAGCTTTCTTTAACACTTTTTGGGCTCGCAAATTGCAACTTTAATGTACCTATTGTACATGTAGGTGCACCCACAAAGAGAGAGAGAGAGAGAGAGAGAGAGAGAGAGAGATGAATGTGTGTGTGTTTTTGTCTTCTTTGGGAGAGTGAGACATTGGGAGAGACTTGCTGAATCTTAAACGCGAGCATGGCTTGTACGAGCTCTCTTACTTTCTCAGTGGATTTTTCTACGAATGATGTAGATAAGTCATCCAACAATACTATTACTTTTTTTCTTACAGGGTACATGGATATCTCTGCATCGACATGCACATTGTTTTTTCCCATAACGAAGGAAGGAGATTCTAAAGCCCAACTTGCATGGTTTACCTTCTTATTTAATCTTCCACAATTTCTGACTAGCATGAACCGGTGCTTTCTCTGTGTCAAAATTCTCTGTAGGGATGGCCGAGGTAGCTTCGAGGAGGGCTGGGATTCCTCACATGATCACCATGGGAATGATGAGAGATTGAGTTTTCCCTAATTTCCTATATTTTCTTTTGGAGCCGATCAGCCATAGCGTCAGTAAGAAAAGAATGAACTAAAGTTAAAATCACTAATTAATGGAGCCCAAACTGACGTCGTTTTGTGACAGCCCCGAAACTGACATCGTTTTTGACAGCGTTTCTAGCAAGCCGCTTTCCACCGGGTGCAGAAGAGAATGGCCGTGACAAGGGTGGAAGCAGTTCAGGCTTGAGCAACGCATGACAAAATAATGGAGCTTAGGCTTGAGCTATGCCTGCACGGGCGCAGGGTCGATGCTGCTTTTCACCAGCGTCATCATCATGCACATCACCAACAAAGGAGCTGGGATCAAAAGGAGAGTATACCTCATACGTTCTGGAGCCGAGGGTCGAATACAGGCCGGAGCTGCGAGTTTTTGACTGTAGAGTCTAAGAGATCACACATAGTTATTTTCGCTGCCAAGTTATCCTGTACTGTAGATGCAGCGTGGGCTGTGTCCATATTAGCTCATGATGATGGGCCTAGCCCCACCCCCACTCCACTTTGTCTCTACCCTGTGAAACCTGTTGAAACCAGTCCGCGCCCGTGCCCGCGCGGATTGGTTCTAGCAGGTTCCAGCAGAAGAGAATGATCGTGACGAGGGTGCAGGAAGAACTTCAGGCTTGAGCTACGCACGACAGAAAAATGGAGATTAGGCTTGACTTATGCCTGCACGGTAGGGTCAAGACTGCTTTTCACCAGCGTCATCATCATGCGCATCACCAAGAAAGGAGCTGGGATAGAAACGGAGAGTATACCTCACACGTTCCGGAGCCGAGGGTGGAATACAAGCCGGAGCTGTGAGTTTTTGACTGTAGAGTCTGAGAGATCACACATAGTTATTTTTGCTGCCAAGTTACCTGTACTGCAGATGCAGCGTCGCCTAGCCCCACCCCAGTCCACTTTGTCTCTACCCTGTGAAACCTGTTGAAACCAGTCCGCGCCGGCGCGGACTGGTTCTAGCAGGTTTCAGCATGCTATACAAATTCCATTACATACTACATACTATGACTCGCTCCTCATTTCATTATCTAGAATCTTGGCAGATCCCCTCTTGATCTTCCCCATGCTCGATGCTGCCGATGACTAAAATCAGCTATGCGCGAGCGGGTCATGAACTCGAAACTTCACCAGCCAACCTAGCGAACCACATCTCTACGCTAACCATCCTAGAACCAAGACAATGCTGCCTACAATACAATGTGTTCAACATACAAATAAAACCCCCTCGCCTAATGCTTGCACACTCGCGTTGCTCAGCTGCACTCCTGGCCTCTCATGCAGTACTATCACCCTCGCCACCATCTGGCAGTAAACACATTTTCCTTTTCAGCCGGGAATGGGTATCTTTTCAGATTCACGTTAAAAAAAATGTTTGAGACACCTACTCAACTCATCTGCACACTATTCAAATCAAAAATATTGTTTTTTTAAATTTTAAAATTAGCTCCAACAAGCTATACAAAGCCAGATAACCACCACATATGTCCTTGGTGAAAGTAGTCCAAACCATTCCGCGCCGGCGCGGATGGGTTCTAGCACGGGGCGGCGCCACCGCCACCACCGATGGATCCGAGCAGTACTATGGTATATATATTTTTTAATAAACAAAATCGACTCCTTGGTAAAATAAATTAAGATGCTTTTGTTTTCATATAGTAGATAGTGTTGACAAAGTGACAGTACTCGGATATGTGGATAGGAGGAAAGTTTTGAAAGCTATGAGGAGTAGAGGAAAAAGGGCAGAGTTCTTGCTAGAAGCATTTAACAGGTTTCACAATCATTCATCATATGATGCAGATGATGGGAGTACTTATAGCCCGACGAGCTACCATATCAACAATTACAACTATAGCAAACCTTCCTCATAGTTTGGTAGCCATATCCTCACGCATCATCCATTCAAACACACCTACAATTATGTGAAGCATGATTACAACCATTATAATTACTAATATGGCCGGTCGCATTCGGTGGCCTCTCTCTCTTTTCATTAGGAAATTTCGGAGGTCATTTGGAGGGCCTTCTAAGAAAATGTATTTTTTGCACTCTCTCTCTAGAAAAAATGGCATATAAAAGAGCTGGGTCTTTCATAGTAAAACTTCAAAAAGTGTACTTTAAGTAGATTCCTTACTCCTCTGAACATTCGTTCGTAGTGATTGAGGGATAATCCTCTTTTCAGTTGCATTGAATGAACAACGTCAATACGGAGGGAATGAGGCTAACATGGAGGGACGAATCCGCAGCCGCTATTCACTTTCCATTAAACCTGCACATTTGGCTAATGGCGCACTCCTCAAATGGCACAAGTGTTACCCAGAAACGAGCCAAATATCACCTTCACATTGATTTGGACAATGAGTACCAACCATTGATTAAGCGCAGTAAAACAAACACACATATACCTCCCGCCTCCATAGACACGCTCAGAGCTCAAGGAGCTAAACACATAGATATCTGGACGAGAGGCTCTCTCTACCCTAAGAATCCAATAACTAATGCGTCTCCACCGTTTGTCAATCCTACAAGCTTATTGACCTTTGCTGGTGATGGAGAAAAGGGCCTTCTGGGTTATTGTAAATTACTTACAAGAGAAGCTGAAACTTACAAGAGCATTCTCCAAGCTCAACAATGTGAGATTGTTCGCCTTTCACATTTACATTCTACAGATCAGGTTACCATTTTGCAACATAAAACAGAGGTACAAGAACTGAAAGGAAAGGTGCGAAGTTGTCAAATGAAGGACACCATCTTGGGTGGTCGTATCCGAAAGAAGAAATTGCGCAATCTTGAAACATTGCAGGTTGCATCAGGAGGTCTCAAGAAAAGAATCCGAGCATTAAGGTGATGCTTCTTGGTTGGCTACATTGTCTTAGTTAAGTAATCTCTTTGTTTTTTCTTGTTATGCATTGTTTTCATGTGCGTAAATAGTGTTAGTGAAGCAAATTTTCTGTTATTTACTTATGCATTGTCTTCATGTAGAGATTCAATCTATCCTGACAAGGAAAACATTGACCCCAAAGCCAATATAGGAAAGAGATTGAAGCCACTTATAAGTAGAAGCCTGGCAGCAGATATAGTACATGACAAGAAGTTTAAGGTTCTACAAAGAAATGTAGTGGACCGCTTTATTTCAGAGAACTCAGTGCCTGCAAAAGAGATACAAGGCACACTTGATTCACTTGGTGTAAGCAAAAGAGGATATTCGGCTATCCAAAAGTCTGTCTCATCCATCTTTGTTAGGAAGGGTATAAAATCCAAACTTTTACCATCAGCCTCAAGTGTTTGGAAAGAGAGGCTTCAGCTTAACGAGGCACAGGGAGACTATCTTGGACAGCCCTTTCATATTAAAGCAACTTACAGTGGCCATGGAGCGAACATGGCATATGATGAGTTCAACAATATTTTTATGGACCTGCGGATACTACAGAAGAGAATGGTGGAGTTTTACAACATCACATTTGAAGAGTCACGTGGGCTATTACATTTTGTGTTAAAACTGGATGAGTGTGAGCTTGTTAAAGAGAAAAAGCTAGAGCGTGTTACTATTACTTTAATGAATAGAGCCCTCTCAAAGTGTCCCAGTGATGATCCTTTATATTTTAGTGTTCAATCAGAATCTAACATATGGTGGCTTGGTGCGTTTGAGGTAAGCGATATTCTCAAGTAAGCTCAAATGTTCAGATCTACTTAAGTCTCATTTATTTTGTGTTGCAGGTAAAGAAAGAAGATCATGAGATTCTATATTGGGTGTTCCATCGAACTAATATTCCGGAGCTGATTGATCGACAGACTAACCAGGGAGAGGTACTACGTCTAGATGGAAGGGGAGACTTTCAAGTTCAGTGGCATCTTGCAGGTGACCTTAAAACATTAAAGTGCATGTATAATTGTGGAATGGGTGCAATGGCAAAGT
>NC_140956.1:124836681-125246681 GCF_014529385.1 Adiantum capillus-veneris
GTGAGACATTGAAAAGAATAAGGTGGAGGTATGACAAACTGCTGGTCCCCAATGTCTGCAAGGATAAGAAAATGAGAGAAATTTTGTTATACCCCCCGGAGCTAGTGCCTCAGCTCACAGTTGTAGATGTCACACATGATGTGAATACAAGGGCAAGGGCAGAGACTATTGCTCGCCAAATAGAGGAAATGAGGGAAGCAGAGCTTAAGGAGAAAGCAAAAGTAGCAGTGGAGTCCCAGAAACAAACAGAGTGCAATGTGACCCTGTCTATAGAGGCAATGAATCAAGAAACTCTACTTTCAATGAAGAATGGTTTGCTTGCAGAGATACCATTTGTAGATGGAACCAGAAAGCTAGCTCTGGAAAAAGTGGACATCGATTTATTGCAGAATCCAGATGCTCAGATTTCAGACACAATTATCTATGCTTGTCTTAAGTAAGTGTTACTATCTTGCTAGCTTTGAAAACTCAGATAATAGGTTTGCTAACTCAGGTAGAGTCTCTGCAGCCTGATCAAAAGTCAACTCCCACTGCACACTCACACAGAGGTGTTTCTCCTTGATCCACAAATGTCTGTAATTATTAGACAAAAGAACAGTCCATCTGGGACCTTTGAGAGCTGGTTTCTCCACTGTGCTATGCTGGAAGTTACTGTGATCATCTTCCCATATGAGAACAACCATCACTGGAGTCTCATATGCCTTGATGTTGACCAACCAGCAGTGTGGGTGTTCAATTCAATAAAAGGAACCCACCCTGAAATTAGGCTGTAAGTGTTTTGTATCAGAAAGTGTTTCTTATAGATATCCATGTAAATTTGAAGCCTCATGCTAACATCTTGACATTGCTTTGTGCAGTTGTATAAAGAGGTTGTTGCTTGCCTATGGCAAGCTATGTGGAAGGTATGAACTATACAAGGCCCCAATCAAAGAAGTACCTGTCCCAAATCAAACGGATGGGAATTCTTGCGGCTGGAGATGTCTTCTCCATGCAGAATATGTCCTACAAAGCTACTTTGCATTAAAACCTTTCATGACTAAGGTACCCATTTGGCAATGCATTCAGTTAGTTTTGGTTTAGTCTATAAAAGAATTCTCACCATGTGGTCTTTCAATTTTGCAGAGTGCTTTAAAAAACTACACATATGATTATTTGCAAAGATACCGGGTAAGTTTAATACAACACCTGCTTACTATGTCTAGCCCTAGAGAGCTTGAAGATAGCGGCTTGGATGAGCGCACTATTGATCTTACAAAACATGACGTGCCACCACGAAAAACCCCTACATCCGATACAGTGGAATCGCATCGGGCCGAGGGTGTCATATCAGCAGAAGATGAAAGAGCCGAGGATGAGGAAAGGACAAATGAGCATATGGAAGCTGCTAAGGTTCAACCGGAGGAGACAATGAAAGAGCCAAGTCAGCCAGTGGAGGAGCCAAAAGAGCCTATGGCTGAAACCCAAGATGAGGAAAGCAGGCCTATAGATGAGCAAAAGGATATGGATGAGGAAAGCAGGCCTAGGGATGAGCAAAATGATATGGATCAGGCAAGGATGTATGAGGCAAGCCGATCAACCTTGAATCAGGCAGAAAGGGCCATGGGGGAGACTCCTGATGAAGATTTGAATGATGAATATGAAGATAAAGCGAAAGAGAGCAACAACGACATGAACACTACAGAGACCCAGTATGGACCCTTGCTACCTGTAGATACGGTTGTTCCGGTAATGTCTATTCAAGTATGGAAAAATATGTTCAGCTTCTAACTACTTATATGTACTTGTCAACTTTTACAGAGGTTGATTATCTTGGACGTCAATGGATTGCTGCTGATGCGGGTGCCTCTCGGTGACAGAGGACCCTTTGAGGATTTGCAAACGTTTCGGATGGGAACTTGTCGAGTCGTGGTTCGTCCAGGAACCAAGGAATTTATTGAGTTTCTTCTTCCGCACTTCAGAGTTGCCATATGGTCTTCAATGCAAAGGCAAAACTTATCGCCACTAGTTGCAATAGTTTGCAGTGTATGCCAAGCTCACACGTCAGATTTTGCCTTTTTGTATGATCAAAGAAAATGCGTTACCGTTGAGGGCCACTACCACCCTAAAAAACCAAGATTACCTCTTTTGTACAAACCGTTTAGCCAAATCGGTGTACCCTTTGATGCAACTAATACACTACTAATTGATGATACTCCTGAAAAGGGAGAACTAAATCCGCCGGGAACAACTATCTCACCACCTTCTTTCGAGAGGCATTCCTTCGATTTTTACCTTGAAGACATTCTGATTCCATACTTATAGAAATTGTATCTCAGTCCATTGTTCACGGACGAGTTTGTACTTTCTAATGAATTAAGATGATTTTTCTATCTGTCTTTGTCTTGTCTAACATATATATATATATATATATATATATAGATATATAGCGAGAGAGAGAGAGAGAGAGAGAGAGAGAGAGAGAGAGAGAGAGAGAGAGAGAGAGAGAGAGAGAGATTTGACGTGGTAAAGAAATGTATTTCAAGCACACTTTTTCACAAGGCACAATTGAAAAATGAGATCAATAAACTTCATGTCTTGAAAGTCATTTGTATACACTTGGGTTTACAAGAATATCTGTTACATTGACACTACTTCAACCCGACCATCCAACTCTTTGCACAAAATATCTTTTTCCCTTCGCCGCATCACCTTACGACCAGCTAAGAAAAAGGAAAAATCTGATAGTTCCTTGTCCATTGACTCTTCAATGATGTCATTTCGCAAATGCTGAAGACTGCATAGCTCCCTTATTGTAACCACCAATAGTAGGCCATGCTCTTTATCAATCACTTCCACATCCACAGTAGGATTATCTTCCAAACCTGTAGAAACTTGGTCCATAAGAATGTACTTACCGTTTAGCATTTGTGATCGCATATACCAAAATGAGAGTAACAGTGATTGGCTTGCAATCATGTACTTGACAAATAGAGTATCAAGCGCGACCTCGCACCGTAAACCAATCTCTTCCTTTGCATACCATCCTTTGTCAAGAAGTTTGTCACAGGATGACTGCTGAAATGACTTGCACATGAACATAGTTTTTGTAACTCTGATGTTGTAACTATGAAACAGCTCTATGAAGAGTGCAACAGGACAAAAGTTTGCAATTCTAACCAGTTTGGTAGGAATAGAGCTACGTAGAGACCTTTGTATATCCTTGTAGAGCTTACTTCGCATTGCCTCCACCATTGTTTCCTCGGGAACTGGCCAGTCCATAGTGTTCCAATCGGTTGGTAGAGGCACTTTCACCAACATGCCATTCTTATTCCCTGAGCTGAGTTGGTAAAAGTGGTCATAAAAAAAGATTCCCTCATCAGCCAATCTTTTGCTGCTCCTCTCTGAGTACTGTAGAGAACCAATATGGGAATGTACAACATGGAAGAGGCCTATTATGCACTCCACAGGTTCCCATTGCTCATAAGAAGAGGGATAAACATCTGCAATATATATAAGAAGAGTTAAACTAAGAGTATCAATAAGTACAAATGACAAATCTAATGCAATTGAGCTGTGAAGAGTGGAGACATTACTCATAACAAGCGGGAGAAACATTGCAAAATATATAAGAAAAGTTATAATGAGAGTATCAGTAAGTTCACATGTCAAGAGTACTTACAATTGCAACGTGGTTGATGTATATCTGATACATTTCCACCGTTTTCTATCACCTCTGGATGGCTAAACACATGCTGAACAAGAACTTCCTTTACAGATCTTTTGCCGATCTCAACTTTGAAATCCAACACCCTGGCCTTCCATGCTGAGCGGTAAACGTTGATACCACTAGACCTCTTGGGTCTTCTTGGTTGCATGAGGACCCATGAACCTTTGTTTATCCTTTGTCCAACCCATTGGTTGTCTGCACTTATTGAAGCTGGTATTGTAATTGAGGATATGCTACTACTTGGCCTTCTAGGCAAAGTGCCGTTGTTGGTTGTTGGTGTGAGAGACAGTAAACACTTGGAGGCTCTTGGGCGAGAAGACGTGGACGCCATAACTCTCAGAGAAAAGCTTTAGTGGAGGGAGATTCACTTTGAAAGCATTCTAATGGAGGGAAAGTGTTTTAAAATTCCAATATCTTGTGCGGGCTTAATGGTCACCCTCCAGTACGTTAATGACCGTAAGAGAATATCAGAAGTGGGACCACACGCAAGCACCTAAAAGCTCGGTAAAAGGAAGGAAATTACTATGCTACAATCCTAGTTTCGTGAAAGTTTTATGCTATTTTCCTCTTTTTTGAGTCTTTCCAGGTACTTTCCTACGTAACGTAGCCTTCATGCTCATTGGACGCGCTCTATTTTTCTCTCTCTTCATATGGCCCTCCAAATGACCTCCGAAATTTCCTAATGTCTCTCTCCCTCTTTATCGCGTGCACATGGGCTTCTCTCAATTTTGGAGTTTAGCCTTTATGTGGAAAATTTTGACACATGTAAAGGGCTCCCCCTTCCGCCATATTATGCTAGTTTAGATAATAACCTCAATGATAAATCCATGGCCCACTACAATTATGGTACCACATCAATCGAAGCCCCATCGATTACAATTATAATTACCTCAATGACAAAAATGCATACACATATGGTACAATTATGGTACCACATCAATCGAAGCCCCATCGATTACAATTATAATTACCTCAATGACAAAAATGCATAGACATAAACACTATGCCACTAATATGTTTAAACAACTTTCTGACTTCTCCAAATGTAATCCAGTTTCTCTCAAGTTTAATACATTCATCCATTATAAATACATTCATATAAATGCATTCATGTTATTTACCAAATGAAAGTGTATCTCTCACACACATAAAAATAAAATTCTGTAACAATGTAGTCTAGCAACTAATCATGGTTCCTGGGGATGGGCTTCCTTGATTGATGATCCTCTTTATAATGATCAAGTCAATTTAGTGTCTATTTCCACAAGTTTTGATGATTTTGATAATCATGTAGACCAGAGTGAGAGTACAAACAATGAGTTGGATTCAATGGATGAAGTTCCAAAGACGGCCAGCCAAAAAGCTACTTTGAAGCTTGTCCCTGTTCACATAGTGCCTGAGATGGCTTCGTGTGTGGATGAGGGGGATGATAGCCACTTAAATGTGGACAAAGATGAGGACATCCTCAAGTCAACAAGGTCTTTAGCTACTTGGAGTGTCTAGGTGTGTCTTTATGCATACTTAATCCATACACGTGTGCTCATGGTCTCAGATCAGATGTTTTGGGTTTGAAGATAGCTTTTGCCAGATAGTGTTACAATAAAGAGAAAGGAGATTTTATTGTTTTAGTGCACACATGTCAAAAGAAACCCCATTGATAGGTAATCAATAATAAGCAAATAAAGGTGCTAGCTACAAATAGAAGTGTTGTTCTCAAAGTTGGTTGAAAAGAGATAGAATCTTAGATAGATCTAGCAAGGTCCTTGTTAACTACATTGATTTTCCTCAAGGGATTGATATCCCGCCTAGCTTCACCATGGAGATGTACTAAACCGAGATATTGCTAGTTTACTAGAGAAAATTGAGTTGTCTCTATCTATCACTTGAGAGTTGCATAAATTTGTACTTGTTTTTTATACTTCCATTGTTTTGTTGGATATCTTCTTCTTACATTTTATTTCATTCTATAATTCATTAACAGACATTGCTACCACCATTTTTAAGTGTCTGTACATTTCAAGTTGTGAGTGTGGTGGCCATGTTCTCTTAAAGTGTATGCTGTGTATTTCGTTTGCATGAAGTGCATTGCAAATATACCTATAGGCAAATGTAATCCACATGATGTTGGACCCACTATACGATGATTTCTTGAAAGATAGGCCTTGAAGGCGGCATCTGTTTATTGATGATGGGTGTGATTCAAGTTAAATTATGTGCAGCCATAAACAACGATGAGATGATTTGGGATGGTAGTCTGTTTTGCAATATCTTGTGCTCTATAGCTCTTGTGTACTATAATGTTTGAAAATGCATTATCATGTGACTTAATATACATTGATTTTTGTGTAAGTCTCTTTTGGTCTGTATTTGTGGTTTGATATATCTCTTGAATTCTCTTCATCATACTCTATGACCACTTATCACAATGTTATCACACTTGTTTTGTCTCTTTTTCCTTATCACTTTTGAAAATGTTTGTAATTCACAAATAAAGGCTTTATTAAGGGACTCGCTCATTTTTTTTGTTGCTCGAAAAAACACGCTCGCCATCTTGTAAGACTCGGATTCATCACCCTCAAAGTATTGTCCCAAATTGTTAACAAGTATTTCTATAACCATGTTCTCATCTAGGTTAGGTTGTGGATCTAAGTGTTCCTCCTCTATTGGCATCTCCCTAGCTCCATCCAGTTGTGCAAATTGTGGTAGCCCAAATTAGTTCTCCATTGAGGAAGGCTCGAAGAGCTAAGACTAGCTCAGGGTCTTCATATAGTTTGGACATGATGGTGGTTCTAACTTTTGAAGACATGAAATCCATCAATTTGGCAATGTTTAACGGAACCTTTTGGGCTTCAGTCCCTTGACGTGGAGAAGATGGGATCTCCATTTCTTTGATAGGATCAGGAAGTCCCTCTGTAAACATTCTTTCCATCAAGAAGTGAGTACGCCCACTTTCCCATGACTTTAAGTCACTTTCTTCTTGGATGACACTAGGTATGGCTAAGGGTCTATGGACTTGGTGAGGTTGTTGTTGTGTAGGGAACATGGTGTCTATAATCTGGATTTGCCTAGGTGCTGGTTCTAGATCCCTTTGGGTATCTTCTACCAAACTCCTTAATTGCTTGCCTCGCTCGATATCCTCTGTAGGGTTTGGATAAGTTCCTATCTTCTTCTTGGATCCTGGCCATTGTGGCTCATGAAGATCTTCCTTGTTGGTTTCTATCTCAAAGGTTGTTTTGGTCTCCATGGTTTTACCTGAATCAGAATCCTCTTTAGCGTTGTTCATATATATAGGGTCGTCACCAGTCCCTATGTTGGTCTTTGAACTGGGGTCTGACTGCCTGCTTTTGGCGATCTCTTCCTTCGAGTTTTATTCTTCTTCTAAGATTGGGAAATTGATGCCACATCTCTGTCTTCAACAATATAATTTTGTTTTTGGAGCATCGATAGTGTGAGTACATTTACTGGTACCACATGCGTACCTTGTGATGGCTCCTCGGTAACCTCAATCAAGTTTAATGGCATGATCTTCGATGCATTTGGATTATTTGGACATTGGGCAATCAAATGACCTGTGCCACTTGATTACACATGAGTATCGGCATTGTAGACGTGATCGCTTGATTGGTTTGCATTAGTGTGAAGTTCTTTTGTAGCCTAATAGGACACTCGGCCACACGATGTGGACCTCCAAACTCATAGCATTGAAGAGGTGGTCTCTTAGCAATGTAATTGATATTTTGGCCTCTTGCAGTTAGAGCAGCTACTTGATAGACAGGTTTGACTTATCCTTAATAGTGCTCCATGTAATATTGTGGACTTCTACAAGTGCATCCATCCCATAGGCAATATTAGAGTCTATATCCTCCTCACAGCCTTCCAAACAAGCAATAGATGACTCGCAACCCACTTGATTCATTGAAGTGATTCTCAGATGTGGTGGTTGTGGTCCTAGCACTAGAGGTGGTAAGGGTGTTGTTTGAACAACATTTTGGGCCCTAGAGACCATGTGTTGTGACTTTTGTCCAAGAGGTGGGGCCGGCATCAATGCAGGCACTCGAGGTGTGTTTGTCCATGCTAAGGTTGGTCTATTAGCCATCGTGCACTTAAATACTATGCAATCATTAGCTTGATGACCATACCTCCCACATGCATTATAGTTTCCATTGAATTTTACTCTAGAAGTAGGGCATCCACTGCTATTATGCGGTCCATAGCATACTGAGCACCATTGTTGCCCCCTTCTTGGATACATATGATTGTTTTGAGGAGCATGATTGTCTCTAAGACACTCTTGAATGGCCTTTGTGAGATTTTCTAGAGTCATCTCAGATATCTTTGGCTCCTTAGCAATAGGCTTTAGGGTCATTGGCTGATGCCCCGATGCTTGCGAGCTAATATATTTAGGCTCAATAGACACTCTTTATCCTAGAATCATTAAATTATCCTTCAATCGCATTGGTGGTGATTTATTCCCAAGTGGTGATACCTCTAATGACTATGCCATTGTAGATATCCTCATGTTGTAATCCCCTAATAAATCTATCGAGCAACTTGTTATTGTTGGATCGCTCATTTGAATTACAACGAGAATTCAAATGCTTTAAGCGACTAATAAAGTCTCTCACCGACTCTTTCCAAACCTATTCTATAGCTAAAAAGTTATTTTCTCTCTCTACAAACCCTTTTCCAAGATCTCCATTGCTGCAACACCACATGCACCCCCTATAGTACAGGATTTTCTCTCTGCTAGCTTTCTCCCATCTCCATTGTAGCACCAAGCAAGCTGCTCCCCCATCTCTTCCCCTTTCCCACCACATAGTTTCACACCAAGCTAAATCCTCTCCATTCTCTCACCTCCATTACAACATGAAACAAGATTCTACTCCTTCTACTTTCATTCACTCACACTACATGGAAACCTCTACTGCCGAAGGTGGCAAAAGTATGAGCTCACATGACTTTCATACCACAAAAATAGGAGCGTGGGCATTGCAAGGATTCATCTCCAACATAAAGATAGAATAGTAAGAAAACTACCCTTGTAGCTTACATTCAGAGCTTAGCATCATGTCCATCTTTAAGTTTATCATGTTGGAGATAATTAACCTCTTTATGGCTTTCAATCTTTAGGCTTCACACCTCATAACACTGGGTGGTACTATTTTGTTGATGGCTTTGGTGCGCTGAGAGGCTACACCCCAAAGCACTCCCTCTCGTATGTATTCCATTAAGAACAGTCTCCTAAGAGTAGAGTAAATCGTTTTTTCTTTCACCCTTAGGGTTCTATACCAATCCCCAGCCTTTCTACTTAAGGTTAGGCTTAAATCATTACTCTTATGCAGGTCATTGTGTTCTCCTAGAGAATCGCATATTTGTTCAAACACTTCGATATGCTTTCTCACATCCCCATCTCCACTAAATTTTTTTCTGAGCTTGGCTATTTGTACTGCTTTACTTCTAGGTTCTCTATCAAGTGTGTTACCCATATTCTCAGCAATAGATCGACCGATAGCTTGAGAAAATGTTGCCAAGTCACCTAAGTGAGCAGGAACCGTGGGTGGAGGTGCTCCAGAGACTACATGTGGAGTAGGTATTGGCATTGGTCTTGGCGCATAGGAAGCCTTTGGATTCCATGTTTGGTACGGTGTTGTGCCATGTGGCGGTCCAAAGTTCATATGTGTGGCCCTAGGCATAGCAGACATTGGATGTGACATGCTAATTCTAGCCGGTATGCTCCCATGGAAATAAGAGCTTGGGTGTTGTGGTTGTGGAGCATAGGTAGTTGAAACAATGGGAGGGGTAGGAACTACATGAGTATGAGGACTCATGGGTGTATACGATTGGTACACACTTGTAGGTACTGTTGTCGGCATTGAGCTACCATGTAGCGGTGCTTTACTAAAAAATGAGGTCCATGGCGGTCCAAAGTTCATATGTGTGGCCCTAGGCATAGCAGACATTGGATGTGACATGCTAATGCTAGCCGGTATGCTCCCATGGAAATAAGAGCTTGGGTGTTGTGGTTGTGGAGCATAGGTAGTTGAAACAATGGGAGGGGTAGGAACTACATGAGTATGAGGACTCATGGGTGTATACGATTGGTACACACTTGTAGGTACTGTTGTCGGCATTGAGCTACCATGTAGCGGTGCTTTACTAAAAAATGAGGTCCATGGCATGTTTCTTGGCATGCCCATAATTGGGGTAGGCATGGTATCCATGGTATCATCAAGGGAAAGATGAGCTAGACTTGGAAAAGTAAAGCTATTACTAGTGGGCTCATATTGCACTGAAACCCCTGGCAAAACAACATATGGGGGATCCATTGGAGTTACCGAGGGAGTCTCCATTTGCGATAAGGTTGATTGTCTAGCCTTCCCTATATCCAAGAATCTCATGAGACCCGTTGAAGGCATGTGGATCCCCTTGTTCTGTCTCTCTAGCTCAATGATTCTATGGATGACCTCACAAACTCTTTGTTGTTCATACTCCACACTAGTAGCACCCGTTGTGGATTGTAGGACATCTAACCAACCCACATGATAGGTGTGGCCTATGTATAGGTCGGTTAGAGTTTTCGTTTATAGTTCGTACTTGCAGTTCTCATTTAAGAACGCTCCATCTAGGATTGAGGTGCTAGGAGTGTCCTTTGAACTAGATGCAATGTGGCTCTCTATGGGTTGACCCTTAGTGGTCGCTAATTCAGGAGCAGTCAATTGCTCTCCTAGCAAAGATATTGACATAGGGGCTTTCTCTTCTCACTCTCTTCATTGATCTGCCTTGCGTAAACTCTCAATTTCCTTTTCCCTAGCCGCGATGATATATCGCTCAACCTCTTGCACTTCGGCAAGGCTTCTACTATCAGGTACTATAACCTGAGAGGGAAATAACTCTGAAGAGTCAGGGGGTGCAGTGAATGGAGTATTCATGTGCACACTCTCTAAGAGCATAGGGTCTACGTTGGTCATGAATGGCAAATTTACTTCCCTGCCCCCCTCGTTTACATCGTTAGCTCCATGTTCGGAGCGAGTGGCTCTACTAAAGGTTTCCTTCAAGCGGCTAAGCACGCTCGACCCGGACGCCCTACGCTCGCCTTTGTGGAGGATTTCTCGCTGCAAAGAAGAAGGAGCCGCCACTGTGCTGTGCTCAACGGCTTCGCCACCGTCGTGCCATCGTCACAATACACATTCTCTCTCTCTCTCTCTCATGCACACACACACACACACACACACAAAAGGAGATGAAGAAGAAGAATATGGAGATGGAGCAAGAGCACTCTTCAATTGCACAAATGAAAGAATGAATGAATTTTAGGTTTAGGTGACTTTTATTTGAGCTTGGCCCATTCCCACTTGGGCGCCCATACTTAGCCAACTTACCCTTGAATGTTCTAGTTAGAGTGTAACTCTCATCGACGATCACTCTTACCCTTTTGTTGTTGGACCGACAAGCCCGATACCTGACTCTACTAAATAAATAATACGGCGTCCATTTTAGGTGATAGGAATGTGTGTGAGGGTTAACAATGACATGTCTTTTACCAAGAACGGTAAATCAAACTCAAGGAGAATTAACAACCATCGTGTAATTCTTCTCGTGGAACAAGGTTTATTTACTAGATAAAACAGGGCTTGATGATCCACATAGAAAACAAACTTGTTGGCAAGAAGGTAATAGCAAAATTTCTTCACCGCATAAATCATAGTTAAACCTTTCCGCTCTAGAGTGGTGTAGGCATCATTCACTTGACAAATTGCAAATCTAATGGGGTAATCCAATTTATGTTCTCCTGGTTGAGCTAGAACACACCCAATAGTAAAGTTCGATGCATCAATATGAACATAAAAACTTACATTCCAATTGGGCACTCGTAGAATAGGAGCGCTAGTCAAGGTCTTTTTCAATGACTCATAAAATAAAACGTCGATAATAACCAACATGGCCCATGAACCTTTGAAAGTCTCCTTTATAGTTTGTAGGTGGTGGCTACTCAACAATGGCTTTAATTTTTCTCTCATCTGTGGAAATCCCATTTTTGGACACTATATGCCCTAAAATGACTCCATGTTTAGCCCAAAATTGGCATTAGAAAGGGTTTAAGGAGATGCGATACAATATGAACTTCTCAAACACTTTCATAAACATAATAGATATTCTTTCCAAAAAGCATAAACACAAAGGTCATCAAAGAAAGCTTTGCAAAACTCCCTCAAATATTCTCTAAAAGCGGTGTTTATTAATCTTTAGAAGGTAGCAGGAGCATTGGTTAAGCCAAAAGCCATAACCCGATATACGAACACTCCAAATTCGATTATAAAATCCGTTTTAGCTTGGTCCTCTAGTGCAGTTGTGATTTGATTGTATCCAGAGTACCCATCTAAAAAAATATAAGCTTCCTTTCCTGCAACTCTTTCAAGCACATGTTCTGAATATGGCAAGGGGTAATGGTCCCTCCTAGTGGAGGCATTGACCTTCTTGAGATCCACACACACTCTGAGTTTCCCATTCTTTTTCGGCACAATCACTATTGGAGACACCCATTTGAGTGCTCAATAGGGTATATGAATCCGCATTTGAAAAGCTTTTCAAGCTCTTCTTGAACAATCTTTGCATACTTAGGATTCTTTGGGTAGGGTCGTTGATGGATTAGTTTGGCCATGCTATTCATGGAATCGTGTGTTGCACCATGGAAGGTGGAACACCTTTCGTATCATGATATGTCCAAGCAAATATATCCTTGAATTCCTTGAGAAGTTCTTTAAGTACATAGTCCTCAGTCTCTGTCAGATCTTGGGAAATGAAAACAGGTTGGACTCTTCTCTTGGGTCTGCTAACTCTATCTCCTTAACTATCATTGGACTGCCATAGACTCCATTTCTTCCATCGATAGGTTTTCTTTAAGACTTTGTATACACAACCTTATGTTCCTCTGTGGTGTAGGCTTTGAAATGTTCGGGTGCAGGGTGTAGTCTGCGGGGTCTTGTTGTTCCATGGATTGTGATTTCTCTTCTGCATCCTTTTGCTGTTGAGCTAACTCTTGATTTTGTCGTCTCCTTACGATACGGCTCAACTTTGGCTACTCTATAGCCTCTAGCTGTGCAATGTCAATGGGTTGTGGACTACACCACATAACGCTTGGAAGGTATTCACCCCAGTTATCTACCAACTTCCGATGAGTATCACATGCCCCTATATAATTAAGTCATTCCATGGTAAATTTTTTTTCATTTATTCTAGCAAGCACATTTGCTTGATATTGTGCCTCTTATATCTTTTACTCTTCTTGTCTAATTTTTTATTACGGCTGATCTCTAGTGAAGAGTCACTAGATAAATTGCTACTTGTGTCTTCTGCTCTCCTGGATAGATTGTCATCTAGGGTACCACTGGGCCTTGAATGGTTTGTCCCCACATTTGAATCAAGATTTAACTCAAATTCCTCGTCCTCAGAGTCAATTTCAATTGATGATTCTGATTCCGAATCGTCTAGGCTATAGTCTTGTGAGACGCTACTGGTTCTAATGTCAGTCAAGCCTTCATCTTGTAGGTCCTCAGAAGCTATATGCATTGCTTCTATCATATTTAAGGGTACGAGTTCTGGCATTTCATCCCCCTCAGGTGTCACCCAGGTCGTCCCCCTATTTCCCCAACTGTCTATGGTTGCTACTAGGTGGACCAATCCACATTGTCAGAATCAGTCATCCCAGGTAGAACATCCATATAAGGAGAATCTTCCCCAACATCAGTATCCACTTTACATGTGTAATAATACTGCAATTGGGCCGAGTGAACTGTGGTGTCAAACCTATGATCAATTATAAATCTGTTTCCTAGAGGATGTGCTCAACTAGTTACAAGATCCACTCGAATGACAAAATCTTGGAACTGCAAGTAGAAATGGTTTTGTTAGAAGCTGGACACACCCTACGGAAAATGATTGCTCGGCAGACTATTATTATTTGTAATTATTCATTTATTGAGAAAACTGACATTTCACCTTTGTAAATATTGGGGCTTAGAGAAGTTTCCAGATTGTATCCCAGTTTTGACATTTAGATTGAGTAGATGGTTAAATTGGAACATTAGGGTTTGAGATTGTAAGGTATTTATACCACTTTTTGACCTTAATGAAAAAACCTTTGTCATTTTAAAAAAGTACTGTCTGTGAGTGAGTGTACTGTGTACGAGAGAGAGTGAGAGCTTCATCTTGACGCTACACGTGCACCTGTGGTCGGAATCGAGCGCCGAGAAGTGCAACATGTTGCCCTCGACGAGAGCTACGTGCCAATACCTACATTACGTGCGTACGGTCCGGTTCTGCGAGCTCGACCTACAAGCTTCATCTGGTGATTCGGTGAGCATAAGTTATCCGTTTTTGCATTTCAACATATCCACGTGTTCGCATTGAGTAGAGCTACACATTAGGCACTTTAGTTTTTGAAAACGACGACCTGAAAATTTTGGCCAGACATCCTACGTGATCTTGCACCGGGTGTTTAGGGTTGAGATTTTGGTTCATGGACCTTAGGGAGAGCGACCTATTGGTGTTAGTAGGGTCTCCTTCAAGTTCTATGGCGTTTCTGATTCATGATCTAGAGCACTTCATGCATGTTATACTTGCTATTAGGTTCATCACAAGGTTGTAAAAGACGCAAAAGAGTGTTTGAAAGATGAAGTGAAGTTCAAAAGTTTTTGTGAGTGTTTCTGCTAGAGGTGCAGAGCATCAGGAGCATTTCTATCAAAACAAAAAAAATTAAGCCAGGAGACATCCTATGCATAGGATGTCTACAGGCTGATCTGGTGGGGATTTTGAAATTTTGAGTTGACCGGTGTGTGTTCAAAGGGAGGTTTTACCCTATTTTCACCTGGAAAGTGGAAATTTGACCATATCTTGACAGGATAAGGCCAGATAGACAGAAATTACCAGACATCCTACCCAAATTGTGCCAAGGCATTATTTTAAGACCAAAACCATAGGATGGCTGCATGAGTATGATCTGCATGATATATTGAGTCACTTAGAAAGGTTTCATCTCAATTGGGTGAGAAAATTGGGTTCTAAGCAGACTTTAGCATCTTTGACTGAAAGGGGCTAGAACCGCTAAAATTGGGGTCTTTTCAAATCCAAACCAAAATTTAAGCATAGCACTGAGTTGCTGACATCAAGGGGAAGCTGTAGGTCAAGTCTGGGGTCAAACACTCCAGAAGGACATCCTACACGTAGGATGTGTTTTGGGTGATTGGGCACTCCAAATCCAGCTTTGAGCATACCAAAGTGATCAGCACCTCAAGAGGAGTCTGTGCTTTGCATTTGAAGCTATTTTGAGCAATAAGACATGCTACGTGTAGAATGTCCAATGCATGAAATTGAAGCCAAAAACCGATTGTAGGCATATCAGGGTGTTGTAAAGCCTGAGGCAAGCCTCCTAGTCAATTTTGGTCCAAATTGGAGTTGATTTGACTGGTCAGACCAACATCAGGCTGTCGGAATAGATTTTTGATCCATTGACCAGCTTGTAGGTGTCCAAATCAGAAAGTAAAAACAGCTGTGGACTCAACACATCAAAGGAAATCCATAGTGCAAAAATCCAGGCAAAACAGAGCAAGAGACATCCTACGTGTAAGATGTCTACTGGGGCTTAGTAAAGAGAAAATTTAACTGAGGTTATACAGTGATGTTCCATTTGCTTAAGGGTTCCAGAACTTCTTTCAGAAGTGAATTTGGACCTTGTTTGACCTTTTGACGAAGCAAGGATGGAATTAAGACTTTTCAGATAAATTGACCACCATCCAATGGAAGTATAGTTCCAGATTAGCAGACCTAATCTAGAACATCTTAAGTGTATAAAATACAGTAGTGGTTGAGGTTAACTCTCCAGTTACACCAATCATTACTAAAACCACCCATAGTGGTTAAATGCTTTGATTCGATAGCCAAAATTAAACGCTTGTGTACAGGTATATTCAACGGCAAAGCAAGAAGTTGTGTGGAAACTGATCCTTTGCCAGGTGAGTGGTTGGATTTGTGTTAGTTGCATTGCTACGTTTGATGAATTTAAGATCAGAAAGATACTCAGAGTAGTTTAGTGTCCACCGAGGAGAGTGTAACTCAGACAAAGCTAGATCCACTAGCATCGATTATTGAGGAGGGTAGTGATACTGACAATCCGATAAGTCCTTCTTCATGATGGGTAGTCAACAGCCAGGAGGTTTCACCTATGATGGACCAATGCCAGGAGGAAGCACCTCCCTGAATCCTTTGAATGATTCCAAGTTCACTGTAATCTTCTTAGAAGGAAAAAACTCGAGGGGAGCCCTAGTTTATTCTGACTATCGAGGACGTAAGTGTATTTGTATTGA
Organism: Adiantum capillus-veneris; assembly: GCF_014529385.1. Lineage (NCBI taxonomy): Eukaryota > Viridiplantae > Streptophyta > Polypodiopsida > Polypodiales > Pteridaceae > Adiantum > Adiantum capillus-veneris. The sequence goes on from NC_140956.1 coordinate 124,852,747, forward strand.
AGAAAGACCGGCTCAGAGATCGGAGATAATTCGAGTCTATGATGATGGAGATAGGTTCTGAGACGAAAAGGGGAACCACTATCTGATAGTTAGTAACCCTGAGGATTACAATAGATATGGAGATAACGTAGCAAAAGGAAAAATGGTTTTAGAAACTCAAGAACCGCCTCCAAACATTGATCGACATGGAGCTCTTTTTATGTATGATAAGAAAACAACCAGCGTCTCAACCTATAATGAGAATGTGGGGATTTACAAGCATGAGAGCAAGGGAATAGTCTCTTACTTTAATTGCAAAGAACCCTACCCAAACGAATTAAGCAAAGACAAAGTTCTTTACTTATTCTCTTATGAAATTGCTATGGGGAAGGATACCATTTTTGTTGATAGGTACGGGCGAGAATACAAACGTATTCTCTCAGAGGAGGTAGAAAAGGCAACAGTTCCAGAAGAACCAATATATACCCCCGAAGAAGTGCCAAGAGCCACCTGCACCTCTAGCAAGTCGAAAAATCCCTTTTTTGAAGATTATGACGCTACCTCACATTCTACCTGACAACAGACGTTCAACTACCAAAACCAACCAACAACTCATCCATCATTGTAGGAATGGCTCCGATAGAGTGCAACATTAGAACAGGACCGAGATGGTTATCAAGCCGCATGAGGGCTAAGGGATTTAAAAGAACCACCACTCTATTCATGGCTTGATAACCGAGATGGTTATCAAGCCGCACGAGGGCTAAGGGATTTATAAGAACCACCACTCTATTCATGGCTTGATACCCAAGATGGTTATCAAGCCACACGAGGGCTAAGGGATTTACAAGAACCACCACACTATTCACGGTATCAAGGCGAGAGTAAGCCAAAAACTCAAGGGTCAACAGAGCCTGGAAGACCACCCATAGAACGAGTTCAAAGAGATGAACCATCTCTTGCAGAACCGTCAGAAATTACGGCTTAGGAGCACCACTGGGAGAGGAACCTGCCCACTACCGAAGGCCAGAGGAGGTATATAGATTGGGACAAGGAGATCCAATGATGAGATTTGTAGACCATCATAGAATTAGACCTTCTCAAGTGCAAAAATGGGTAAACAAGAAATACACGGGAAATAGAGATCCTAGAGATCATGTAGCAGCCTTTGTGTGTGTAATTAGAGCTAAAAAGGTGTTAGACTTCCCTACCCAATTTGCAGGGTTTGGACTAACCCTAGAGATGATGCTGCTACTTGGTTTGACTCTGTGGAGCGTAGACACTTTGAGTCTATGGAGGAGGTGTTTGATGAGTTTATTGAGGAATTCTCACAAAGGGGGATAGCTCATAATACAGTCTCACAAATCCATAAATTCAAATAGAAAGACGGGGAATCTGCGCGAAAGGCAGCGCTACGACTAAAAAGATATGTTAAGTTCTATCCTGTGGAAGAACTGTCAACTCAGTCCAAACTTATGCTTATATTTATTCAAGGAATGAGGAATGCAGATCTCTAGAAGGACTTACATATGAAGAGGAGCACGAAGTTAAATGAGTTAACTAACGAGGCTCTTTACCTTGTAGACAATTGTGCGGTCTACAAAGAGGGTGAACTCAAGGATCTTGACGACGATTCATCCTCGCAACAAAGTGGAAGCAAGTCCGCTAAGACGGCACTGAAAGGAGAGTTAGCTGTAAGTCAGGAGCAGCTTATATAGGAAGTGCTAAAAAAGATTAACCTGTACGCCAAACCTCAGGCTAAACAGCCAAAATGGTGTGCTATTGAACAAAAATGGAAAAACCATGGGATGGAAGAATGTTATTATAACAAGGGATATATTAGAGAGAGACCTTATGCTCCCCAGGCTCAGGTAGCATCTCCTCAACTTCCACGGATGCCTAGGTATCAAGCAGGAAACCTACCACGACTTGTAGGTGTATAAAGAACACAACCAAGGGCAGCAACCACCCCTACCAGGATTACGACCACTTGGCATAAGATACACACCAACCGTAACTGAACCAAAAGAGAAGGCTTTGGTGCCTATGCATGCATATTACGAAGATCCCAATGGATATGCTGCAAATCCTGTCTATTATCCACCGGAAGAACCCTCAACGCCTGAACCATGGAGCATGATAGGAAGTGCAGGACCACCAACAACTGCACAGGCAGCAGGAGAAGGAAGATATAGCTTGGATGAACGAACATTGATGTTCATAGCCAACGGAGGCATGGCAGGGCAGAGACATGCATACCAACAAAGAGGAGCTCAAGGAGCACCTCAACAGCCTAAGGGACCTTGCTACAAGTGTGGTGGAGACCATTGGCTAAGAGATTGTCCTCATGATGAAATCATTAGAGTCAACGCATATTGCGTTGAGTGTGGAATTACTCATTTAATTCTAGATTGCCCTAAGAACCCGAGCAACGGGGCAAAAAATACCTTGAACATGCTGGAAGCAGTGCCTTCCAGTGGAGGGTCAGAAAACAAAACAATAATACCTATTCAGGCAGTGACACGAGCCCAAGATCAAAGAATGACGAACGAACCCATAATTGAAGAGCCAAAAACCGATGCCCCAAGTTTAGAAATAAAAAATCAGAGAATCACTTGGAAAGCTAGAAAGGCGCGTATGAAAGCCAGGAAAGAACGAGAGCAAACGGATCTATTCGAGGAGTTAAAACACACGAAGGATAGATTAGAGCGGTTAGAGGATCTAGCTAGTCTAAGCTCACACACTGCGGCAACCATAGCACCCAAGGAAATAGCAAAACCCAAAAGTGCAGGATCAGGAGGATCAATGTTGGCAAAAAAGGTAAATGAGCAGTTAGACGCACTTTTAAAAGCGTACAAAGCCAGACTCAAAAACAAACAAACCCAAGAGCAAAGATGGATGACTTATCCATATGCTGAAATAGAAAAATAGAGGTTGGAAATGTGTAGAAAGATGATTGAAATAGCTCAATCCTTGATAAAAAACCCGCTTGGTAAATCTGCAAGTTGGCATGAAGTACTAGCTCCAACCCCTATCAAACCAACTTTTGAGAAACAAGTAGAAACAAAGGAGAGACTCATGAATGCCTCTGAGTCTAGGGGAGAACCTATCATAGTGCCAAATACAACAGATGAGACAAGTTAGGGGTTCCAGCCTAAAACATTGGTAGAAATGGGTAAGGATTGTAACGGTCTAGATGACCTGTGGAAGAAAATCCGTGATGCCAATGAAGCTAACACGGTGAGTTGTCAAATGAATAGCACGGGAAAAGAGAAAAATGAGACCTTACCTCTTATTGAAGAATTTGAGGCAGGATCACAAATGAACTTTGATATGCATTCACAAGGGGAAGACCAGGGATCAATTAGTTCGGGGCACAGCCAGCCAGACTCACTAAAAACTCTACCCTCCTACCTAGGAGAGTATGAAGCCAAGTCTGAGGTGAGAGCAATCGTATCTCAAAGACTTACTTCTAACAAAGTGATGGATTCACAAGGGTTGATTGAGTTATTGTCTACCTCGGTGGCATGCACAATCACATTAGCCGAACTCCTAAGGTTACGACCAAACATGTGGACCACAGTAGGAAAATGCTTAGAAAAATTTGGAGTGAAAGACCCCACCTCGAAGCTTTAGGAAGGGATCAAAGAATTGGACAAGCCTCAACTAAACACAAGGCCAGTACCTTTAAACAAAGTTGGAGAGTATTGTGAGGGAGAAGATGGAAACACCACGCTACCAGTAGAATTCCAAGGACTAGTTTCCAGAGCTATTCTTGACAGTGAAGCAGGAGTTGCTATCGCCACCAAGGAAATCTGGAAAAAATGCGAAAACCCGGCTTTGAGAGCTACCTGAACGAAATTGCAATTGGCAGATGGGTTCATGGAAAGCCTCTAGGACTCTTAGAAAAATTAATTGTCACCTTGTGCGGAATCGAGTATGAGCATACATTTGCAATAGTTGATTTCAATAAAAAGAACAATTATGAGATCATCTTGGGAAGACTATTCATGAGACAATTAAAGATGGTCCATGATTGGGGTTACGACCACATATACCTCAGACATGGCGAGACTACAACCAAAATACACCTAAAAGACCATAGTTACAAAGATGTGAACCAGACACCAATGGAAGAGTTTGATTCAGCTACGTTAGCAGGTCGGAACTCCCAGCATGGTTAGGGCAACAAAAAGAGCTATGGATGTGCGGTGCTTCACATTGTAGGAGCTTAACAAGAGAAGAATGCGTCTTAGAAAGAGCTATTCAGGACAAGGATTATATTCCGGAACCTTTTCCTAAAGATGCCTTGGAACCTCTCGAATGGGAACACATACTAGCAACATTGGATGTCTGTACCATTATAAATAGCCCAACGAACAAAATTTTGCGATAAGGATGGCTATGATGTGCTACCCTACTACATGGTAAGCCTTATACGAGGAGGAGATGAGATTGTAGAACCACAAGAACAAGAAGAGTTTTATAACTCCTCTGAGCATCTAGAGATAAATAACGATGCAGATAATGAGTGTTCAAACAACTCAAGCGAGCTGGGGAGAAAACAACGAATAATAAGTTTTATGATTTTGTCAATCAGCACCCTAGATGTTGTTGGGTGCATTTTTGACACCCCGTTTTTTGTAAATTTGTACATATGGACATGACGCCCGATGTCAAAATGGTGTGTGGGCTTTGGTTTTGGGAGGTTTTTAGCTTGCTTTAGCAAGCACATGTACATACACTTCAAGTCACTAGTCTAGTGACAACTGTCGGGCTGCTGTAAGTGCCCGTGAGTGAGTTTTTTGAAAGGAGACTTGTTTATAACAAAAAATCATGTACAAACTTAAAAACGTTCAGCCAAACATCAGAAATTTGTTTATAAAAAAAAATCATGTACAAACTTAAAAACGTTCAGCCCGACTAGCCTTCTCTACGTGTAGTCGTGCTGGGACAGCTTTCTGTTTGCGTCAATTTTGCTCATGGCGGCGTATGGAATCAATTTTGGTCATCTTCAGCTTTCTCGCCAGTCATTTTTCAAGATTTCTCTCAAGCTTTAAAGAGCCCCAATTGGAGTTGTGCTCATCAGGTTACGACTAGTTCTCTGCAGGGTTATGGCTATGGCAGCCTGGTGGAAAATTGTATGTAGGCAGATTGGGAGGGCTTGTTTCTATGAATTGTGAGATTGAGGTTGAAGTGGTGGTTTTGTGGTGTTCATTTGGGAAAGGGGAGGCTCTTGTCTTCATATGCATTGGTCGACGTGTGCTGTAAATCCGTGCTTTGACAGGGTTTTGCTCCTATGTGACATAGTCTCTTGGGTGGGCGACGGCTAATAAATTCCCAAGGGTTTGCTCTTATGGGACTTGTGGTGTTTCAAAGGGATTTTGCAAAGCTTTTGGTGTCTTGTAGTTCTCTTTCAACGCTCTTGGGTGACATTGCTATTTAGGTGTTCTAGTTTGTTTGTTTCCCAACAGTGTTTTGGTGCCCACCACGGAGGATCTTCTTCAAGTGACCTTCAATTGACAGCTTTGATGGCTATGATGACAGAGTTTCCAAAGTCCTATGGTCATGTAGGTGAGGATGCTGATGCATTCATTGAAAAGATGGAGTTTTCTTTTTTGATGGCAAATAAGGAAGATCCAAGGATTATGCTCAAGATTTTGTTCTTTTGCTTGAAAGAAGATGCAAGGATATGGTATGATGAGTATGAGTCTTGGTGGAAATCATCTCAACCTCCATTGGTGATGACTTATGATGCATTAAAGAAGGCTTTTCTTGAGAAGTTCAAGAAGGTAGAGGACCCAACGGATGTATGGCACTCCATTGAAGGACTTGTACAATGTGATGGTCAAAGTGTAGATGCCTTTGTCAAGGAGTTCAATGCCTTGTGGAAGAGATGGTGTGTTTCTTTGGGCAGTGATGCTCCTCCTCTTATGCTTAAAAAGTGTATGTTTATGCAAAGTTTGAGGACTGATTTGAAGTTAAACGTTGAGCTTAAAAGGCCACTTACATTTGATAATGCAGTAAAGGTTGCAAAGCATAAGAAATGGAAGCTAGAGAGAGTGAGGCAGCTTGGATTGCAAGAAGATGTGAATCCAAATGTATCTTATATTTTAGACATAAATATGGACAACGTATGCAATGAAGACTTCCATGTTTCTCATTCTCTTGAGCATGTGAAAGAAGAATGTCATATGCATAATGAGATCAAGAAGAATGCTCAATGTATGTCATCTTTGTTGTTTAAGAGATTTGATGTCAACCTTCATGTCAAAGATGATGATGCTAGTAAGATGGATATAGGAAAGAAGCTTACCATCGTCAGGAATGAGTCTCAAATGCAAGGAGATTATCATTTTGAATATCCAAGTTACATGGCTGATGCTTGTAATGTATGTTATAATTAAGAGGAGTATATTTGTGATACAAATGTGACTCTTGGGTGTTCACTTTGTGTAGATGAAGTAGTCAAAGATCACATGATGGAGGTCAAGGAAGTTAGCAATGGGAAAGATGGTCATGTGTATGATGAGGGTTTTCAAGTATATGATTTTTGTGATTGTATGCAAAAGGGTGATGAAGCAACTAAGTATAATACTTGTGTTATTGATGAGGACCCTATCAATGAGAAGCTTCATGGCGTGCATGATGATGTGGGTAGCCATGCCTTAACTGATGATGAAGAGAATATTGAGAGATTAGAGGATGTGAACAATGATGGATATTCTCTTGATATGCCTCATGTGAATATGGTTGATACTACTCTTCTTGATCCTCTTGTTAAGGAGCCTAAGGTATGCATGGAAGATAGCTTACCTATCAAGCATGGTGTGGTTGAGTTGGTGGATGGATGCTTAGTCAAGAGTGGGGATAATGAGATGAATATGCAAGAGGATATGAAAATGGCTGAGTTAAATGCTGAACACATTTTGGATGAGATGTTAAAGGCTTCCTTGCATGATATAATGATGAAAGGGTGTTTCTATGTTGTATTTGTTGAGAGTACTTTATGCCTAAACAGGATTTGGATTCTACATATGGTTTATGCTTTGATATTGGGAGTGACGCAGTTGATACGGTTGGTGTTTCTTCATACATTTTGTGCTTATGTTGTATGGCCCTTTGATCCGGGTGGACAATATTCTTATGCTACTGCTGAGCATGAATGCTCTAGCAGACTGGGGGGTTGGCAAACTATATTGGGCGCATTTTTGACACCCCATTTTTTGTAAATTTATACATATGGACATGACACCCGATGTCAAAAGGGTGTGTGGGCTTTGGTTTTGGGAGATTTTTAGCTTGCTTTAGAAAGCACATGTACATGCACTGCAAGTCACTAGTCTAGTGACAACTGTCGGGCTGTTGTAAGTGCCCGTGAGTGAGTTTTTTGAAAGGAGACTTGTTTCTAACAAAAAATCATGTACAAACTTAAAAACGTTCATCCAAAAATCAGAAATTTGCAGGTTTTGGGTCGTTGTGGCTTCTTGATGCTTTTGGATGCAGTTTTTTGCCCCGACTAGCCTTCTCTACGTGTAGTCGTGCTGGGACAGCTTTCTGTTTGCGTCAATTTTTCTCATGGCGGCGTATGGAATCAATTTTGGTCATCTTCATCTTTCTCGCCAGTCATTTTTCAAGATTTCTCTCAAGCTTTAAAGTGCCCCAATTGGAGTTGTGCTCATCAGGTTACGACTAGTTCTCTGCAGGGTTATGGCTATGGTAGCCTGGTGGAAAATTGTATGTAGGCAGATTGGGAGGGCTTGTTTCTATGAATTGTGAGATTGAGGTTGAAGTGGTGGTTTTGTGGTGTTCATTTGGGAAAGGGGAGGCTCTTGTCTTCATATGCATTGGTTGGCGTGTGTTGTAAATCCGTGCTTTGACAGGGTTTTGCTCCTACGTGACATAGTCTCTTGGGTGGGCGACGACTAGTAAATTCCCAAGGGTCTGCTCTTATCGGACTTGTGGTGTTTCAAAGGGATTTTGCAAAGCTTTTGGTGTCTTGTAGTTCTCTTTCAACGCTCTTGGGTGACATCGCTATAGAGGTGTTCCAGTTTGTTTGTTTCCCAACAACGTCAGGAACGCTATAGAAGAAAATGAGCAAAAACCAAAATGAGCGAGAACCTGATGCCCAGGATAAAAGATAAAACTCACTATCTAATGCTTGTCAAAGCAGAGGATTGTGTAAAAGACCAAATATCAGGAATATTCTCGAGAGTGCGAAGGGAACGGACGCAAGAGGAAATAAAACCAGTATGGAAAGCTAAAACAGAAACAAAATCACAAAAATCAAAACAAGAAAAAACAAAATACCTACAGTGGACCAAATTGGAGCGTAAAAAGAAATACCAAGAACTAAAACGGTCTTTACGAGAGGTATGGACTACTGAGTGAGAAAGTGATGGTAAGGAGGATTCCGAAAAAGGAAACATGAATGTACCATTACACTATCGAAAGTTCACCATCCAGGACAGAAAAATCATAATGACACCACAAGTCAGGGAAAAAATGAACCAGGAATCTTACGATGGGCCGAAAAATGAAAAACGGATAGACCTCGCTAAACCAGGTGAAAAGCCTCAGCCGGTCTATATCGCAACTGATTTAGAGCCTGAAGAAGAAGAACGGCTAACACAACTTCTCATGAAGTATAAAGATGTGTTTGCATGGTCCTACAAAGACCTCAAAGGAGTTGATCCATTGATATGCCAACGTACAATTCCTTTGAAATCAGATGCCAAACCTAGCAAACAACGTCCTTATACATATAATGACACATTCGCTAAACGAATCAAAGAGGAGATTGACAAGCTGATGGATGTTGAATTCATCTATGAAATCGAGCATACAGATTGGGTGTCACCCATTGTGGTTATCCTCAAAAAGAACAAAAAGTTGAGAGTGTGTCAACCTCAACAAGGTAAATGCAGCCACCATAAGGGATAATTATCCATGGCCGATCACAGAACATGTACTAGAGAGGGTGGCTGAGAAATGGGCTTATTCCTTTCTAGATGGGTTTTCAGGGTATAACCAACTGGCAATTGCAATAGAGGATCAACACAAAACAACGTTTGCCACAGAATGGGAAATATATGCGTATAGAGTTATGCCTTTTCGCTTAACTAATGTCCCAACTACCTTTCAGAGGTTAATGACGCATGCATTCAAAGAATTCCTGAGAATATTCTTAGAAATATATATGGATGATCTTTGTGTACACTCTCTTCTACGAGAAGAACATATTGACCATTTACAAAAGGTATTTGAGAAATGCAGAACATATCGAATCTGTCTTAACCCGGAAAAGTGCATTTTTATGGTTAGGCAAGGCCGCATCTTAGGACATATTGTCTCAAGAAATGGCATAACTACTGACCTAGATAAAATCAAAGTCATAGTAGACTTGAAACCATGCAATACCGGGAGAATCGTACGCTGGTTTATTATATTGCTAGAGTTTGATTTCACAATGGTGGTCAAAAAGGGTAAAACACATCTACGGGTGGATCATGTTTCAAGGATACAAAACGGGGAAGCTCCTGAAGGAGTAGATGATGACATACCAGATGCTTATCTTTTCAATATTGAAATGATACCCAAATGGTCTCAGGAAATTGTTAGCATTCTTTCCTTTGGAAGTAAATTTGATAACAAGGAAGATAGATCCAAACAACAAACAATTCGACAAACAAAAAACTTCCAGCTGATTGCAAGACGATTGTATCATCTAGGATTGGACCAAATTCTACGATTATGTATAAATCAGAAGGAATTCGAGTGTTATCTTAAAGAAGCACATGTCCAGGATTGTGCATTTCATTGTTCAACAACGAAAACACACCAGAGACAGAAACAATTAGGGGTTTATTGGCCAACTATGTATACGAACACAGATGCTTATGTTAACAGTTGTACTATATGTAGTGCCAAACGACCAGTGGATCACACGACATTGTTTCAGGTAAACATTGCACCTGCATGGAGTCAATATATCACTGATTTCTTAACCACAAGGACATTTCTTGAAAACATAACAAAAGCACGAAAAAGGGCTATAGAGCTGGAGGCTCGTGACTATAATTTAATTGGGAACCAACTCTATAAGCGAGGAAAGGACAATCAACTTAGAATACGTGTACTGATTCTAGAACACGCACATGGAGGAATAAGCGGAGGACATTTTTCAGGCGATAAGACGGTAAAAATTGTGTTAACCGCAGGAATATAGTGGCCTACATTGCATATGGATGCTGAGGAGTTTGTAAAGCGTTGTGATGCATGTCAGTGCACTAAGGTGCCGATAAAGAGAGATGAGATGCCACTACAGCCAATGATGGGAGAAAGGGTATTTGCAAAATGGGGCATTGATTTTGTGGGGCCTATTTCATCCCCTGCATATTGCACCCATACCCAATATATCATTGTGGCTACGGACTATCTCACAAAATGGACGGAAGCCAAGGCAACACAAAAAGCAGACGCAAGAACCACTGCACAATTTTTGTATGAGAATGTCTTTGTACGATATGGATTACCAATAGAAATTGTCAGTGATTGAGGAACACATTTTCTTAATGAAGTCATTGAATATCTGCTAGAGGAATTTATGGTCATACATAGAAAATCTGCTCCATATCATCCACAGGCAAATGAACAAGCTAAGGCCACAAATAAAACACTATGCACGGTTCTCACTAAAATTGTATCAGAGTCAAGAACAGACTGGGATCAGCAGCTACACTCAACACTATGGGCATACAGGGTAGCTTACAAAACATCAATAGGAACGACACCGTACAACATGGTGTTTGGCCTAAATGCTATATTACCCATAGAGTTTTTAATTCCAAGCGAGAAGATTAGAATGGACAGGGCATGAGCTCTCTTCAAGAATAGATGATCTTGAAAAGCTAGATGAACTTCTCTTGAGAGCTGTAGCTTCAATCTATGCTAAAAAGAGAAGACAAAAATAGTTTTTTGACAAGCATGTGCACACGAAAGAGTTCAAAACAGGTGATTATGTACTTGTTTATACCTTGAAGCAACATGCCAAGAAACTTAAAAAGCGAGGGATGTGACCCTTTGTGATTAGTGATTTATCACAAAGTGGAGTTGCCAAGCTTGCTACATTAGCAGGTGAAGAAATGCCAAATTGGATTAGTGGGTGTCGATTAAAGAAATATCATTTACCACTAACACAGGATATGCTTCAGCAAATCCATCAAGAAAAACAACGGATGAAGGAGAAACAGAGGGTACGGGAAGAAGCCCAAGCAAAAGCAAAAGAAGGCATTGCAAAAAGACGCATTCTACGACAACAACAACAATGTGGATCATCGTTGCGAATCAATGCCATTCGACTAACGAATTTTGATGAAGACACAGTGGAGCCAATAATTGCAGTCAAAGTGGATAGTAATCAAGTTGAATCGACGACATTGCTTGATTATGGAGCTCAAGCAAATCTAATCTCTTACAGATTATACACACAGCTCAAGCCCACAAGTCAACTACATCCTACTCCACAAGTGCTGGAAAGTAGTATATTACATTCGCTAAAAACATTGGGCTGGATTGTATTGCATGTACAAGTACATCAATAGATATACCCACACAAGTTTTATGTGGTTGAGGATGAAAGCACACAACACCCCATGTTGTTGGGACAACCTTGGCAAAAAGAGTATAATGTGCAGATAGATTGGAATGCGGATGCAGTCAAGATTCAACATGCACAAGAACAGCAGGTGATATCCTTTGCTCAGCAACCATGGAAGAACCAGATGGCAGCAACACAATCATTGGAGAAAGAGCCAAAAGGATGGGTGCCACTAAAGAACAACATGGCGAACAAACAGGGAACTTCCAACCATGTTCACTACAAACATAAAACAACACAGACCGTAGTGCCAAAGATCAAGGTTAGCAACACGAGAAAAACAAGTATGGGTGCGGAAGGATGGAAATGCCAAAGCAGACAAACCACAATACAACAGAAGAAGTCAACCGAAGCAGACAATTCAACCAACAACCAAGGGAATAAAACAGTTATGGATCCCAAAGAAAATGCTCAGAAACAACTTAAATGCGACTCGCATTTGTATCCCAAAACCAAAGGAACAGGAACTCCCTTCAGTACAAGCAACATCGGCATACAGACACACACAACATATGAAACCGGCAAATCGATTTATGTGGGTGCGAATCAACAACAAAACAATGACAACCGAGGAAGTAGCAATACACCTACAAAAACCTTTAAAGAAAATCTACAAATGGAAAGCAAAAGCGACAAAGTCTATGGCCAATTCCGCCACGAAAATTCTCCCCAAGGAGACGACTACGGCCATATTGACAATAGCGGCAAACCAAGCGACTTTTGCAAGAAAGACGATCAAACAAAGAGCGTTAGAGTTACAACTTTTACTTACAAATAAAATCCGCCAACCAAATCAACAACAAACAGGAAACCTCGATGGCGAATGCCAATAAGCATATTGCTTATACCCCTCCTCTTGCACAACATTAATTTTTCCATGCATTGACCGAGTATGCATAATATAGGGCCACATTACACGGCCAAGAATTAGCACGATTTTTTTAACCCATGCACGGAACATACACCACGACGATACCTTGTCGTTCGGGAGGACTCCGGCTAGGAGGGGGGAGGCATTCTCAAATGCGGATCCAAGGGCAGAAAGACCAAAAAAGGGCATGTTTTTCGACTATTTTTAAGGGTTGTCGTTTGATTGCAAAATTTTCTGGACTAACCTAAGTACATATGCCCTTATACAGCATGAATCTACAGGTATATGGGGCCAAATGACAAATCAAGCCCCTAAGTGTGTGTATATAAGTAAAAATAATCATTTTTTGGATAAAATATTAAAAAAATGGAGATTCCGGCCATAAAATTTTCATGTGAGTGTATATGGTGTTTTACAGTGATGTTTTTTATTTATTATGATTTTTGGGGATTTTCTGGCTTTAATTTGCTATTTTCCTTTTAATTTTACTAATTTTCGGTAGAAAAACTTCAAAAATACAAAAACCAGGTGAAAAAGGGTCGTAATGAAAAACAAAAATATGGGGATGATCAGTGACTATAGAACAACCTATGGTACAATGGGGGTGCAATTATGTGAATGGAGCGGAAAGCGTGTTTCGACCAGATTTTGACATAAACGTCAAATTTCTCATAAACTGGGCAAATGGAGTCCAAATCAAGAAACTTTTAAGCCTAAACCGCATCTCACAAGAAGTTGGGAGCACATGTCGAATTTCATGAAAAATGGTTCGGGGACCCCCATTATAAGAAATTTTCACTTCATTTTAAGCTCATTTCTACTATTGACTTTTGAGAGAGAGCTTCTACCACCTAGAGCGAACGAGATTTTTAGCAGCTTCTACGACGCGCACGACTACCCGACAGGCTCTAGACATGAGAGGTAGGCTCACCACCTTGAGCTTTTCGCGCATGTTTGTTGTTTTGTCGCGAAAACTAGCGTAGGGTTCACACAGAAAGCGAGCAGTAGAGACCTATAGGTAGAAGTGACCACCTAACGGCTAACCCAAAAGCAATGAGACTTCATCGGCGGCTTACCCTAGCATAGGAGACCACTTTTAGATGACCAAAGGCAATAGAAAACCATCGGGAAAAACCCTAATTCATAGAGCCCCGCAAGAGGCCACCAAATGGGGAAATCGGCGGAAAGGCACCCAAATGGTACCAAAACTCATGGGTAGGAGCATCTTGACATGCTCGACAAGTCTATATAGCCTACATGACCATACGGTGACCCGAAGCGGCACTAAACTTCAGAAACGGCATCAGACACACAAAGCGTCAAATAGCTCTCGCGGCCAAACCGCATGTCCGTTTGCCACCAAACTTCACGAGCGGCTTTCCTAGACCATCAACAACCAAGTCCTATGGTGGTAGACCACCACAACTCATCGACAACATGTAAACGCAACCACGGGTGCTTCTAGAGGGACAAATTGCCAAACGGAGCTCCGGTGAAGCCAAAGTCGACAAAAACCATATGGCAAGGATCCCCAAGGGATCGAGAAGCTATGGAGACCAACATCGAGAAATTTCATTGCCGAAAAGCACTCCAAAAGTCAAAAAACGGCTTGGAGGCTCTGAAATCCACACAGGGAGTTTCTTTCTATCAATTTGACTTTTTTTGTTGAAATAATGCTTAAAAGGGACTCAAGGGGGCTCAAGGCAGGCACCAGTAGAACCTCCAAGAAAAATGTCATCAGGAGACATCCTACGTGTAGGATGTCTCAAGGCCAAATCTGGGCACCAAATCTAACATCTCTCATCACACACAACATCTAAATAGCCTGTACATGCTAGCCACCAAGTTTCATCACATTTGGACAAAAATTGACCTCATGTGCAACAAAAAATGCAAAGTCAGGGCATAGAGGCAATAATGGGCCATAGACCTACCAAAACTTGTCCAAATCACATGAAACTTGCACAATACACTCATGAGCACATTGCCAACCTATCTGTGTGGTCATATGTAAAAAATGATGAAATAGACATCCTACGTGTAGGATGTCTAAATGACATTTTTGACCCCTAGCTTGCATTTTTGAATTCCAGATCTCTCTATAACACCTTCATGAGCTCATATATCAAGTTTCAAGCCATTCCGATTACTTTTGGCTCCCAACACCTCAAAGATGCACTTTTTGAGCCCAAAAACACTACATATGCTCTTACCAATACCAATTCTTGTCCAAATCAAAATCCAAGAGCAGGGCCATGTTCCACATGCCAAGATCTACCTACAGAACCAATCTCAAGCAATTTTGATGAAATAGACATCCTACACGTAGGATGTCTCCAGCATGATTTTGACCTACTGTGCAAAAAATGACTTCATGGGAGCCATTACCATGGTGCAAGGAGCTCATATATCAAATTTCAACCCATTTGAATATCATTTTCCACCTATTGAGGCCATCTTTACCAATTATGAGCCTAAAGCCTAAATCTACCCAGAAATGCACTTTTTGATGCCCAAATCCAATTCCAATCACATAGCCATGTTCAACAGGTCAAGGACCACCAGCATGCCAAGTTTCACCAAAAACTAATGAAATAGACATCCTACGCATAGGATGTCTAAATGATAAATTTTGACCAGAATGATACTGTGAGCACATGCACAGTTTCCCTAGTTCCTTTTAAGTTTTATTTTCAATTTTCAAGTCATTTGGATAGTTAAAACTCAGGTTCTCAGCTGATATGGAAAAAACGCTAACTTCGGACTACTAAGTGCAATAGGATCCATGGCAGCCACAAAATCACCGGGAAAGAAGAAGAGAATGACAATAAAAGACTACTTGGAAGAAGTAGAGCCGTTTCTCATCCCAGAAGGAACTCTAAAGCCAACCAGCACATGGATTCAGGAGGATTTTCTAGAGTCCAATGATTTGAAGATCTACCAAGGTGTGTTCACAGATACTGAAGGAAATGCAATAGAGCTACCCATCCTACCTCGGGAGCTCAATGAGTTTGTTAGAAGCAAGATGGGAAAATACCTAGAGAAGATAGATCTCCATAACTACTTTGAAGCTCTGCCAGCAGGAATTGACATCAAAAGAGTGTGGGAGTTTGTAACTACTATCAAGGAAAATGGAGTGGCCAGAGTCACTGATCTGCAGGGCAAGCGAGATACTATGATTGTAATCACAGAGAGAGTGGTGGAAGCCGCGCTAGACATCTCCAACAAAGGGGATACTGTGACCAAGAGAAGTGATGAAGTCAAGGTATCCTCAGAAAATAAGAACAACTACACTTTTGAAGATATTGCAAACCCAAAAGTGGCAGTCATGATCCAGCTCTATAACCAATACTTATATATGTATACAAAGCATCCACAGAAGTACAGAATGCCGCCTCGAGCCATTGCTACCACCTTCACCTGGGCAATGCAAAAGAGCAAGCCAAAGGTGATAAATTTTGCTGCTTATATCCATGATAACCTGGTGAAGATGGGCAAAAAAAATCCCACCTACATTGTGCCAAGTGAGCTAATAACAAAAGTGGTTTATGGAGCACTGCATGCCAAGGGAAACTGGCCAGAACCTCCTTCACAGAATGATTGGCTAAGGCTGAAAGAAGATAAAGAAGAAGAACCGCCCAGGGCACCAAGAGTAGCCACACGTTTGAAGCGCCGGTTAGAAACCGTGCTAGAAGAGCCGCCAGAGACGAAGACGGGAAAGAAAGAAAATTTACAAGTGCCGATCAAAGAGACCAAGTCACAAAAAGCGGCGCGGCTCAAAAGATTGATGGAAAGCTTCAGAGCCGAGAGAGCACTCAAGGGGGATTTGAGCAAGCTGTGGAAGCCATCCCTTGAAGCCATGTCGGGATCATCCAGAAGGGTGCACAGAGATCGGTTCAAAGATTACATCAAAAACTTCGAGATCTTGGATGCTACAACAGAAAACATCCCAAATGTCCCTTTCACAGAAGAAGAAGTGGATGAAGTACGACGGAAACTGTTAGAAGAGAAGGAATGCCAAGAGAGAGAGAAAGACAAAGGCGGACAGGGATTTCAAGAAAAAGCCAGCAACTCCACCATCAAGCAGGGAATCTAGCCCACCGCCATCACCACCTCCTCTTATCCCTCCACAAACCCAACAAAAGGACGAGCTAGACAGATCTGATGATCAAGAAGACTCCAAGAAAGAGGAGACCAAAGGGGAAGAGCAGAAAGAAGAAGTTAAGCCCAAGGATGAGCATCCAGCACCAGAGGAAAGAAAGTTTAGCACATTTCTTGATCTTCTAGTTGCGGGTTACTCAAGAGAAGAGGCAACTACAGCTCGGGGGGTTCACTATGTGTAAAACTATTATATCACGTGCGTTCAAGACATGTTTGTAAAACCCCTTATTTGTGAATTTTTTAAGGAATATAATATACCCTTTTCTTTTAAAATCTGTAAGTTTTTTTCAAGTCTGAAAAAATCATGCCCTTTTGTATATGTATTTTTGTAAGTTTGAAGAACTTTAAATACCCTTCTGTTGAACTCACGTGATAGGTTACATTTTTATTAGGGGACCTCCCTGGGAGATACAGTAGCATTTGAGTTGGCAAGCACAAGGCCCAAAGAATAGATGCAGAGCCTGCGGTTAGTGGAACTGAAAGAGATGGCCACTGATATAGTGGACCTACAGCCACCTACCAATGACTGGGATGTGGTGATGCACAAGATAATCGGGCTCAGGGAAAAATCAATGGCCACGGAGAGTGAGATTGCTAATCTCAAAACCACTAAAGTGCAGATCAAGGCTGAAGTAGACACACTACAAAGACAAAGCCAAGAGCATATAGAGAAAGAAGCAGAGCTGCAAGCCAGTCTGGCCATGGAATTACAAAGATGCCAGGAGATGGAACGAGAGAATCAAGCAGCAGAAAACAAGCTTCAAAGAGCTGAAGAAAAATATAAGAAAATCAGCAAGTCATTGACAGATGCCGAGAGGGAAAGGGACAACCTAACCCTACAACTTGCTGAAGAATCCAAAGAAGTGGAAACACTCAGAAATGCCAAGGAAAAAGTAGAGATAGAGCATGAGGCGAGCCAAGATGAGGTAATAGAGCTTAAAGATCAGATTAAAGTCAAAGATCAAACCATCCAAAGGCCGCGGGCATCTCCTGCCAGAGTCACAGCTACTAGCTCGACTCACACTACTTCAGAGACTGAATTATATGAAGAACAAATGAAAGAGATTCAAAAGGAGTTAACATTGGAGAAGCGGCAAAGGTTGATGCTAGCCGAAGGGTCGTTGGTCATGCAAAACCGCCTAGGAGAAGAAAATCAAGCCACAAAGAATGAACTAGAAGCCATCAAGAGAAAGCTCGAGGAGGCGGAAAAGATAAATGCCGATCTAAACGACATCCTAGTAAACATGGGAGAGCAAGCTGAAGAAGAAAAGAAAACACTACGGAAATAGATAGAAGAGCTGAGAGGCCAGCAGCAAACCGAAGAGCAGCAATTTAGCACTGGGCCAGCAGCCATGGAAGGAATCGACATAGAGAATGTGGCAGATCCCGTGGACACCACCATGGAAGAGGAAATCCTTGTAGGACCCTCACAAGAGCCACAAGATCTGACACAAGAAGAAGAAGAGAAGCTGCAACAGGCCATAGAAGCGGCAGTCAGAGACACAACCAAAGAAGCCTTGGAATGGGAGTAGAGGGTCTTTAAATCAATGACTATTCAGAAGATAGATGCCAGCAACCTTCGGCGTGAATGGCTACAGCCCTCTACTGAAATATGAAGCTGCCACGATCAACAAGCGGATCAGAGAAGAGCCAACAATGCCAATGTACAAAGCAGACATCTCCAAACCTGAAGGGGTCAAGTTGATAGTCGACTCTCAGCCCAGGTGGAGAAAGGCATGGCTAACAAAGTATCCTCAGTATCTAATCCATTTGGTAGAGGCACCTAAAGTGATCAGAGATAACCTCAGTTTATGCCCTCTACCAAGGATGAGGACGTGGAAAGCCCACGAGTTGCTGCAGAGAAGCCAAACCACTTGCCTAAATTACCCGAAGCTATCAGGCTCGAAGACAGGTGAGAGAATAAGTGAGCAATACATGGTGAAAACCCTAACGGGCGCCATCAAATTGTTCACTGGCTCGCCTAACCTATCTTGCATCATGATGAGAAAGATTTGTAAAACCATTTTGGCAGTCTTCGAAACATTCAAACCAGGCCAGGTGACAGACAGTATCTTCTTCTTTCAAGATACATACAAATGTGCATACGATCTGTCTGGTCAGCCTTCTCACAAGGTGATACATGCGTTGTATCAAAGGATTATGTTTCTGTCATCTTATCACCTCCAGGCCTTTGAAGAAGCCTTCTACACGGGCTTCTTCACAATCAGCACAGATATATTCGGCCCGACACTACTGGCTCCACATGCAAGATATGAGTCACTTCTTAAGATGAGAGAAAACCTACGCTGAAGAAGCAGCTCAACAGCCATTTCTGGGACGACATGAACAAGGAGGGGGGGAGTGTTAGAAGCTAGACACACCCTATGAAAAATGACTGCTCGATGGAATATGATTTTTTATAATTATTCATTTATTGAGAAAACCGACATTTCACCTTTGTAAATATTGGGGCTTACAGAACTTTCCAGATTGTATCCCAGTTTTGACATTTAGATTGAGTAGATGGTTAAATTGGAACATTAGGGTTTGAGATTGTAAGGTATTTATACCACTTTTTGACCTTAATGAAAAAACCTTTGTCATTTTAAAAAAGTAATGTCTGTGAGTGAGCATACTGTGTACGAGAGAGAGTGAGAGATTCATCTTGACGCTACACGTGCACCTGTGGTCGGAATCGAGTGCGGAGAAGTGCAATGTGTTGCCCCCAACGAGAGCTACGCGCCAATACCTATATTGTGCGCGTACGGTCCGATTCTGCGAGCTCGACCTACGAGCTTCATCTGGTGATTCGGTGAGCATACGTTATCCATTTTTGCATTTCAGCATATCCACGCGTTCGTATTGAGTAGAGCTACACATTAGGCACTTTAGTTTTTGAAAACGACGACCTGCAAATTTCGGACAGACATCCTACGTGATTTTGCACCGGGTGTTTAGGGTTGAGATTTTGGTTCATGGACCTTAGGGAGAGCGACCTATTGGTGTTAGTAGGGTCTCCTTCAAGTTCTATGGCATTTCGAGACTGTTTGATGGGTATTTGGCTCTTGAAAGCGTTGTAGGAAACCTTTTATACACCCCTGAAGGCTATAGCTTAGACATTGGGTAGAGATCTCTGTAGGAATTAGTCGAGAGTCGGTCGAGTGTAGGTTGACACCCTATGCTTGCTTCCACACGCCCGCGGGTCGAGCTTCGTCCTTAGCTGACAAATCTTGTTAGGTGAGTTCTCGTTGTGTTGACGTCCGTTGTGGTGTATCCGCCAACAGTTTTTAGACCAATCATGCACCATTATTGCTTCCCTCTTGAAAGGATGTCCTAAGATCATCTTAGACGCCATAGTGTGTTTGGAGAAATCCATAACAATGAAGGTATATTCTATTTTGTGTCTAAATACCTTGATCTTGAGATCCTCTAGCATCCCAATAGGTTTTACAATAGACCCATTGGCCATCTTTATTACTATGGTTGTGGTCCCAAGGTGAGGTCTTCCCATAGTTTCCCAACAATTTTTAGTCACAATGCGTTCAGCACCACCATCAAGGATTCCCTTCACAGTTAATCCCTTGGTAGTGATTGGTATAGACACATTGGATTCATCACCCTCAAAGTATTGTCCCAACTTGTTAACGGGTATTTCTAAAATAGAGTTCTCATCTAGGTTGGGTTGTGGATCTAAGTGCTCTATTGGCATCTCCCTAGCTCCATCCATCTGTGCAAATTGTGGTAGCTTGACTTTCATTTCTCCATTGAGGAAAGCTTGAAGAGATAAGAATAGCTCGGGGTCTCCATATAGTTTGGACATCATGGTGGTTCTAACTTCTAAAGCCATGAAATACATCAATTTGGCAATATTTAACGGCACCTTTTGGGCTTCAGTCCCTTGACATGGGGAAGATGGGATCTCCATTTCTTTGATAGGGTCATGTACTCCCTCTGTAAACATTCTTTCCAACAATAAGTGAGTACGTCCACTTTTCCATGACTTTAAGTCACTTTCTTCTTGGATGACACTAGGTATGGCTAGGGGTCTATGGACTTTGTAAGGTTGTTGTTACCGCGTAGTGAACACTGTGTCTGTAATTTGGATATGCCTAGGTGATGGCTCTAGATCCCTTTGGGTCACTTCTACCAAACTCCTTAATTTCTTAACTCGCTCGATCTCCTCTGTAGGGTTTGGGTAAGTTCCTATCTTCTTCTTGGGTCCTGGCCATTGTGACTCATGACGATCTTCCTTGTTGGTTTCTTTCATAGTAGTAATTTTGGTCTCCATGGTTTCACCTGAGTCAGAATCCTCTTCAGTGTCCTTCATATATACGGGGTCATCACCGGTTCCTGTGTTGGTCTTTAAACTGGGGTCTGACTTCGTTGCTTTTTGCGATCTCTTCCTTTGTGTTTTCTTCTTCTTTCTGAGGTTGGGCAATGGATGTTGTGTCTCTTCCTTCAAGAATATAATTTTGTTTTTGGAGCATCGATCATGTGAGTATATTTACTGGTACCACATGTGTACTTTGTGATGTCTCCTTGGTAACCTCAATCAAGTTTAATGGCGTGATCTTTGGCGCATTTGGATTATTCAATCATTGGGAAATCAAATGATCTATGCCACATCGATTACACATGAGTATCATCATTGTAGACGTGCTCTCTTGATTGGTTTGCATTAATATAGCATTCTTTGGTAGCCTAATAAGACACTCGGCTACACGATGTGGACCTCCACACTCATAGCATTGAAGAGGTGGTCTCTTGGCAATGTAATTGATATTTTGGCCTCTTGCAGCAAGAGAAGCTACTTGATAGACATGACTTGTCCCCAATAGTCCTCCATGTAGTATTGTGGACTGTCTTCAAGTGCATCAATCCCATAGGAAATATTAGGGTCTATATCTTCCTCAGAACCTTTCAAACCAACAATAGATGACTCACAATCCACTTGATTCACATAAGTGATTTTCGGATGTGGTGGTTGCGGTCCTAGCACTGGAGGAGGTAAGGGTGTGGTTTGAGCAACATTCTGGGCCCTAGAGACCATGTGTTGTGACGTTTATTCAAGAGGTGGGGCTAGCATCAATGCAGGAACTCGAGGCGTGTCCGTCCATGATGCTAAGGTTGGTCTATTGGCCATCGCATGCTTAAATACTATGCAATCCTTAGCTTGATGACCATACCTCCCACAGGCATTTCAATTCCCATTAAATTTTACTCTAAACATAGGGCATTCATTGGTACTATGCGGACCATAGCAAATTGAGCACCATTGTTGCTCCCTTCTTGGATACATATGGTTGGTTTGCAGAGCACGATTGTCTCTAAGACTCTCTTTAATGGCCTTGGTGAGATCTGCTAAAGTCATCTCATAGATCTTTGGCTCATTAGCAATAGGCTTTAGGGTCATTGGTTGATGTCCCGATGCTTGCGAGCTAGTAGATTTTGGCTCAAAAGCATTAGGAAAAAATTGGACCCCCTTGGGGCTATGTAAGGATTCCTAATTTTAAGGGATTAAAGCTAATTTTGTAGGGGATGTAGGGAACAAAGACAATAAATAGGGCTACTTTTGTAGCTCTCTCTCTAACTTCTCTCTAGATAGGAGAGGGGGGGAAAGTAGGGAATGAGGGTGGTAAAGTAGGAGGAAGAGGGGGGATAAAGTAGGAGAGAGAGGGGAGTAAAACGAGAGAGAGGAGTAAAAGTAGAGAGAAGAACCATTCTCTCTCTACCTATCACCAAACAAAGAGAGTAAGTAGTTATGACAAAATCCACTTTTCAGTTCGTGCATCAATTCACCCCAAAAAATTGAATTTTTTATAAAATCTTCAAAATGGATCTTTTAAGCTTTCAAAAGGTCCCTATATATATATATTTATATATTTATATAACAGTAAATTTTTAGAAGAATCTAACTTTTATAAGCTCCAAACCTAAAATTCCTTGGGTCCCTCTCTACATTAACTCTAAGAATAAATAGATAATGCCACATCATCAAAACATCCATCTAATAAAGCCTAAAAATTGGAATTTTTAAAATTTTAAAATTTCCCTCCTTTGAGCTCAAAAATTGAACCTATATATGAAAAAATATATTTTTAAGTCTTTTTATCCCAAAAATTGTCTGTTTATCCTAAAAGGTATATCTTATCAAATTTTTTCCCCATCATAACTTTTCACCATGTCTCTTCGTGACATAACCAATGAATCACCTGCATCGTCATCTACTAGGTCAACTAATGTCAGTCTGCGTCTACCGATCGAATTTGCTCCCACAAAAAAAAATGACGAGAAAGCATCTCAACCGGCATCCGTACGACGGTTTCGAGGGGAAACCAATGTTGACTTGTGGCTTGATGGAGGGTTGTATCCAAAAGATCCGCTCATGGACTGTCATCCGACATTCCGTACACTCCCAAGCTTAATCAAATATGTGGGAGAAGGAGAGTGTGGTCTTCTTGGGTATTGTAAGAGATTGGACTCCAATCACGCAGGTGCGTCGGTATATTTCCGACAACAAGGTCAAGTGTTACACATTCATTCCACAAATCTCCAACAACAACTACATTCCATAGAGAAACAACTCAAAGATCTTAAAGAGGAGATGAAATCTACAGAAACATAGGTAACTAAGCTACGGATTGCAATGATGCACCTAAAAGCCACTCCATTTGGCATGCGTGAGCGTAAGAGGGAGTTCTCTTCCATTGAAAACTTAGCCTCTAATGGAGGGGCACGTAAGAAGCAGATCACGGCAACCAGGTATTTTTTTAAATTCACAGTGTTCATAACTCTCAAATAATTTTCATCAATTTGTAACTCGGTTCACATTTTGAAATAGGACATATATACAAGATGTGTGTGGAAGTTTTAAACAAGAGGACCGTTGCAATCTTCTCCTAGGATGCATCTCAAAGGAAGATATACTTTACATCATAGGTTGTGAAAAGGCCAAACACATGAAAGATGCCATCACAAAGGAGATCCTAAAAAAGATCTCTAACCTTGTGTCTGAGGATGATGTCCAGAGAGCTTGTGATGAGGTTGGGATCAGCACAAATGCATACCATGTACTTCATGGATTGATGAAAGATGCATTACAAGAGCAAGGCATCACCGACAATTTATTTCCTATTCCACATAGGGTCCGACTTACAAGAAAAGCAAACAATGATCTCGTTCGGGAATCCCTTGGCGAATACAAACACATTGAAGGATCCATGGTGTACTCTTCCACGAGTGCCAAGTCACGTGGTAATATAAAGGGAGGCAATACTATTCCTAATGGGGCAAAGTCTTTTAGTTATCATCAATTCAACAATATTTTTGTTGACTTGAAACAACTACAACGAGCTATGGTTAAATTTTATGCTTTGTCTCCACAAGGTAATACAAATTGTAATGTCATTTTTTATTTGTATTGAATATCATTTAGTATAATAATTCAATTCCTGTGTTGTTTCAGTACTTGGAGAGAAGCTCATATTTATTCTTAAGCTAGATGAATGTCAAATTGTCAAAGGACGGAGATTGGAACGTATGAGTGTGACACTCATGAATGAGGCAATGTTTTTTGCAAAAGTCGATGCTATCGGTGATCACTCTCAGAAACCATCATTTAGTGTACAATCGGAAAAAGAAATATGGTGGTTAGGAGCTTTTGAAGTTCCTAAAGAGACTCATGAGGTGTTGGCATGGGTCTTCTCTATGATCCCGTGGATCACAGAGGTTATTAAGGCACAACTAGAGGGAGAAAAGCTAGAAGTAGATGGAGTAGGTACATTTGATGTTGAGTGGCACTTAGGAGGTGATCTAAAAACAATCAAATGTATACTTGGGTGTAAACAAGGTGCTTCATCACTTCTTCCTTGTCCATATTGTGTACGAGGATACAAGGAGAGTACTCGTGGCTCCACGTCTTCAAAGAAAAATGTCAAGGGAAGTCAGGCAACAGGGTCAATGGATGATGATGCAAGGGATTGGGTGTGTTCGGTGTTGAAGTGTCCTATCATGGAGGTCCCCAATCAGTCGACAAAAGATAAAACATGGCATCCCATTATCAATTTTCCACTTACAAATGTACACTTTTGCACTTTGCATGCCTTTATGTGTATATTTCTTAAAGCTTCACATAGAGTACGCTTTCACAATGAAACCACTTTCCAGATCCGTGGAAGCCATTGGAATAGTTGAAACAATTCTAAATTCGATTGGATGTCATGGTGGCAATGTTTCTATCATCGGTGAGGTGAAAAATATGCATGAAGTGCCACAAAAAGTATCTATGAATGGTGTGAAAGCACGTAGGTTTTTCAAGAAACCAGAGATGCGAAAGGAGAGGGGTGAAGAGGATGCTCCATGGGAGCTATGGAAAGTGCTTTGCAAGTGTACGACCGATCAAGATTCAAATCCCGTGCTTGTAAATTTACGTAGGCAAGTGTGGCACCACTTGGAGTTAGTGCTTCAAATCATGTGGAAACCCCAAACCACAAGCGAGCAACAAAATTTGTTCAAAGATCACATTTTGAATTTCACTAAAGCATTTGTGCAAGCGTGGGGAGAGAGCAATATCACACACTACATGGTAAGTTACTTTGTTCAGTTCAAATTTTGATGCTATACATAAATATTTATTTGATCTAAGCATTTTTTCTTGATGCAGCATATTTTGTATGCGCATGGAGCATTCTTTATGTCAAAATATGGTTCATTAGACATGTGGAGCACTCAGGAATGGAAAAATCACATTATCGAGCCAAAGGTGTTTACTTTAAAAATACACGTCACGGTGGTGGAACTACGAGATCCAACTACATGAAGGAGAGAATAGTTAAGTCGTGTAGTGGTCCTGCTACTTGAGAGAATTTTGCTATGAAGCGTCTATAGTATGCACACATACCAATAAAGCTTCTTAGCTCATGTAGATTCCTTGGGTTAGGCCATGATTTTATTACCTCTAACTTTGATGGATCCATACGAATACCGTCGTGAGAGATAATATGGCCTAGATATTGAATCTCTTGAAGGAAGAATTCACTTTTCTTTTGGTTGAGAAAAAGTTTGTTCTCCCTCAAGGCTTGAAAAATCACTTGGAGATGTTGCTTATGTTCCTCCAAAGACTTGGAGTAGATGATGATATCATTGAAGAACACTCCAGTGAATTTTCGATATGGTCTAAAAATTTTCTCCATCAAACGATTGAACGTAGCTGGTGCATTAGTCAAGCCAAAAGGCATGACTAGATATTCATAAAGACCAAATGTTGTGCGAAACGCGGTCTTTAAGATATCCTCATCCACTATCCTTATTTGATGATAGCCACTCTTAAGGTCAATCCTACTGAAGTAGGTAGAGCCTTGTAGCTTATCAAACAGATCTTCTACCCGAGGTACGGGAAATCTGTTTTTGATAGTGATATGGTTTAGTGCTCGATAGTCCACACACATACGGTATGTACCATCTTTCTTTTGCACTAAAAGGACTGGAGAACAAAAGGGAGAGGAACTAGGCCTCACCATCCCTTTGTCTACCAGCTCTTGTACTTGCCTCATGATCTCCTCTTGTTGAGCTTGTGAGACTCGATAAGGAGGTTTGTTAGGCGGTGAGCTTCCTGGAAGGAGCTCAATACGATGGTCATCATCCCCTCGTTTTGGAGGTAGGTCCATAGGGATATCATTGATGAACACATCTTGGAATCCTTTTAGAAAAGTAGACAAGTCTAACTCTTCTTGATTCCTATCATTTTCATTTGATGAAACATTATTAGCTTTTAGAGACTCTTTGACATAAATCATGTACGCAGAAACTGAGCTCTTCATTGATTTATCAAAAGAAAGAGGATTTACAAGTGGAATAGTGCGACCACGCTCACTAGCATCTATATACATGTTCTTTCCCCTGTAGGTGAAGTAAATTCTCCTTTCAGGGAACTTCATGTTGGCAGCCATGCGATCAAACCATGGTGCCCCTAGGATAACATCCTGATGTTGGAGAGGAGAGATGAAGAAGTCTTCTTTGTCGACATAGCTTTGGACATGAAGCCTCAACTTCCCAATCAAGGGAGTAACGGAGGCTTGTTGTCCCTTGAAAGCTGCATCAGCTGTTACTATATCTCCCATCTCAAAAGCTTGAATGCCCAACTTGGTGGCCAACTCTATTGATATGAAGTTGAGAGTAGAGCCAGGGTCAAACAAGATGAAGGAATCATGCTCTCTTACCTTTCCCCAAGCATAGGAGAGTGATGATCCTTTGCAATGAGCATCCTCTTTTGGAGCTTTGATGGTGGAAGCCCTAGGAGTCTCATTGCGAGTATTCTTCTTGGGGCAAGAACGATAGCCATGTCCTTGCTCCCCACACTTGAAACACTTATGGTCCTTGCGAAAAGCTTCAAGCTCTTCAGGAGAGAGTTTGTTTTTACCTTTGTAAACTCCCTTCTCCTTGGACCGATTGTTGTTGTTGTTGTTGGAAGTGCCTTGGGAATTATTTTGAGCATTGGATTTCCCCTTTGCATCATTTTTATCTTTGTTTTCCATGGGCTTGACATTACGTCTAGCCCCTTGATGGAAATTGATACGTGAAGCAACCATGGTGTGGTGGATTACTTCGGTAATAGTACCGGGCCGTTGAGAGTTGATATATTCGGCCATCTCTTCAGGTAATCCCGCACAGAATTGTTGTCTTTGCTCGGCAAAGTCTATCTTTTGAAAGATAGTAGCTTTGAGATGTAAATCCCAAAACTTATCTACATACTTGTTGATAGACTCATGAGAGAGGAGCTTCAAGCCGCGCCATTCGGTAAGAACTTTATCTTTAGTATCGCTTGGAAGAAATTGCTTCATGATGGAAACTCGTAGAGTTTCCCATGTCTTTGGGGCTTCTCCATTGCCACGAAGGCTAGCCCACCATTGACGAGCTGATTTTTGGAAGTGCATAGCTACATGGCGTAGCTTGGAGGACTCTGTGAAGCCCTCGTCCCCAAAGGCCGCATCAAATTGCTGGATGAAGGCCAACACTTTGTCGGTAGCACCAAAGGTGCCATCGTAGGTGAGAAAAGAGATACTCTTTCCTCCCTCCTTGAACTTCTTTAGCTTTTGTGACCTTCGCCATGCAGGAAATGATTTGCGATGCCCTCCCCTCTTGTATTCTCTAGGAGAATAGCCATAACTTTCATCGGAAGAGAAGGAAGGTGAAGAAGAAGGAGAAGAGGGTGACCTCTTCCTAGCCCTTTTCTTCCTTTGTTTCCTCTCTTGCCTTTGAGAGTGATGAGGAGAAGGACTATGGGTTGCTCTTTTCCTCTTGGGAGGAGTAGGCGATCGTCTAGACCGCCTTCTTCGTGGAGCCACATCTTCAGAAGAACTTAGACTTTCATTGCTTTCTTTCTCTTTGGATTCCTCCTCTCGAATGGGAGAGAGTATTCTTTTGGGGGTCTCTTCAAGAGGCCTCCTAAGCTCTCTCTCCTCTTAGAGAGGAAGGGAAATTCCATAAGCACAAAGTTGTTGAGTAACTTCGGCTTGCAAGGTAGGGTTGCCCATAGCTTGTTGCAACCTAGTCACAAGATAATTCACAAACATGGGAGCATCATCATTAGCACCTTCATGTGCAAAATCAAAGCTATCAATGTTCATTCTACTCTCTTGATTATTGTCATCCATGTTAACAAAATTTTATGTATGTACTTAGTGTATGCTTTGGCAATTCAAAACCTTAGTTGCCACTCCTCTTAGCCTTTGAAAATCGGCTCTTAAGTATCTACACCCACGGCTCAAAGTGGTTAATTATAGAGAGTAGAAGAGTAGGTCTAACATAGCAGAGTTGCCAAGGGCTAGCTCCTTTCGGACTTCTTATGGCTCAATAATGGTAAAGCCATAGGCAAGTCTAAAAAGACTCCATTATTAAGTCCAAAGCTCCCGAGGTGTGCACCATCCCCCACATAGTGGGCTTAACAAAACCGGTATTAGATCCCAGTTCCACTTACTCTATTATAATTAACAACATCAACCATTTATAGGCTACTTAAGGACCTCTCTTCTTAAGCAAGAAAAGAGAAACCAAATGCTCTGAGACCAATGTAATGGAATTTGCCTATTCAATTTGAGAATAGCGGAATTTAATGAGAGTACTTTCAAGAAATGATTTTGTGAGCATAGCGGGTAGACATAATTGAAGATAGCAACATAATCATAGCAATTAGTTAACTTGGCATAGACAATACTTTTGCAAGAGAGAGAGTTTAGAGAACATGACAACAATTAAGGACCGGATTTATGTGGAGCCGGTCCCCCCTCCAATAGGCATTTGTATTATGATTTCTCCCATAAAGAGAGACTTGTTACAATACAGTCTTTGTGTTCCTTGTGACCTAGGTGATGCCATGAAGATGGAAGGCTTCATGCACCACAAACATAACATAAACTTGAAGAAAGATTTAACTATCCCAAGCCTCAGTCCCAAGACCTCAAACACCTTCGAAGGTGGAGAGAGCTAGCAGGGAATGAGGGTAGGGAAGAGGAAGAAGAAACATTTCGTAGGAGAAAGACTTAGTTCCTCACTTATCATACTCTTGTTGCTAGCATACATAATAGCATAGTAATGAAGAAGAAGGAGATGGCAAGCTTAAGCATTGAAGCATGGCTCTTGGTTGGATTTGCACTCCATAGCCAAGAGTGTTGGTGTAGGCTCTCAACCTCTACTTGCTTGGAGAGGGAGCTCTTGCACTTTGCATATCACACAATGAGAGTGCTTGTGAGTGTGTGTGGGTGAGTATACCCCCTAGGCACCCCCCTAGCTTGCTTGGGTCGACCCCCCCTTGTAGCTCATGCCTGAAGCTCATTGGACCCCTCCAGGCCTAGCCAATCACAAGCAGGAGCCATTACAAGCAACATGGGTAGCCTTGGGACAAGTGTCCCCCTTTCCCCTTTGAGAGAGAGGACTTGATAAATGCTAAAACAATTAGATAATTCATGTAATTTATCATTGGACCCCTTTGAAGCCTAGCCAATAGGCTTCAAGCAACACATGAAGGTAACATGGGTAGGGGCCTGACATGTGTCCTTGCTGCCTCTTCAAGATGGGCTTCCCTTGTGTGTGTGAGTGGGTGTTCTCTCTCTAGGCCCTAGGAAAAGGGCTCGCCCCCCCTCTTGTAGGAATGCTTTTGACTTTTAGATGATCAAGCACCTTACTCACCAAGCATGACAAAGCACTTGAACTAGGGGGGGTTCCCACAAGCATCTCAGGCAAGCTTCTCAAGGCACCTCAAGTACTTTAATCATGCAGCAAGTCAAGCACCTCAAGCATGGAGCCAGTCAAGCACCTCAAGCATCTTAATCAAGCACCTCAAGCATGAAAAACACCTCAAGCATGACAAGCACCTCAAGCAGGACAAGCACCTCGAGCTTGGGCCTGGTTCCCACCTCAAGCTCAGCCCTAGCTTACTTAAGGTCAAAAGGACTTTTACACACATTTATTGGAGGTCTTCAATGAAGCTAACCCTAAGGTCTTATGCTCCATTGGTTAGCCTTGCTCTTTGATAGACCATCTCCCTTTTGGGCCCCTTTACATTGGCCCCGTGTTGAGATAGATCTAAAGCACATACCTATATCTTAACACTTGTTCCCGTTTATTCTCCCACATTAAGTGATCAATTTAATATGAGAAAATCATTTGGGTTAGTTAGATATTAGATTTTATGACATTACCTCTCTCTTGAAATCATAGTCGTCCTCGACTATGAGGTAGAAGAGATAAAGTCTTAGTCATTAGTCAATCGTACTTAGCGGGTAAAGGATCCCTTTTTACCCTACGACATCTTTCCAAGATGGATGACTAATCCATTTGGTGCTTGGGAGACATAGCTGCCGCAAGCATGTCTGCTCTTTAGTCCATTTCATTCTCCCAAAGTAGAGTGACAAATTCTACTTGGTGTTTGAGGGACGTCGTCATCACAAACATGATTCTAAGCATGCATACTAGTTAAATTTGTGCACAATTAAAAAGAGGACTAGTCATATAAGACAAAAACATGAGTTATTTAAAAGAAATTTGTACATTTGCTTACTCTAATGTAGCATTGTAAGCATTGACAAGGTTCATACTATCCTTAAGTTGTACTCCTTGCATCCATTTAACATCTTCAAAAGGATAATTTTTGAACTTAATAAGATACCGTCGGATAATCTTACCATGTCGTAGTACTTTGTCTTCATGCCGAAGGATAGCTTCGGGTTGTAGCACCTCTTCTTGGTCTTCAACTTCGGGAGGGTCTTCAATAATTGGTTCAATTGGTGGCTCTCCTTTGTAGGGCTTAAGTAAGCTTACATGAAAGGCATTGTGTATAAGCCAATGGTTGGGCAACTTGAGTTGATAAGCCGTCTCATTGATAGGCTTCAAGATTTGGAAAGGACCATAGTATCTTTTTGCTAGTTTAGCATAATACTTTTGATGGCCCGTAGGATTTTTGCCCGTCGTTTGCCTTAATCGAGCCTTAGGAAACTTGAGTAAGACCCAATCATTTTCTTTGAACATTAAGGCTCTTCTGTGCTTATCAGCAGCAGCTTTTTGCCTTTGTTGAGAGATGGATATAGCCTCCCTAATCTTTTGAAAAGATTCTTGTAGGTCACGGCTATACTCATCGGCGGCGAAGATCTTCCCATGTACTTTCAGTAGCAAGGGACTTTTAGGTCTTCCTTCTATGATCTCGAAAGGTGCTTTGCCCGTAGAAGTATGTACAGTATTATTGTAGGCATACTTTACTAGCGGTAAATACTTTTCCCATTGTGAGCGTTGATCTACTTCGGTAACATAAGTCTTGAGTAGATCGAGTATCGTAAGATTGGCTATCTCACTTTGGCCATCCGTTTGTGGGTGATAGGCCGAAGAGAAATTCAATCTTGTTCCTAGATTTTCAAAGAGACCTTTCCAGAAATTACTGGTCATTCTAGGATCTCTATCTGACACGATGGATGTGGGTAATCCATGGTGTTTGAAAATCTGAGACATGAAGAGAGTTGCCATTTGATGTGCCTTAATAGTCTTTTTAACAGGAATAAAATGTGCTTGCTTGCTAAACCTGTCGACTATTGTCCATATTCCTGTATTCCCATGGATAGACTTGGGTAATCCAAAGATGAAATCCATGGATATACTCTCCCATGGTGAATTTGGAATAGGCAATGGCTGGAGTAATCCAGGTTGCTTCCCTCTATCATACTTGGTCTTTTGGCATACTACACATTTTGAAACATACTCTTGTATGTCCACTTTCATGGTAGGCCAATAGAAATACGTCTCTACTCCTCGGAGAGTAGGTTGAATACCTCTATGCCCTGCATATGGAGGAGCATGGGATTCATACATAACCTTCTCATGAAGGGAATGGGTAACACATAGCCTATTGCCGTGGAGAAGATAACCATCCTGCAAGGTGAATGGTTCCTCTTTCTTCCCCAAAGCAAGGGCTGACATTATGTCTCTAAAGTCAGGGTCAGTAGTATACTCATCTATCATAGAGGATAGATCATTGTGAGTAGCTATAGACACCGCATTAACTTTTGGTCGTCGTGAAAGTGCATCGGCAACTTGATTGTGCTTACCAGCTATGTGAGCAATATGGAAATTAAATTGCGAAAGAAAATTTGCCCACCTCATTTGTTTGTCGGAAAGCTTGGTTTGCGTCATGAAATACTTGAGACTTTGGTGGTCGGTTCGTAGGATAAATGGAGTCCCCAATAGGTAGTGCTTCCATGTGTCTAGGGCATGTAGAACAGCTAAAAGATCTTTCTCATAAATGCCCAAGACTCGTTCATCACCATTGAGCCTTCGGCTCTCATATGCTATGGCATGCCCTTCTTGAAGCAAAACCGCTCCAAGGCAATCACCACAAGCATCACATTGGACCTCAAATGGCTTTGAGAGATCCGGAAGCACGAGGACTGGTTGGGAAGTAAGATTCTCTTTGAGTTTTTCAAAAGCATTTTGCTCCTTAGCAGTCCATACAAACTTAACGTTCTTCTTGGTTAAGTCGTGTAGTGGTCCTGCTACTTGAGAGAATTTTGGTATGAAGCGTCTATAGTATGCACACATACCAATAAAGCTTCTTAGCTCATGTAGATTCCTTGGGTTAGGCCATGATTTTATTACCTCTAACTTTGATGGATCCATACGAATACCGTCGTGAGAGATAATATGGCCTAGATATTGAATCTCTTGAAGGAAGAATTCACTTTTCTTTTGGTTGAGAAAAAGTTTGTTCTCCCTCAAGGCTTGAAAAATCACTTGGAGATGTTGCTTAGGTTCCTCCAAAGACTTGGAGTAGATGATGATATCATTGAAGAACACTCCAGTGAATTTTCGATATGGTCTAAAAATTTTCTCCATCAAACGATTGAACGTAGCTGGTGCATTAGTCAAGCCAAAAGGCATGACTAGATATTCATAAAGACCAAATGTTGTGCGAAACGCGGTCTTTAAGATATCCTCATCCACTATCCTTATTTGATGATAGCCACTCTTATGGTCAATCCTACTGAAGTAGGTAGAGCCTTGTAGCTTATCAAACAGATCTTCTACCCGAGGTACGGGAAATCTGTTTTTGATAGTGATATGGTTTAGTGCTCGATAGTCCACACACATACGGTATGTACCATCTTTCTTTTGCACTAAAAGGACTGGAGAACAAAAGGGAGAGGAACTAGGCCTCACCATCCCTTTGTCTACCAGCTCTTGTACTTGCCTCATGATCTCCTCTTGTTGAGCTTGTGAGACTCGATAAGGAGGTTTGTTAGGCGGTGAGCTTCCTGGAAGGAGCTCAATACGATGGTCACCATCCCCTCGTTTTGGAGGTAGGTCCATAGGGATATCATGGATGAACACATCTTGGAATCCTTTTAGAAAAGTAGACAAGTCTAACTCTTCTTGATTCCTATCATTTTCATTTGATGAAACATTATTAGCTTTTAGAGACTCTTTGACATAAATCATGTACGCAGAAACTGAGCTCTTCATTGATTTATCAAAAGAAAGAGGATTTACAAGTGGAATAGTGCGACCACGCTCACTAGCATCTATATACATGTTCTTTCCCCTGTAGGTGAAGTAAATTCTCCTTTCAGGGAACTTCATGTTGGCAGCCATGCGATCAAACCATGGTGCCCCTAGGATAACATCCTGATGTTGGAGAGGAGAGATGAAGAAGTCTTCTTTGTCGACATAGCTTTGGACATGAAGCCTCAACTTCCCAATCAAGGGAGTAACGGAGGCTTGTTGTCCCTTGAAAGCTGCATCAGCTGTTACTATATCTCCCATCTCAAAAGCTTGAATGCCCAACTTGGTGGCCAACTCTATTGATATGAAGTTGAGAGTAGAGCCAGGGTCAAACAAGATGAAGGCATCATGCTCTCTTACCTTTCCCCAAGCATAGGAGAGTGATGATCCTTTGCAATGAGCATCCTCTTTTGGAGCTTTGATGGTGGAAGCCCTAGGAGTCTCATTGCGAGTATTCTTCTTGGGGCAAGAACGATAGCCATGTCCTTGCTCCCCACACTTGAAACACTTATGGTCCTTGCGAAAAGCTTCAAGCTCTTCAGGAGAGAGTTTGTTTTTACCTTTGTAAACTCCCTTCTCCTTGGACCGATTGTTGTTGTTGTTGTTGGAAGTGCCTTGGGAATTATTTTGAGCATTGGATTTCCCCTTTGCATCATTTTTATCTTTGTTTTCCATGGGCTTGACATTACGTCTAGCCCCTTGATGGAAATTGATACGTGAAGCAACCATGGTGTGGTGGATTACTTCGGTAATAGTACCGGGCCGTTGAGAGTTGATATATTCGGCCATCTCTTCAGGTAATCCCGCACAGAATTGTTGTCTTTGCTCGGCAAAGTCTATCTTTTGAAAGATAGTAGCTTTGAGATGTAAATCCCAAAACTTATCTACATACTTGTTGATAGACTCATGAGAGAGGAGCTTCAAGCCGCGCCATTCGGTAAGAACTTTATCTTTAGTATCGCTTGGAAGAAATTGCTTCATGATGGAAACTCGTAGAGTTTCCCATGTCTTTGGGGCTTCTCCATTGCCACGAAGGCTAGCCCACCATTGACGAGCTGATTTTTGGAAGTGCATAGCTACATGGCGTAGCTTGGAGGACTCTGTGAAGCCCTCGTCCCCAAAGGCCGCATCAAATTGCTGGATGAAGGCCAACACTTTGTCGGTAGCACCAAAGGTGCCATCGTAGGTGAGAAAAGAGATACTCTTTCCTCCCTCCTTGAACTTCTTTAGCTTTTGTGACCTTCGCCATGCAGGAAATGATTTGGGATGCCCTCCCCTCTTGTATTCTCTAGGAGAATAGCCATAACTTTCATCGGAAGAGAAGGAAGGTGAAGAAGAAGGAGAAGAGGGTGACCTCTTCCTAGCCCTTTTCTTCCTTTGTTTCCTCTCTTGCCTTTGAGAGTGATGAGGAGAAGGACTATGGGTTGCTCTTTTCCTCTTGGGAGGAGTAGGCGATCGTCTAGACCGCCTTCTTCGTGGAGCCACATCTTCAGAAGAACTTAGACTTTCATTGCTTTCTTTCTCTTTGGATTCCTCCTCTCGAATGGGAGAGAGTCTTCTTTTGGGGGTCTCTTCAAGAGGCCTCCTAAGCTCTCTCTCCTCTTGGAGAGGAAGGGAAATTCCATAAGCACGAAGTTGTTGAGTAACTTCGGCTTGCAAGGTAGGGTTGCCCATAGCTTGTTGCAACCTAGTCACAAGATAATTCACAAACATGGGAGCATCATCATTAGCACCTTCATGTGCAAAATCAAAGCTATCAATGTTCATTCTACTCTCTTGATTATTGTCAGCCATGTTAACAAAATTTTATGTATGTACTTAGTGTATGCTTTGGCAATTCAAAACCTTAGTTGCCACTCCTCTTAGCCTTTGAAAATCGGCTCTTAAGTATCTACACCCACGGCTCAAAGTGGTTAATTATAGAGAGTAGAAGAGTAAGTCTAACATAGCAGAGTTGCCAAGGGCTAGCTCCTTTCGGACTTCTTATGGCTCAATAATGGTAAAGCCATAGGCAAGTCTAAAAAGACTCCATTATTAAGTCCAAAGCTCCCGAGGTGTGCACCATCCCCCACATAGTGGGCTTAACAAAACCGGTATTAGATCCCAGTTCCACTTACTCTATTATAATTAACAACATCAACCATTTATAGGCTACTTAAGGACCTCTCTTCTTAAGCAAGAAAAGAGAAACCAAATGCTCTGATACCAATGTAATGGAATTTGCCTATTCAATTTGAGAATAGCGGAATTTAATGAGAGTACTTTCAAGAAATGATTTTGTGAGCATAGCGGGTAGACATAATTGAAGATAGCAACATAATCATAGCAATTAGTTAACTTGGCATAGACAATACTTTTGCAAGAGAGAGAGTTTAGAGAACATGACAACAATTGAGGACCGGATTTATGTGGAGCCGGTCCCCCCTCCAATAGGCATTTGTATTATGATTTCTCCCATAAAGAGAGACTTGTTACAATACAGTCTTTGTGTTCCTTGTGACCTAGGTGATGCCATGAAGATGGAAGGCTTCATGCACCACAAACATAACATAAACTTGAAGAAAGCTTTAACTATCCCAAGCCTCAGTCCCAAGACCTCAAACACCTTCGAAGGTGGAGAGAGCTAGCAGGGAATGAGGGTAGGGAAGAGGAAGAAGAAACATTTCGTAGGAGAAAGACTTAGTTCCTCACTTATCATACTCTTGTTGCTAGCATACATAATAGCATAGTAATGAAGAAGAAGGAGATGGCAAGCTTAAGCATTGAAGCATGGCTCTTGGTTGGATTTGCACTCCATAGCCAAGAGTGTTGGTGTAGGCTCTCAACCTCTACTTGCTTGGAGAGGGAGCTCTTGCACTTTGCATATCACACAATGAGAGTGCTTGTGAGTGTGTGTGGGTGAGTATACCCCCTAGGCACCCCCCTAGCTTGCTTGGGTCGACCCCCCCTTGTAGCTCATGCCTGAAGCTCATTGGACCCCTCCAGGCCTAGCCAATCACAAGCAGGAGCCATTACAAGCAACATGGGTAGCCTTGGGACAAGTGTCCCCCTTTCCCCTTTGAGAGAGAGGACTTGATAAATGCTAAAACAATTAGATAATTCATGTAATTTATCATTGTACCCCTTTGAAGCCTAGCCAATAGGCTTCAAGAAACACATGAAGGTAACATGGGTAGGGGCCTGACATGTGTCCTTGCTGCCTCTTCAAGATGGGCTTCCCTTGTGTGTGTGAGTGGGTGTTCTCTCTCTAGGCCCTAGGAAAAGGGCTCGCCCCCCCTCTTGTAGGAATGCTTTTGACTTTTAGATGATCAAGCACCTTACTCACCAAGCATGACAAAGCACTTGAACTAGGGGGGGTTCCCACAAGCATCTCAGGCAAGCTTCTCAAGGCACCTCAAGTACTTTAATCATGCAGCAAGTCAAGCACCTCAAGCATGGAGCCAGTCAAGCACCTCAAGCATCTTAATCAAGCACCTCAAGCATGAAAAACACCTCAAGCATGACAAGCACCTCAAGCAGGACAAGCACCTCGAGCTTGGGCCGGGTTCCCACCTCAAGCTCAGCCCTAGCTTACTTAAGGTCAAAAGGACTTTTACACACATTTATTGGAGGTCTTCAATGAAGCTAACCCTAAGGTCTTATGCTCCATTGGTTAGCCTTGCTCTTTGATAGACCATCTCCCTTTTGGGCCCCTTTACATTGGCCCCGTGTTGAGATAGATCTAAAGCACATACCTATATCTTAACACTTGTTCCCGTTTATTCTCCCACATTAAGTGATCAATTTAATATGAGAAAATCATTTGGGTTAGTTAGATATTAGATTTTATGACAGAGTCTCATTTTCAATCTTGCCCCTTCTTACACCATGGCACTCACAAAGCAAACAGCAAGAAAAGATCAACCTTTTTTTGCTCACCCTCACTCAACCGTCCAAGGTGCTCAAAAACAACCTTGGATACACGAACAAGAGCTCTTAGAAGAGATGGAGAGAGAATGGTCAGGTGAAGAGCAACAAGATGGAAAACATTCACGGAAGAAGAAACGGGTAGTGACATCAGACATAGAAACAAAAACGGACAACGAAGCACAAAGCCCACCATGGAGCGGACAGGAGATCCCAAGCAATCATCAAGTTCCGGCTGGGAAGACATTGCCACGTGGCTTCGGCGCTCTGCCGTCAGATCAGCCTAGATGTGATCATGGGTTACTAAATGAAGAGGATTTTGAGGATGTAGCAGACGAGCCAGTTGGAGCGCAGGGTGGAGTTGAAGAGCCAGTCGGAGCACATGGTGGCCTTGAAGATGCGCAAGCTCCTCCTCGCAAGCCCTCTCGTAAAAAGAAAAAGTTTTTCAAGGTTCGACCTCGCAAGGCCCATGTCCTAGATCCTACCATCCCTCAACAACGGGCTCCTGCTGTGAAGCGATGCATTCCAAAGGCGTTGCAAGAGATTCGTCACTATCGAAAAACTTCAGACCTTCTCATCCACAAGGCACCATTCGCACGTTTGGTGAAAGAGATCATGCAAAGTTATCGAATGGCATTTCGAGTTCAAGGTATCGCCGTAGAAGCTCTACAAGAAGCAGCAGAATATCATCTAATTTCTATTTTTCAAGACACCAACTTGTGTGCTATTCATGCAAAACGGGTGACAATAATGCCCAAGGATTTAGCTCTTGCGCGTCGAATCAGAGGAGAAAGAGATTGAATTTGACTTTTATGCAATTTTGCCAATGTAAAGATATCTTTTTGAAATATAACGAGTCGTGGATTTTTCAAATATAACGAGTCATGTACATTTGTGTCTTAAGTGATATAAGTAAAACTAAGTAGAGAGAGAGAGAGAGAAAGAGAGAGAGAGAGAGAGAGAGAGAGAGAGAGAGAGAGAGAGAGAGAGAGAGAGAGATGTGGATAGAAGAGCTGTCAACCAAGTGTGGTTGATTGAATAACCAAAAAAGGCATTGTATTCTTATAATTTTAGCCTAAAAAAGGTTTAAAAAGGCTGTCTAGAGGCCTGCCGCAGAGGCGTGCGAGAAAGCAAAAGTAGAAGTACTTTTGCTTTCTCGCGCGCCTCTGCGGCAGGCCTCTAGACAGCCTTTTTAAACCTTTTTTAGGCTAAAATTATAAGAATTTTATGATATTATGCTTTTTTTGATGTTATTTATATGAAAAAAACTCTATATTTTGATTCACATAATTGCAAAATCGTATCACAAGATAGAACCAATCACGTACTATCTATCGTACCATAAACTCAATACAGAAGTTGGAAAGTACCAGTTAAAATCAATTCCCATTCAAATTTTGAAATAACAAAGTACAAAGATGTGATATATCTCATTACATATTTGAAGGAGTTAATTACAAGATTTATGAAGCTATTGAGTGCTTGAGCCATCTAAGATATGGCGAGCAATGTTTTCGCGGCGCTCTTGGGCGCAGGGAAGCTGTTTGTGCAGCACATCCCAAGCAATTTTTTCCACATTGCTTAGACCTACAGCTTGGCTTAAGGCCACGTTACAAAGCACACGACCACGAATGTGTGTCGCAAATGCAGCACTGGCCAGAGATTTATTTACAAGATATATAACTTGGGAGGCTTGAGATATGGTTGAGAGGCATAGGATGCGGCTCATTGCTTTCATCATTGACACCCAAAATTGACCACAAGGAGTGTACTCCTTGTGGATTATTGCAAAGCCGTCCTGGGGGAGCTTGCCAAGGTAATGCGCAAGAGACAACTACCATCCAAAAGCTTGGCGCCTACCATCTCCTCCCCGACCTGCATGCTCATCCAGCTCCACATCATTCTACAAAGAAATCAATAGGTAAATAATATTTCAGAATGCAACAATGAAAATTAATGTAATCACAAAACAAAAATTAATTAATACCTCTTGTTTTTTGTCGTCCTCATTGTTTATGCCTTTGCTGTCAAGAGAAATAGATGAATTGGGAGCCATAGCGACACTCTCAAGTTCATCTATATGAACTGGAATAGGAGTGTGTTGGGCTTCAAGCAATGCGCGTGTAGCTACAAACTCATCCTCCGACACAGATGAGTGCGGTGCATCTGTCACCGCCACCATTGCCAAATCCACTGTATCTACCACACTCTCTCCAACGGGAAGGAGGCTTCGACCCAAAGGATAAAAAGAGGGGTCAATGGCAGAGGACTCTACAGTGGCATAGAGGATGGACAGACACTCATCCATGCGGATGTCAAAAGTCTTTTCAAGATCATGTAAAAACAAATATTCCTCCCCATTTATCACAATTGGGGAGAGGTGTTAAAAAAATACCTCCGGAGTTAATGTCTCCTTCGACGCATCTGCAGCGGTCTTAAAGGATACTTTTGCACCCTCATCACCTATGGATTTGACGGCATCCATGACACCTCCTGGGTAGGTTAGAGCAAGAATATTGCCCTCTTTTCTTGCATCCCAGGGCGCTGTAATGGGCTCCTTTGTGTCCTTGACGACACCCCCAAGGCGCAAATGAGGCAAACTCACGTCAGATCTTTCAAGCTCCTGATCCGCAAGAAGAAACACAAAAGTCGCCAAGTGACTTAGAAACTGGGTGCCGACCTTCTTCTTTTTCAAATGTGAATCTTCAATGTACTAACCTGCCTCACCCACAATTACACAAAATCGCCGAAGTCGCTGGGTGAAAGGCCGATCGCCTTTGTGTATGTAGCGAAGCAAATCGCATGGAATCCACAATTCCCCTTGTCCGACAATTGGTACAGCATACTTGTCGATGTAAAATTCAAAAAATTCCAAGATAGGCTAAAAAGATTGGCTGTTTAGGTGAATAGTTGCTTTCACATCAGGGAATTGGGTGAAGAAATTATGAATATCGTCACGATCTTGCCACTCGGTTGTTTGTAAAAACGCTCGGAAGCGTTGTAACGCCGTGGCTTCGAGAGGGGTGGAGGAGGATGCCATAATGCTAGCTCTTAAGGTAGGAATGCGAAGAGTGCTGGAGCTCAAATGAGAGTGTGAACAGGCAAAGAGTGTGAAAATGGTAGGGTTTAGGAGGCTTTATATAGCACGCCCCCCCCTCCCAAAATAAAATAAAATAACAATAATTAAAATATTAAACAATTTTCATAAAGTAACACAAATAACAAGAAGTTATAAAAAACTTACAAACTAAATTACAATCATTTAACTTAAAAAACACATCGCTACGACTTTAAGATAATGTGCATTACAACCATCTGCTTGAACTTAAAATTGTGATATTATAAGAAATTTAAGTACAAAACATAACTACTCTAATGATAAAATCAAATTCTCTTCCGTCGTCCATACCTTTTTAATTTGAATCGTGCTCTCCATGCGGCTACCAATCTAGCAAAAAACAAAAGAAATAGCATACCCAACTTAGAGCAGGGAATAATCAAAAGAACATAAATATAACATAATTAAGAGAGAAAAAGCATTCACC
Source organism: Adiantum capillus-veneris (assembly GCF_014529385.1). Lineage (NCBI taxonomy): Eukaryota > Viridiplantae > Streptophyta > Polypodiopsida > Polypodiales > Pteridaceae > Adiantum > Adiantum capillus-veneris. Next base: position 124,893,905 of record NC_140956.1, read on the forward strand.
TTACATCGTCCGATGCAAAATTTTGTATCTTCTCCATGCTCTAAACCCATTATCACTAAGTGCTCCCGCACATTGGCCAATGTCCAATGCTTGTTCACTTGGACAGTTTCAATGGCACCACTCGACAATTTGATTGCAATATCAAATACCTCAATTGTAGCATCGGTGGATTGCAATGGAATCCATTCACCAAGCTTGCACATCCATCTTTCATAGAAGTACCGCACGTAAAGGGTGGAGCGCACCTTGATGAAGCGGATAGCAATGCCGAAACTTCCAACCTGACACCGAAAGCGATCTCCGTTGTGAAGTCCTTCAAGATACCCCCACTTCTTGCCAAGGATGGCTTCCAATGTATCGTATTGTAGATCTTTGCAAACATACATAGTATTTGTATGATGGAAAGGCAAAGATCCAAAGATGCTAGCGAAGACATGAGCAGGACAACACCATCCAAGCCCAACGGAATGCGAGGCTTTTCCAAATTTTAATGATGCTCTCACATCAGCTACAATCTTGGCTTTCAAAGACACTACAGTGAATGCATCTGGCTTTGTCCACTCCATGCTATGCAAGGTTGTACCCTCCAAAGGTTGTAGCTCTCCATAGCCTTCCTCATCTGTAGGTACAATGTAGTTGTGGGTGTAGAAGAACACCCTTTGTCGTGCAAGGTTTGATGAAGTTGTGTTGGAGAAGAGCATATCCCCAAGACTTGCATGCATGGCCGTAAATGTGCCTGAAAAGCACGAGAGTGGTTGCTCCTCCACAAGGCTAGAAGGGAAAACATCTACATAGAAACAAAACAGTCCGTGAGATGTAAAAAGTCTATTTTTTTGTTACCACCAAAACCATTGAAGTGCAAGGGATATACAATTACAAGGAAAATACCTTGGGTTGGTGATCCCTCGTAGACGCATGTGTCCAAACATGAAAACATGTTGAACGATTGCCACCATACCCTTGTCTCTTACTTGCTTGAAGCCTATTAGTCTTCCCTTCCAATGGAGATCAACGTTTGTTCTTTCACGAACACGATGGGGACCGATTGCGGAAGGTTGTATGTAGACCCACGCACCTTCTTGAAAAACCTGAGGTTCCCATTGCTGCTCCTCATTCTTCAAGTTGTGGAGAACCATACTTTGAATGATGGGTTTGGGGCGTCTATTTTGACCATTGTTTGCCATGGATGCTTAAGTGGGAGCTTGAAATTGCAATGGAGAGCTTGGGGAAGGAGGAGGGAGAAAAAGTTTAGAGAGAGAGAGTGGGAGCTTACAGTTGCAATGGAGAGCTTGAGGAAGGAGGAGGGAGACAGAGTTTAGAGAGAGAGGAGGAGCTTAAAGGTGCAATGGAGAGCTTGAGGAAGGAGGAGGGAGACAATTCAGAGAGAGAGTGGGAGCTTAAAGTTGCAATGGAGAGCTTGAAGAAGGAGGAAGGTGTAAGAGTTTCGAGAGAGAGTGAGAGCTTTGTGTTATGGAAAGGGGCTATGGAGGAAGGGAGTCTTGGAAAAAAAGTTCTAGAGTGAGAAAATGACTTTTTGATCATAGGGTAGGTTTGGGGGGAGTTTTGGATGGAATATTTTGAATTTATTTTTTTTGAAAATTTTGAAATTTTAGGGTTTTTGGCAAAACGTATCTGTGGACCCACCACTCCCCCCCTCTCTTTTTCCCCCTCCCTCTTTTACCCATCCACCTCCCTCTAGGATACAAAGCAATAAATGAGTGGACAACCCTATTATTCTCTCTACATTCTTAGGTTTTAGACTTATATACATTGCTCTCTTCCTATTGGCTGGAGCCTAATTAACCTTAATCCTATATGGCCCAAGGAGAGTCCACATTTTTCCTAATGGACACTCTCTCTCCTTGAATCATTAAATTATCCTCCAATTGCATCGCATTGGTGGTGATTGCTTCCCAAGTGGTGATACCTCTAATGACTAGGCCATTGTAGATATCCTAATGTCGTAATCCTCTAATGAATCTATCAAGCAATTGGTTATTATTGAAGCGCTCATTTCGATTACAACAAGAATTCAAATGCTTCAAGCGACTAATAAAGTCTCTCACGGACTCTTCTTCCTCTCGTTGGGCTTTCTAGAGCTGAGATGCTACACCCCAAAGCACTCCCTCTCGTATGTATTCTTTCAAGAATAGTCTCCTAAGAGTAGGGTAAATCATTTTTTCTTCCACCCTTAGGGTTCTATACCAATCCCCAACCTTCCCACTTAAGGTTAGGCTTCAAGCATTACTCTTATGTAGGTCATTGTGTTCTCCTAGAGAATCGCATATTTGTTCAAACACTTTGATATGCTTTCTCACATCCCCGTCTCGACTAAACTTTTGTGTGAGCTTGGCTATTTGTACTGTTTTACTTCTAGGCTCCCTATCAGGCGTATTACGCATATTGTCAGTAATAGATCGACCAATAGCTTGAGCAAATGTTGCGAGGTCACCTAAGTGAGCAGGCACTGTGGGTGAAGGCGCTCCAGAGACTACATGTGGAGTAGGTATTGGCATTGGTCTTGGTGCATAGGAAGTCCTTGGGCTCCAAGTTTTGTACGGTGTTGTGCCATGTGGTGGCCCAAAGTTCATATGTCTGGCCCTGGGCATAGCAGACGTGGTAGTTGGTAGGCTAATGCTAGCCGGTATGGTCCCATTCAAATAAGAGCTTGGATGTTGTGGTTGTGGAGCATAGGTTGTTGAAACAAAGGGAGGGGTAGGAGCTACATGAGTACGAGGACCCAGAGGTGCACACTTGTAGGTATTGTCATAGGCATTTACCTACCATGTAGTTGTGCTTTACTAACAAAAGAGGTCCATAGCGTGTTTCTTGGCATGACCATCATTGGGGTAGGCATGGCAGTCGTGGTTTCGTCAAGAGAAAGTTGAGCTAGACTTGGAAAGGTAAAACTATCACTTGTGGGCTCAGATTGTACTGAGACCCCTGGTGAAACAACATATGGAGGATCCATCGGACTTACTGAGGGAGTCTCCATTTATGATAAGGTTGGTTGCTTAGCCTTCCCTGTATCCAAGAATATCATGAGACCCGTTGAAGGAATGTGGATCATCTTGTTCTGTCTCTCTAGCTCAATAACCCTATGAATGACCTCACAAACTCTTTGTTGTTGATCCTCTACACTAGCACCCGTTGTGGATTGTAGGACATCTAAACCAACCCACGTGATAGGTGTGACCTGTGTATATGTCGTTTATAGTTTTCATTTGTAGTTCGTACTCCGAGTTCTCATTTAGGAATGCTTCATCTAGGATTGAGGTGCTAGGGGTATCCTTTGAACTAGATGCAATGTGGCTCTCTATGGGTTGATTGTTAGTGGCTGCTAATTCAGGAGCACTTGATTGCTCATCTGGCATGCATGTTGACATAGGGGCTTTCGCTTTTAACTCTCTCCTTTTCTCTGTCCTACATAAGCTCTCTATTTCCTTTTCTCTAGCCGCAATGATATATCACTTAACCTCTTGCACTTCGGCAAGGCTTCTCCCATTAGGTAGTATAACCTCGGAGGGGAATAGCTCTGAAGAGTCAGGGGATGTAGTGAATGGAGTATTCACGTGCACACTCTCCAAGAGCATGGGGTCTCTGTTGGTCATGAATGGTGAATTTACTTCCCCACCCGTCTCATTTACATCGTTAGCTCTATGTTCGAAGCGAGTGGCTCTACTAAAGGTTTCCTTCAAGCGGCTAAGCACGCTCGGACTGGACCGTGGGCCCATGGCATGCATATCTTGGCTTGATCTATAGATATTAGGCATCAGGTAACCCTCCATGATGTCGTAGTCAGAGGAAGAGTCACTTTACACAATATGTGGGTCCTGAGTGGTACTACCTTGCTTCCCGTTGAGGGCATAGAGCCTAAGGTAGAGGAATAATGGGTGTCTGCATAAACGGAGACACTCTCGATGTGCTCCTCCTCTAGCACACGACTAGAGCCTAGGTGCATGTGACCTCAACACTCTAGAAGTGTTGGTGAGTGCCCGTGAAGGCCGCTCACCTAGGTTTTTGGGCGTTTGCGACCCAAATTTATCCTCAATTTTTTTGCTTTTATGGTCCTTTTTTCTAACCAAGCCACAAAATATGGCGCACAATAGCTCAAAACGAGCGTCTTGGCTAGAGGGATTTGTCTTGCTTTACAACCCCGGATTCAGTTACGTAAAGCCCCCAAAATCCTAAAAATAGTCTTTTTTTAGTCCGAGAGAAGGCTAAAATTAGTAAGTCCAAAGGGTGAGTGTGAAGGGGATGGTGGAGGACTTGAGGAACTTGTCCCATATGCCCTCCCTTCACTTGAGGTCCTAGTCTTGGTCCTAGACCTGGTCCTAGTCATGGTCCTAGACCTGGCGCTAGTCCTGGTCCTTGACCTTGTCCTAGTCCTGGTCCTCAATCTGGTCCTCGACCTGGTCCTAGTCATGGTCCTCGACCTAGTCCTCGACCTCGTCCTAGTCCTAGTCCTCGACCTGGTCCTAGTCCTGGTCCTCGACCTGGTCCTCGACATGGTCCTAGTCTTGGTCCTCAACCTGGCCTTAGACCTGGTCCAAGTCCTGGCCTTAGACCTGGTCCAAGTCCTAGTCCTCGACCTGGTCCTAGTCCTGGTCCTCGACCTGGCCCTAGTCTTGGTCCTCGACATGGTCCTAGTCTTGGTCCTCAACCTGGTCTTAGACCCAGTCCAAGTCCTGGTCCTCGACCTAGTCCTAGACCTGGTCCTCAACCTGGTCCTCTTAAAATGAGTTTTTAACTTTTTTTAAAAAATAATTCTTTTTGTTTTTGAATTTTCTTTCTAGTCTCAGATATTTCGAGCGTTTTTTAAAAATCTTTTTATTTTTTATTTTTTTTATAATAAGTGGATAATGATGCACGTGTGGTCTAGCTCACATGCACATACGACAGCTTTGTGTGGCTCTGTCTAACCTCCTTACAACTAACATAGCTAATTAACACTAATTACCTCCGCTCACATACTATCTAACACACTAAGCTATACAATGTCTACACTTCCTAACATAGCAAAACTGCTCACTCACAGAGTAAACCTACGGACATGGACCTGGTCTTGGTCGTGGTCCTAACATAGCCACACTGCTCATTCACAGAGTACTCAATCTACTTACTGTCTACTGCACATTACCGATTTACACTAACTAACAGATCGGCTAACACCTGCCATTACAGATCTAGCAAATCTAACAAAAACAAGTACACTGCAGCACTTAATAGAGCTTACAAAAACCTGCTAAAACTGTCCATTCCAGCCACTTAACAACTCTCACACAACGTAACGAAAAATCAAAAAACAAACATGAAGGCTTTCTGAGGTAGCACTGAGTGCTCCTCAAGCTTAGTGCAAGGCAGTCCCCGGCAGCGGCACCAAAAATGTGCGCTTTGCCGTAGGTGGTGTCAAAGCTAGGAACTTGCCTGTACACTGTGTGCGAGTTTCGAAAGGCTGCAAACACACAACTAGAAGATCCTAGCAAGCTCAAAGGGGCAAGGGTGTGTCACTCACTGCTCAATGCTTCCGTCGTGAAGGATGCTGTGCTACGAAGAAGAAGGATCTGCCATCGATGTCGCGCTCAACCGCTGATGCCGCCGCAATGCTCTATCACTCTCTCTCTCTCTCTCTCTCTCTCTCTCTCTCTCTCTCTCTCAAGCATATACACACACACCCACCCCTGTGAGCACACGAAGGAGAAGGAGACAAAGATGGAGCAAGAGCACTTCTTAGCGTACACCTCAGAGAATGAGGATTTTTAGGTCAAATGGACCTTTTATAAAAGTTTAACCCATTCACACATGGACGCCCACAGTGGCCAGTTGTTGCAAAACTACTGTCAAAATAAGATAAGTGATGCGCCTCTCATCGACGATCACCTACACACCTATTGGACCAACAAGCTTGGTCCATGACTCAATCAAATAAATAATATGCGTTCATCGAAGGTGATAGGATGTCCGTGAGGGTATAATCATCCTTCAAATATGACCTATGGCACCCAAAGAAAACCATTTCAGGCTGGGTAGGAAACTGATAAGCTATACTCATGCTCAAAAGTTGTGTGTGTGTGTGTGTGTGTGTGTGTGAGAGAGAGAGAGAGAGAGAGAGAGAGAGAGAGAGAGAGAGAGAGAGAGATAGTACCATCATATGTGTGATGCTATGTGGAACCAAAACAAATAAAAAGCAAATGTGAAACTAAGAAAAATGTCTTCCAAGGTTATCAAAAGATCTAAGCAACGACTATTGAATTCAACAGACCTCATAGACCCATACAATGAGAAAACCTGGCATTAGAGAGAGAGAGAGAGAGAGAGAGAGAGAGAGAGAGAGAGAGAATTGAGCGATTCATTGAAAATATGGTGTTTGAGAGAGAGGAAAAAATGGTCAATGAGACCCAAAATCACAACTATAAGAGCTTAAACTCAAAGACTTGTTTTGTGTGTGTGTGTGAGAGTGTGTGTGTGTGTGTGTGTGTGTGTGTGTGTGTGTGTGTGAGAGAGAGAGAGAGAGAGAGAGAGAGAGAGAGAGAGAGAGAGAGAGACTATTAATGACTTCAAAAGACAGTCAATACTGGCTTAAAATGTGGGGATAAATACACTTCTAAAGGCCAAAATGACATGTGGGACCAAAAGTTATAACCCTGATTCAAAAGTTATAACAACACACAAAAGTTGACCATAAATAAAGGAGAGTGCCATATTTTTTAACTAGTACAGCCGGCCGCCTTCGGCAGTCTCTCTCTCTCCCCCTCTCTCCCTCTTTATCGCGTGGAAAGGGGCTTTTTTCCAGTTTTGGACTTTAGCCTTCAAGTCGCAGATTGCGACAAGTGTAAAGGGCTCCCCCTTCCTCCATATTATATCAGTAGATGTAGTATCCAATTGGGTCTCCTCAATCTAGAAAAATTAAAAAACCTTTCAAAACATCTTGAGTGCATAAACGAACGGTGAGTTTAGAAAATGGAAAGATTTTGTGGAGTGCACTTTGATACATCTGTGTTTTTCTGTGTGTTTCTTTGCTAGAGTTGGACCCTGAGTTGTTGTTGTGGGGTTCCAACAATTAGTGTTTACACAAGTCACAACTTTCTATTTATGATTTAAAATGTCAACCTATGTTTAGTTCACAATAATATGCTCTCAGTCTTAGCCTGCACACATGCTTACCAGTGATGGCTCCTTCTGAAGAAAAAAAATGCTCCGAACCCACCAAAGGCCCACCACGCCCCTGCACGCAGCCACCGTGACTCCCACCGGTGCAATCGTAACGTAACACCACTCGCCTTAACGGTTACCCCGATGATTCAATGGTGAGGACCGTTTGCCTGGCAGGAAGAAGCCTTAGTGGCTGCGACTGGAGGACAATACATCAAATACAGTTGACTTTTGTCTTTAACGTTGTGATTCCGGCTAGAACTGCGACATGTACGCTTCGTGCCGATAGGTGGTGAAGTTTAGTCTCAACCGGCCACCCACCGGGACCAAGTCATATGGGCAGGCTTACCTGTCTCTCTCTCAAGACTTTTCCCTCCGCAGGATAATAGACCCGCACACACTCTTATCTTACGACTTTTCTTCAGCAAGTGAGTAAAAAATCAGCAGGCCTGCCACTTGGATAGTACTGTGATAGCAGATCTTTTTTTTCCAACAACAAGAATTCAGAGGCGCTATAGAGGTCTCTGCTTTGAAGCCCCACGCCATTCCTCTTTGTCTACGCGATTACGGCCGCCATCGTTTTCTCACGAAGCTTGAAGAACAGATTAGGTCTATTGCGAGAAGTCTAAAAGAATTGGGCCTTCAATTAGTTGCTCGAACAGAGACAATTTTGGTCTCAAAATAGCTTGAACAGAAGGAAATGTATGTCTCTGTTGTTGTTCGCTTTGGCTTGGTTTTGGTCTACCCCCTCTTCCACCTTGCGATTGCTCAGCAGGTATGGCACCTCAACAGCTCCTACACTCTCACGCAAACCAACCTCACACAAGAGGATGCAGCGCCATGGCCTCTCGAGCGTTATCCCGGCTCCCTCGCATTCCTCATCTTGGGGCGAGCCACTTCTGCAGATGTCTCCACGCTTCTATGCCTCCTCTCCTCTCCAACATCGGCTGCCACACCATCTATACTTGATCTGTCCTTCACACTCTCCATCTACATCTATTCAGGCTCAGTCATCTATAATGGTGCCATTGTTTGGACTGCCAATCGCCTTCATCCGGTCACTGCAAGCTCCATTTCGCTCCAGCTCCTTGCTGATGGAAATCTTGTGCTTTTTGGGGATGACCTTAATAAACCCATCTGGTCATCTAACACTGCTAACAAAGGAGTGACCACAATGGAGGTCGTGGAAAACCCAGTAAGCTTGGTTCTGCGCAATTCCAGCGGGTATGTCATATGGCAAAGTGCAGATTACCCTACAGACACGCTCACCAGCACTCAATTCCTACTTCCAGGACAAAACCTCACTAGTTGGAGCTCCTCAACTGACCCCTCTCCTGGTGCCTACACACTTGTGATGGAGCCAAGTGGTCTCGCTCTTTACACCGGCCGTCAGAATCCTGAGCCCTACTGGATATGGAGCTATTATGGATTCAACGACTCTCTCTCTGTCAAGCGCACATGTGAGCCGAGCCTACTTGCTGCATTTATGAGCCCCGAAGGTGCACTAACATTGACCACCAATTTTCCAGGGTCTCCAATTGCTGATAATGACTCATATTGGCCGCCATTCTGCTCTGCTCAGACATCATCTGGGCTCCTTCCTTTCAAGCAATATGGAACTAGTGAGAGTGTCTTGCTTAGTAATTCGACCTTCTTACGCCTGCGACATGACGGAAATCTGCGTGTTTACTCATTAGGATCTGTGTGGTCCATTCAACTAAACATCCTCGAATCAGCCTCATGCCCACTCCCAAACTATTGCGGGCCTTATGGGGTTTGCACTGCAGGTTCGCAATGCGCATGCCCTGCAAATAGCTCACTGTTTCTTCCCTCGAACACATCTGATATCTCGTTTGGGTGTAGCCCTGGAAGTGAGCTCCGCTGCAATGCTTTGGCTCTAATAGAACAAACCATGCTACAACTGAAGGGAGTAGACTATGTGGCCAACAACTACAGACCTCCCTTAAACATCTCCACTGAGGAAGCATGTGTGCAAACATGTGCGCAGAATTGTTCTTGCCTGGTTGCATTTTGGCACAAAGATGTGAATGTGTGTCATCATGTGGATGAAGCTCGGAGTCTTCGTGGTTCTCTCAACCAAAGCGCTTATTTTACATATATCAAGGTGAATGTACTTCCTCAGGGTGAAGAGAAGTCATCCAAATCAACCATTCTTGTGGCAAGTATTGTCCCAGCGGTATTTCTTTTGGTTATCTTTTTGCTCCTGATTTTGTATTGCTGGTATAGAAAGCTCTTGGGAGAGGAGGATGAGGAGGATGAGGGTTTGCTTGATGTTATTGAAGGGCTTCCCACCAGATTCGCCTACAAGGATCTACATCAGATGACCAATGGTTTTGAAAAGCAGTTAGGCAAGGGAGGCTTTGGGGCAGTGTATCTTGGGCAGCTTCTTGATGGCACCAAAGTGGCTGTGAAAAAGCTTGAAAGCCTCAACCAGGGAAATAAGGAATTCAAAGCTGAGGTAGCCATCATGGGGGGAATTTCTCACAGCAATCTTCTTCGGTTGCATGGATTTTGCGCACAGAAAGAGCATCGATTACTAGTTTATGACTACATGGAGAATGGATCACTTGACCAATGGTTATTTTCTGATGCTCAAAGGAGGTCAAAATTAACTTGGGATGTAAGGTGCAAGATAGCCTTGGGCATTGCCCAGGGTTTAGCGTATCTGCACCATGAAAGCAGAGAGAAGGTCATCCATTTAGACATCAAGCCGCAGAATATCCTTCTCAACGAAAGTTTCGAAGCAAAGGTAGCAGATTTTGGTCTGTCTAGGCTTATAAATAAGAGTGAAACACACGTGGTGACGATGATGAGAGGCACCCCAGGATACCTTGCTCCAGATTGGCTGAAGGAGGGTGTCATTGATGAAAAGTGTGATGTATACAGCTTCGGCATGTTGTTGATGGAGATTATCAGTGGAAGGAGAAACTTGGACTACAGCATTGGGGCCATGGAAAAGGTGTACTACCCAGAGTGGGCATTTTGGCAAGCTCAGCATGAAGATGTAACGCTTCTAACTGATGCTTCTTTGGGCAACGAGGATGACATGTTGCAGCTAAGACGCATGATAAACACCGCTTTTCTGTGTGTCCTAGAAGATCCAGCATTGCGACCAACCATGGCAAATGTAGTGCATATGTTGCAAGGCCTGGTGCACGTGCAAGGTTTACATCTCTCTGACTTGCACCAAGGGCTTCTCTTCGTGCTCAGGAGCCCCTCCTCGTTTGCAAAAGCGCACATTGACAGGGCACTTAGAGGGCTGATGAGTTCCATCTCAGATGTGGATCCTTTCCTTGAGAAGGGCAACAGCTCAATAACGCATATGTCTTCATTCAGCTTATCTGCAACATGATTGAACGATCCAGCGTGTAAGCATGCAATGGCAGCTGTTCTTGTTGGTCCTTATTAGAGTATGCCTCGATGATGTGCCATTCCGGATTCGATCTCCCATCAGAAACCTTCCCACTGCCCGATCTTCACAACGCCTGCTACGAGTGTTTTTCTCTTTCTCCTAAAGAAGATTTAGAAATTTTCTCATGTAGGAAAAGGAGTCTCTTCCGGTGTTTTTCATACAATGAATAATATCATGAGCTTCTGCTCGAGAGGCACCGCATACCTAGCTAGGTACGATTGGGGGCAGGGACCCCGGCCCGGGGTCCCCTGCCCCCAATCGTACCTAGGGCCCGGGGTCCCTGCCCCCAATCGTACCTAGCTAGGTATGCGGTGCCTCCCTCACAAAAGCTCATGATGTTGACGTAAGTCACAATGTGGGAATTATTGTGAGAAAACTTCTTGTGTATGTTATTTGGTGAGCCTAGTGTAAAGTAGTCAATTTAGAGACGAAAAATTTTGGGCCCCAAGTTTTGGAACGATCCACTTAGAGACATTAGAATCTTGCCTATGTGTCTTGTTGTGATTTGTTGAAAAGTGTACCAAAATTGGGCCTTGAGTATTTCACAATTGAAGTATCTCAAGTGGAGCATTGAAAAAATATTTAAAAAATATCAATCTTGGTATCATCCGATTCATCTTTTCATGAGGATTCTGTTGCAATTTTAAAATATTCCAAATGATTAGATTCACAAAATCTCCCCCAAGAATATTAAAAGTGAAAGGCTAGTTTGTAAACCGTCCCTAAACTGGCTACTTTACCCTAAGGTGCTTTCGTGGTTTCTTGAGTTCGCATCCAGTCCCTCGGTATGATCTAAGCCATTGCTCTTGTCCGAGATCAACGGTCTCAAAAAAAATCAACAAGCATAATCAAGCAACATAATAAAAGTGACAACAACGAGAATCGCCAGCTAAGTATGTAGGTAGAAAGCATGAAGCGATGTGTAGTTAAAAGGCAACACTCAGTGTTGGTTGGTCTACAGGAAGGGAGAGCACTCGTTAATGAGAATGAGAAAAAAGTGCCGCTTGATCTGATGGGCACGGATGGAGTGTGCAAGAGAGAGGGAAGGAGAAGGGGGAAGGGAAGAACAGTACACATATTTCTTTGGTGGAGCTTGTGAAAGAATAGCTCTCACACTCCTTATTTGCTATTACGAACAAATAAAGTATTACGAACAAATAAAGTATTACGAACAAATAAAGAAAGAAGTGGGTGTTCACCAGCCCGGCCATAACCGGTCATGACCCTGACACTCAACAATCTCCCTCTTGAAGGCCAACGTGGTCCAAGTAGCTAAAGAATGTAGGGGCTACTATGTACAAATGTACAAAATCGTGAAGCATGACTATAGCTTCAACCTACGCCCATCATCTCTATGCAATGTGCGAACCGCTCTGAGGCTAGACTCTTTGTTAGAGCATCCATTGGGTTTTCATCTATGTGAACTTTGACTAACTCAATGCGTTTGCTAACCAAAATATCCCCGTACCACATGATACCTGACCTCTATGTGTTTCGACTTGGAGTGAAACATGGGGTTCTTTGCTAACACATTCACACTCTGACTGTCACAATGTAGTACTGGAGTTTGGTGTATACCAAAATCCCACTAGATGAGATAACCACACAGCTTCCTTCTTGGCATCATATCCAATGAAGATACACTTGTGTGATTTGGGGTCCAGCTTTTTTCTAAACGCTTTTGGCACATGTGAGAATGCCTCACACCCCAAACACAAGTAATCTATCATAATTGGGTCCTTTGCCCGTCCACATCTCCTAGGGAACCTTGTACTTTACTGGTGTACTAGGTGACCGATTGATCAAGTAAGCACTTGTTGTAATAGCTTCTCCCCAAAGGCCATAGATAACATAGAAGTGACACGTTCCTGAATGGTTATATTCATCCTCTCAGCCACACCGTTTTGAGCGGGTGTGTAAGGCGTGGTAAATTGTCTTCTAATGCCTCTTTTGCTGGAAAAGTCCTTGACTCGGAGGAAATGTACTCGCCTCCATAGTCACTGTGCTAAGCTTTAAGCTTTCTACCCAATTGGTTCAAAACCAATGCTAAGAACTTCTGAAAGACACTAAAGACGTCCCTTTTTTGCTTCAAGAGATAAACCCACACCTTTCTAGTAGAGTCGTCTATGAATGTTAGGAAGTATAACGATCCTCCTAGAGACTTGACTGGCATAGGTCTACACAAGTCGCTATGAACGAGATCTAGAGGACTCCCTTACTCCTTCTCCAAAGGCATTGATGTCAACCTAGTCTATTTGCCATAGATACAATGCTCACATAAAGAGAAGTTAGAGTAATCTAACATAGGGATATAACCAGAACGCTGCAAGGCTTTCATTCCCTTTTGACTCATATGTCCTATCCGGCTATGCCACAACTCGATAGACGGCAGCTCGGCTACACAAAAAGAATTCTCTTTCACAGAAGAGACATAAAGTGAGTACAATGAGCCAGAGTTTTGGCCTTTAAGCATGACTAGATTTTCCTTCTTGATGATCCAAGAACCATGAGAAAATATGATAGTGTAACCCAAATCATCTAGTTATCCAACTGACATCAAACTCTTTGTCAATTTGGGTACATGTCTGACCTTATGTAGCATAAACTCAGTGCCATTACACATAGAAAACTTGATGCTGTCCACACCGCATATATCAAGCTCATAAGAGTTTCCTAGCTTCACCGTGCCATGTGTGGCAGTGTATGTAGAAAATCACTCGTTGTGAGGTCCTCGCATGAAAGCTAGCACCACTTGAGTCCACAATCCAATTCTACGCATAACACTCATCATGAGCTAACAATGCATCAGGACTCAAATTTGATGTGAAAATCAACACATCATTTGACACTTCAGAAACTTTTTCAATGGCTGGAGACTCAACCACATTAAGCTCTTCAATCTTCACGTTGCTTCTAGGTTTGTCAGACTTCACTTTCTCTTGGCCATTATCATACTGCATTGTGCGAAAATCTTTCTTCAAGTGTCCCTTTTTATGACAGTAGTAACACTCTACATTTCGCATGTCTTTGCTGCGACTCTTGCTATGACCTTGCCTGTGATCTTGTGAATGACCGTGGCTATGACCACGCTGCCTTTTCTTGTCCACGATTTCCACTAGCCACACATGCATAACCATGCTCACTCGCATCAAGAGATTGACGTCGAATCTCCTCAGTGAGCAATGCACCAGCAACACTTCTGAAATCTAGCTTGCATTGGGTGTAAAATTACTTATGATTGTGTTGAAAGTATCCCATAATGATGGTAGCGAACATAGCAAGAAAATGGGGAACATAACGAACTCCATGAAAAATTTCTATTTCGAAAAGAGACCTATTTTCCTCTAAGGATTTCTAGTTTGAAATGTAAATCTAGATAGGTATTTCTCTTTTCAATATGAGGAAAGAAGGACGTTTTAATTTTAATGTTGGAATATTAGGTTTTTATTTTCCATGATGTAAATATTTCCAGGAATATTTACCATGAAGAAATCAAGACTTTTCCATGTAGGTTTTACTTATACATCATGGAAATTGGAGTTTCTTTACGTGGGGAAATTTCTCACTCCCAACTTGAAAACTTTTCCATTTGGGTATATTAGTAGTTCCCCATGGAAAACTTGTTTTCCAATTTGAAAATATTGGACGTGGCACAATTAAAAATATAAATATATGTATTGGCTAGAGTTAGAGTTGTTTTTTTACAACCACCCGTTTCTTGAAAAAATCAAAGTTTTTATTAGTTTCTTTGCGTTTTAGTGTAATTTATAAAGGGTAGCTCACATTTCACATGTAAAGAATAGGTAAAATTCATGGCAAAAAGGCTATAGCAACCTGGGTAGAATGCCATCTCACCCTTCCAAGCTAGTAGAACATTTCTGCCAAGCCACTTGTTGACCAGCACTTCCAAAAGATCATATCTACCCCTCACCTCATGGACACATGTCTCAAGCACTCATATACCTAAGTTTATCAATATTGCTATCATATTACATTCAAATGTACACGTCTTGAAATTTCATACCCTATCATTAAAATATTGTGTATTTTTTGTGGTTATTTTTTATAAAAATTCTTAGAGCCAAATTGCATGACTACTTTGAAACAATGCTGGAAACAATATTAGCTTACTTCCCAAGATCATGTAGAGGATTCATCACCATGTAGATGAGCATAGATGAAGAGAACTTTTGAGGTTTCGATTCTAAAATGAATAGAATTACAAGGGCCTTTAAATAGAGGCTTTAGTGAAAGCAGTCCATTCTATGTAACATCTCAAAAGATGCTCTTGCTGTGATTTGCTAGTGCAACTTTTAAAATGTACTTTGTGTGTGCTCTTTAGGTCTCTTATAGTTGGCCAAAGTTGACCATACATGTCATCTACATCATCTAAGTTCAATGCATCCATTGCAATTGCCTCCATGCGATCATTGCTCAATAGCTCCACCACAACCTAAAGCATCCAAAAAAACAATAAGTAGTAACTAGAACAAGGCATGTCAATTTGTAATGGAATTGGCCTATTTAACTTGAGAGTAGCGAAAATTAATGAGAGTACTTTTGAGAAGTAACTTTGTGAGCATAACGGGTGAACATAATTGAAGATAGCAACATAATCATAGCAATTAGTTAACTTGGCATGAACAATAATTTTGCAAGAGAGAGAATTTAGAGAACATGACAACAATTGAGGACCGGATTTATGTGGAGCCGGTCCCCCCTCAAATAGGCATTTGTATTATGATTTCTCCTATTAAGAGAGACTTGTTACAATACAATCTTTGTGTTCCTTGTGACCTAGGTGATGCAATGAAGATGGAAAGCTTCATGCATCACAAACATAACATAAACTTGAAGATAGATTTAACTATCCCAAGCCTCAGTCCCAAGACCTCAAACACCTTCGAAGGTGGAGAGAGCTAGCAGGGAATGAGGGTAGGGAAGAGGAAGAAGAAACATTTCGTAGGAGAAAGAATTAGTTCCTCACTTATCATACTCTTGTTGCTAGCATACATAATAGCATAGTAATGAAGAAGAAGGAGATGGCAAGCTAAAGCATTGAAGCATGGCTCTTGGTTGGATTTGCACTCCATAGCCAAGAGTGTTGGTGTAGGCTCTCAACCTCTACTTGCTTGGAGAAGGAGAGGGAGCTCTTGCACTTTACATAGCACACAATGAGAGTGTTTGTGAGTGTGTGTGGGTGAGTATACCCCCTAAGAAATCCCCTAGATTTCTTGGGTTGACCCCCCCCTTGTAGCTCATGCTTGAAGCTCATTGGACCCCTCCAGGCCTAGCCAATCATAAGCAAGAGGCATTACAAGCAGTAGGGGTAGCCTTGAGACAAGTGCCCCCCTTTCCCCTTAGAGAGAGGGCAAGAGAAATGCTAAATCAATTAATTAAATCTCCTAATTTACTATTGGACCCCTTGGGTGGCCAACCAATAGGCTTCAGGCATCTCATGAAGGTAACATAGGTAGGGGCCTGACATGTGTCCCTGCTGCCTCTCCAAGCTTGGGCCTTCCTTGTGTGTGTGAGTGTGTGTTCTCTCTCTAGCCCCTAGGAAAAGGGCTCACCCCCCTCTTTGTAGAGATCCTTTTGAATTTTGGTGCTCAAGCACCTTAGTCATCAAGCATGACTAAGCACTTGGACTAGTGAGTATTCCCACAAGCATCTCAGGCAAGCTTTACAAAGCACCTCAAGTATCTTAATCATGTAGCAAGTCAAGCACCTCAAGCATGTAGCAGATCAAGCACCTCAAGCACCTCAAGCACGAAAAGTACCTCATGCAGGACAAGCACCTCAAGCACGACAAGCACCTCGAGCTTGGGCCGGGTTCCCGCCTCAAGCTCAGCCCTAGCTTACCTGAGGTCAAAGGACTTTTACACACATTATTGGAGGTCTTCAATGAAGCTAACCCTAAGGTCTTATGCTCCATTGGTTAGCCTTGCTCTTTGATAGACCATCTCTCATTTGGGTCCCTTTACCATTGGCCCTGTGTTGAGATAGATCTATAAGTACATATCTATATCTTAACACTTGTTCCCGTTTATTCTCCCACATTAAGTGATCAATTTAATATGAGAAAATCATTTGGGTTGGTTGGATATTAGATTTTATGACATTACCTCTCTCTTGAAATCATAGTCGTCCTCGACTATGAGGTAAAAGAGATAAAGCCTTAGTCATTAGTCAATCTTACTTAGCGGGTAGAGGATCCCTTTTTACCCTACAACATCTTTCCAAGATGGATGACTAATCCTTTTGGTGTTTGGGAGAGTGACAAATTCTACTTGGTGTTTGAGAGTGACAAATTCTACTTGGTGTTTGAGAGATGTGGTCATCACAAACATGATTCTAAGCATGCATACTAGTTAAATTTGTGCACAATTAAAAAGAGGACTAGTCTTATAAGACAAAAACATGAGTCATTTAAAAGAAATTTGTACATTTTCTTACTCTAATATAGCATTGTAAGCATTGACAAGGTTCATACTATCCTTAAGCTGTACTCCTTGCATCCATCTAGCATATTCAAAAGGATAATTTTTGAACTTAATAAGATACCGTCAGATAATTGTCTTCATGCCGAAGGACAACTTCGGGTTGTAGCACCTCTTCTTGGTCTTCAACTTCGGGAGGGTCTTCAATAATTGGTTCAGTTGGTGGCTCTCCTTTGTAGGGCTTAAGTAGGCTTACATGAAAGGCATTGTGTATGAGCCAATGGTTGGGCAACTTGAGTTGATAAGCCGTCTCATTGATGGGCTTCAAGATTTGGAAAGGACCATAGTATCTTTTTGCTAGTTTAGCATAATACTTTTGATGGACCGTAGGATTTTTGCCTGTCGTTTGCCTTAATCGAGCCTTAGGAAACTTGAGTAAGACCCAATCATTTTCTTTGAACATTAAGGCTCTTCTGTGCTTATCAGCAGCAACTTTTTGCCTTTGTTGAGAGATGGATATAGCCTCCCTAATCTTTTGAAAAGATTCTTGTAGGTCACGGCTATACTCATCGGCGGCGAAGATCTTCCCATGTACTTTGAGTAGCAAGGGACTTTTAGGTCTTCCCTCAATGATCTCAAAAGGTGCTTTTCCCGTGGAAGTATGTACAGTATTATTGTAGGCATACTCTACAAGAGGTAAGTACTTTTCCCATTTCGAGCGTTGATCTACTTCGGTAACATATGTGTTGAGTAGATCGAGTATCGTAAGATTGGCTATCTCACTTTGGCCATCCGTTTGTGGGTGATAGACCGAAGAGAAATTCAATCTTGTTCCTAGATTTTCAAAGAGACCTTTCTAGAAATTATTGGTCATTCTAGGATCTCTATCTGACACGATGGATGTGGGTAATCCATGGTGCTTGAAAATCTGAGATATGAAGAGAGTTGCCATTTGATGTGCCTTAATAGTCTTTTTGACAGGAATAAAATGTGCTTTCTTGCTAAACCTGTCGACTATTGTCCATATTCCTGTATTCCCATGGATAGACTTGGGTAATCCAAAGATGAAATCCATGGATATACTCTCCCATGGTGAATTTGGAATAGGCAATGGCTGGAGTAATCCAGGTTGCTTCCCTCTATCATACTTGGTCTTTTGGCATACTACACATTTTGATACATACTCTTGTATGTCCACTTTCATGGTAGGCCAATAGAAGTACGTCTCTACTCCTTGGAGAGTAGGTTGAATACCTCTATGCCCCGCATATGGAGGAGCATGGGATTCATACATAAGTCTCTCATGAAGGGAATGGGTAACACATAGCCTATTGCCGTGGAGAAGGTAACCATCCTGCAAGGTGAATGGTTCCTCTTTCTTCCCCAAAGCAAGGGCTGACATTATGTCTCTAAAGTCAGGGTCAGTAGCATACTCATCTATCATAGAGGATAGATCATTGTGAGTAGCTATAGACACCGCATTAACTTTTGGTCGTCGTGAAAGTGCATCGGCAACTTGATTGTGCTTACCAGCTATGTGAGCAATATGGAAATTAAATTGCGAAAGAGAATTTGCCCACCTCATTTGTTTGTCGGAAAGCTTGGTTTGCATCATGAAATACTTGAGACTTTGGTGGTCGGTTCGTAGGATAAATGAAGTCCCCAATAGGTAGTGCTTCCATGTGTCTAGGGCATGTAGAGCAGCTAAAAGCTATTTTTCATAAATGCCCAAGACTCGTTCATCAATATTGAGCCTTCGGCTCTCATATGCTATGGCATGCCCTTCTTGAAGCAAAACTGCTCCAAGGCAATCACCACAAGCATCACATTGGACCTCAAATGGCTTTGAGAGATCCAGAAGCACGAGGACTGGCTGGGAATTAAGCTTCTCTTTGAGATTTTCAAAAGCATTTTGCTCCTTAGCAGTCCATACAAACTTAACGTTCTTCTTAGTTAAGTCGTGTAGTGGTCCTGCTACTTGAGAGAATTTTGCTATGAAGCGTCTATAGTATGCACACATACCAACAAAGCTTCTTAGCTCATGTAGATTTCTTGGGTTAGGCCATGATTTTATTACCACTAACTTTGATGGATCCATTTGGATACCATCTTTAGAGATAATATGACCTAGGTATTGAATCACTTGAAGGAAGAATTCGCTTTTCTTTTGGTTGAGATAAAGCTTGTTCTCCCTCAATGCTTGAAAAATCACTTGGAGATGTTGCTTATGTTCCTCCAAAGACTTGGATAGATGATGATATCATCAAAGAACACTCCAGTGAATTTACAATATGGTCTAAAAATTTTCTCCATCAAACAATTGAACGTAGCTGGTGCATTAGTCAAGCCAAAAGGCATGACTAGATATTCATAAAGACCAAACGTTGTGCGAAACGCGGTCTTTAAGATATCTTCATCCACTATCCTTATTTGATGATAGCCACTCTTAAGGTCAATCCTACTGAAGTAGGTAGAGCCTTGTAGGTTATTAAAAAGATCTTCTACCCGAGGTACGGGAAATCTGTTTTTGATAGTGATATGGTTTAGTGCTCGATAGTCCACACACATACGGTATGTACCATCTTTATTTTGCACTAAAAGGACTGGAGAACAAAAGGGAGAGGAACTAGGCCTCACCATCCCTTTGTCTACCAGTTCTTGTACTTGCCTTATGATCTCCTCTTGTTGAGCTTGTGAGACTCGATAAGGAGGCTTGTTAGGTGGTGAGCTTCCAGGAAGGAGCTCAATACGATGGTCATCATCCCCTCGTTTTGGAGGTAAGTCCATAGGGATATCATCGATGAACACATCTTGGAATCCTTTTAGAAAATTAGACAAGTCTAACTCTTCTTGATTCCTACCATTTACATTTGATGAAACATTAGTATCTTTCAGAGACTCTTTGGCAAAAATCATGTACGCAGAAACTGAGCTCTTCATTGACTTATCAAAATCAAGAGGATTTACAAGTGGAATAGTGCGACCACGCTCACTAGCATCTATATACATGTTCTTTCCCCTGTAGGTGGAGTAAATTCTCCTTTCAGGGAACTTCATGCTGGCAGCCATGCGATCAAACCATGGTGCCCCTAGAATAACATCCTGATGTTGGAGAGGAGAGATGAAGAAGTCTTCTTTGTCGACATAGCTTTGGACATGAAGCCTCAACTTCCCAATCAAGGGAGTAACGGAGGCTTGTTGTCCCTTAAAAGCTACATCAGCCACTACTATATCTCCCATCTCAAAAACTTGAATGCCCAACTTGATGGCCAACTCTATTGATATGAAGTTGAGAGTAGAGCCAGGGTCAAACAATATGAAGGCATCATGCTCTTTTACCTTTCCCCAAGCATAGGAGAGTGATGATCCTTTGCAATGAGCATCCTCTTTTGGAGCTTCGATGGTGGAACCCCTAGGAGTCTCATTGCGAGTATTCTTCTTGGGGCAAGAACGATAGCCATGTCCTTGCTCCCCACACTTGAAACACTTATGGTCCTTGCGAAAAGCTCCAAGCTCTTCAGGAGAGAGTTTGTTTTTACCTTTGTAAACTCCCTTCTCCTTGGAACGATTGTTGTTGTTGTTGTTGGAATTGACTTGGGAAGTATTTTGAACATTGGTTTTTCCCTTTGCATCATTTTTGTCTTTGTTTTCCATGGGCTTGACATTACGTCTAGCCCCTTGATGGAAATTGATGCGTGAAGCAACCATGGTGTGATGGATTAATTCGGTAATCGTAGCAGGCCATTGAGAGTTGATGTATTCGGCCATATCTTCAAGTAATCCCGCACAGAATTGCTGCCTTTGCTCGGCAAACTCTATCTTTTGAAAGACAGTAGCCTTGATATGTAAATCCCAAAACTTGTCTACATATTTGTGGATAGACTCATGGGAGAGGAGATTTAAGCTGCGCCATTCAGTAAGCACTTTGTCCTTTGCATCGCTTGCAAGGAATTGCTTCATGATGGAAACTCGTAGAGTTTTCCATGTCTTTGGGGCTTCACCATTTCCATGAAGGCTAGCCCACCATTGACGAGATGATTTTTGAAAGTGCATAGCTACATGGCATAGCTTGGAGGACTCTGTGAAGCCCTCATCTCCAAAGGCCGCATCAAATTGCTGGATGAAGGCCAACACTTTGTCGGTAGAACCGAAGGTGCCATCATAGGTGAGAAAAGAGATATTCTTTCCTCCCTCCTTGAACTTCTTTAGCTTTTGTGACCTTCGCCATGCAGGAAATGATTTGCGATGTCCTCCCCTCTTGTATTCTCTAGAATAATAGCCATAACTTTCGTCAGAAGAGGAGGAAGGTAAAGAAGAAGGAGAAGAGGGTGACCTCTTCCTAGCCCTTTTCTTCCTTTGTTTCCTCTCTTGCCTTTCAGAGTGATGAGGAGAAGGACTATGTGTTGATCTTTTCCTCTTGGGAGGAGTAGGCAATTGTCTAGACCGACGTCTTCGTGGAGCCACATCTTCAGAGGAACTTAAACTTTCATTGCTTTCTTGCTCTTTGGATTCCTCCTCTCGAATGGGAGAGAGTCTTCTTTTGGGGGTCTCTTCAAGAGGCCTCCTAAGCTCTTTCTCCTCTTGGAGAGGAAGGGAAATTCCATAAGCACGAAGTTGTTGAGTAACTTCGGCTTGCAAAGCAGGGTTGCCCATAGCTTGCTGCAACCTAGTGACGAGATAATTCACAAACATGGGAGCATCATCATTAGCACCTTCATGTGCAAAATCAAAGCTATCAATGTTCATTCTACTCTCTTGATTATTGTCAGTGTGCGCTCCTTGCCGCACTGTCGAAGCAAGGGACTTGCCAATACACCGTGTGCGAGCCACAGACGGCTCCAAGCACACAACAAGCCTAAACTAGCAAGCTCAAGAAAACAAAGGGTGTGTCACTCACCGCTCTACGCTCGCCTTCGTGGTGGATTCCTCGCCGCGATGAAGAAGAAGCTGCAGTCGTGCCGCGCTCAACCGCTTCGCCGCCGTCGTGCCTTCATAATGCTCGATCGCACACACACTCTCCCTCTCTCTCTCTCTCACACACACACACACAAGGAGGTGAAGAAGAAGAAGATGGAGATGGAGCAAGAGCACTCTTCAATTGCACAAATGAGAGAATGAGTAAAAATTAGGTTTAGTTGGCTTTTATAGGAGCTCACCCCATTCACACTTGGGCGCCCATGCTTAACCAACTAATCCCTTGAATGTCCAAGTTAAAGTGCGCCTCTCATCGACGATCACTCTACCTTTCCCTATTGGTCCGACAAGCCCGGTACCTGACTCTAAATAATACAACGTTTATAGATCATAGGGTGTCCGTGTGCCGTGAGGGTTAACATGCCCCCCTTCCTGATGTAGATTCCGTCCTCGGAAGCTATTGAGTTGAAGCTGGTTCGTCGAGGTGGAAGAGCATTTGAGATGAATGTCCTTAGCCTTCTTCAGTCACTGCAAAATCAAACAGCATTGGCACAGTAATTGCATTCTCTTAAAAAGCATATGCAGTTTTAGGTAGACACATTGATTGGTCAAAGAATTTCAAACAATTTGGTAGCAATGAACATTAAATTGCAATGTAATCAAATGCATAAACAGATGTAAAGGCAAAAAATTAAACAAGTCTGGGGTCGCTAATTTGACGGTCGAAAAGCACTAGAGATCGAATATTAATACCATGGGTAAGCTTCTTAACTTTCTGTGGTCAATTAAGTTGTTTAATCGCGAGAGCCAAGTATTCATGTTCAAGGGCTGACTAGAGGCTATATCTAGAAAACCTTGTAGTTAAGCTACCATAAAAGGAATTTCTCATGAAATCATCGCCTGACTGATTACTTTTTCTTTGACCCCCCAAGGTCTTTTCACAGTGATTCAATTTTGAAGTGTGTGCTTATTTTGTATGCCTTGGGTTTTTTGCTTTTCAAGGAAAAGCGCCCACACTGGGAACCTCTAGGGCTCTAGTACCATAGGCAATATATGTGAGTGAAGTACCAAATCAAGCTGAGATTTCTCTTCCAGCTTAAAATTTTACATTGTGGCACTTTGATTTTTTGCTTGTTCATTTTCAGCATTTAAATTTTGTAACTTTGGGGGGTCATATAACATTGTTACACTCCCCAGGCTCATCACATTAGTAAACTCCCTTTATAATACTTACGCTAAAGGTCAATAGGGTTAAGCCCACTAGAAAGCCCTAGTACATTTCATACAATGCTGCCTAAATCGGATTAAGAACCTAAGTAACCATTGTTTATTAGGAAGGCATTCCCCATGGTATTAAGAGAAGATTTCTAATACCTAGCTTGGTCAAACTAGCTTAGTCAGACTGCTTGATTTTTAAACCTAGACAAGTGATTATGACAAAAGATTGCATTGAATTAAATGTTGGATACTAAGCCAATGCGCTGAATAGTATGCTACCAATCACAATCAAAGCAGACAATCATAGATGCAAAAAAGATAAGGGCAATGCTAATGGACAAGAAACACCTGTTTGTGTCGATGGTCGCGCTTGATTTGAAGTGTGAACGAGAGAAAGGTTCCATGAAGGTCCAATCCTATCAATAGCAACACGTTCCTGTACACACTAGGAAACAAAAGGAATACCTCCAGGAGGCACATTAGTGGGAAAAGAGAACTTCGCTAATCTCTCAACTCTAAAACAGTCATGACATAGGTTTCTGTTTCACATTACCAAATGTGACATGTGTAGGTCTGAGTCAATGTTTTGACTTTAATGTGCATACTCGTTTGCTAATTGCTCTTGCTCTTTTTTTTTTTTTGTGAGTATAAAGCTTTATATGTACATTCCCTAAGATCGGAGATTGAGAGGTCAGGGAAAAAGGTTGAGAGGGAAGCAAGTGAATGATGACTGTCAGCAAACACTCCCCCCTTCCTTGGGTAGATCATACCGTTTAAAATGAGCTTGTCACCCTTTGAAACCAATTGTTCCAGTTGGTAATAGGTGAGGATTTTTGCCAGTAGTTTGTTATTACCCTAGGTGCCTTGTCAAGCTGCAAGGGTGGTAAGGTACTCTCCCAGGATCGAACTTGAAGTGGTTCATCAGGTGATTCTTGAACACTGGGAGGTGTGGATTCTTTTGTAGCTTCATGGAGGTCCACTACTATAGATGGAGGCTGTGTAGAAGCTTTTACCTCTATGGATGTATTACATGATGAGCTAGAATCTTCATGGGACTCCCCCCTTCCTGAGCTAGGTGGAACAAATCGTTCTTTCTTTGGTACCCAAACTAGCTCGGGAGCGGGTGTGTAGCATTCTGTGATTTTTTTCTTTTCCCGATCATTGATTCGTTTTGGAGCTACGGGATTGGGCTCACTTGGGTCAGGTGATAGGTAAGAGCACAATCTACGTTTTGGTACCCAGATTTGATCATTTCCTTGATAGTAGCCTTGGGCTTCCAATAGTCGTTTAGGGATCCATCGCAACATTTTCTTACTTTTCTTGGAGCGAGTGGTACATTTCTTACAAGGCTTATGTTTTTTAGCACTAGGTATGGTCACTAAGGAAGCTTTAGGGACCCACTTGTATGTTTTCTTCGTTACATTAGGATGAGTCTTGTCAGAAGCGATATGCATTGCTTGTAGCATATTCAAGGGTATAGGCATTTCATCCCCCTCAGGTGTTACCCAGGTCGTCCCCCTATTTCCCCAAGTGTCTATGGTTGATGCTAGGTGGACCCAATCCACATTGTCCGACTCAGTCATCCCAGGTAGGATATCCATATAAGGAGAATCTTGGCCAATGTCTGTATCCTTCTTACAAGTGTAACAATATTGTAGTGGGGCTGAGTGAACTGTGGTGTCAGAGCGATGATCAATAATGGTTTTACTCCCTAAGGGGTGTACCTTACCAGTCACCAAATCCACTCTAAGGACAGAGTCTTGGAATTGCAAATAGACATGATTTTTAGACCAATCGTGAACCATTTGTGCTTCCCTCATGAATGGTCGTCCTAAAATCATTTCATATGACATAAGGTGTTTAGAGAAATCCATTACAATGAACGTATGTCGTACCTTGTGTCCTAGAACTTTGATCTTAAGATCCTTGAGCATCCCCATAGGTTTGGCTATGGTACCATTTGCCATCTTTACCACAATGTTAGTAACACTGAGGCGGGGTTTTCCCATGGATTCCCAACAATCTTTTGTAACTATGCTAACTCCCGCACCACCATCAAGAATTCCCTTTATAGTTAATCCCTTGGTAGTGATGGGTAGGGTCGCATTAGACTCGTCGCCTTCAAAATACTGGCCTAATTCGTTAATGGGTACCTCGATCACAGACTCGTGTCCATCTAAGTCAAGTGATTGCACATGATTTTCCTCATCAATCATAATCGAGTCAGGCCTATTTGGTTGCGCAAACTGCGGTAATCCCGTTCGTAGCTCTCCGTTAAGGAATGCTCGAAGTGCAAGGAATAACTCAGGATCTCCATACAGCTTTGCTATGATCGTGGTTCGGACCTCAGAAGACATGAAGTCCACTAGTTTGGAATCATTCATTGGCGTTTTGCAGGGTGTAGGTCCTTGACTAGGAACTGGTGAGGATGGAATCTCATATTCCTCAATGGGATCAGGTATTCCTTCGTTAAACATCCTTTCCAACTAGAAGGGTGTATGCTCACTTTCTGATGTCCTGTCCTCACTCCCTTCTTGGATGATACTAGATATGGCTAACGGTCTATGGTTCATGTGGGGTGGATGAACTTGCGTGGGAAACACTGTGTCATGAATTTTTACATGCATGGGTTCTGGTTCTAGTTTCCTTTGAGTCTCCTCCACTAAACCTCTTAGATGTTTCACCTGCTTAATCTCGTCTACAGGGTTTGGGTACGTCCCAATCTTCTTTTTACGATTCTTCCCTTTTTGCCCCTGCGGTTTTTCTTGGGGGTCTTGGATTGGATTTGGAAACACTTGTGGTGTTTTCAGAGGCTCTTTATGATTTTCTCCTTTTCGGTTTTCATTTGGTTCCATGTTACGGTTTTCTTTGTCGGTCTTTCTCTTTGTGGTATTGGTTCTAGTCTCCATTGTCTCGACTGAATCTGAATCATCCTCGAGGTCATTCATATACACGGGGTCATCTCCTGTTCCTATGTTTGTTTTGGAACTTGGCTTTGAATTTTCCGTATTCTGCGACTTCTTCCTTCGTGTCTTCTTTTTCTTTGCTTGGATAATTGACGCGGTATCTCTCTCTTCGAGGATATGTCCTGGCCCTTGAAGCATGGACCGTGTAATCGCATAAGCGGGTGCGACGGGTGGTATTGGTGACGTCACACTAGCAATTTCGACCAAATTCAGGGGTGTGATTTTAGGCGCATTTGGGTTATAGGGGCATTGGGCAATCAAGTGATCTATGCCACAACGATTACATGTGAGTATTGGCATTGCAGACGTGCTCCCTTGATTCATTTGCATCTGTGCAGCATCCTTTTGCAGCCTAATAGGGCACTCCGCTACTCGATGTGGTCCACCACACTCGTAGCATTGAAGAGGTGGCCTCCTAGCCTGGGTGTTGATATTTTGACCTCTGGATGCGAGAGCAGCAGCTTGATAAACCGGCTTGACTTGTCCCCAACAATCTTCCATGTAGTATATAGGACATTCTTCCAATGTATCAAGTCCGTAGGCAATACTAGTGTCTATTTCCTCCTCACAACCATCTGCATAAGCATTAGATGGCTCGCAACCCACTTGGTTCATAGGGGCGACTCTTGGATGCGGGGGCTGCGGTCCTAGCACAGGAGGTGGTAACGGCGTAGCTTGTACAACATTTTGAGATCTAGGGACCATGTGTTGCGGTAGTTGCTCAACAGGTGGAGTAGGCATCAATACAGGAGCTCGAGGCGCATCCGTCCAAGCTACAGGTGGTCTATTTGCCATCATACGTTTGATCATTAAACAATCCTTAGCTTGGTGACCATACCTACCACATGCGTTGCAAGTTCCATTAAATTTTACTCTAAACGTAGGGCACTCACTAGTGCTATGTGGACCTAAGCAAATGGAACACCATTGTTGCTCCCTTCTTGGATACATGTGACTATTTTGAGGGGGTCAATTATCCTTAAGAGACTCTTGGATTGCCTTGGTGAGGTCTGTCAAGAATGTCTCAAATACCTTTGGCTCATTGGCAATGGGCTTTGCAGTCATGGGTTCATACTCAATGGCTTGTGAGCTAGTGGATCTCGTGTCAGTAGACACCCTCATGCCTGCTATCATCAAGTTGTCCTCTAATTGGATTGCATTGGCAGTGACATCTTCCCAGGTTGTGATACCTCTAATCACTAGTCCATTATAGATTCCTTCATTCCTCAACCCTCGAATGAATCGATCAAGCAGTTGGTTATTGTTGAAGCGCTCATTTACAGGGCAGCGAGAGTTTAAGTGCTTTAGACGACTAATGAAGTCCCTTACTGACTCTCCTTCCTTATGTTCGGCCTTCTGTAGCTGAGATGCTACACCCCAAAGCACACCTTCTCGTATGTACTCCTTTAGAAACAACCTTCGAAGGGTAGGGTAGATTGTTTTCTCGTCCACCCTTAGGGTCCTATACCAATCTCCAGCCTTCCCACTTAATGTCAAGCTTAAGGCATTGCACTTATGTAGTTCGTTGCGTTCCCCTAAGGAATCACATACTTGTTCAAACACTTCAATGTGTTTCCTAGCATCTTCGTCCCCATTGAATTTTTGCGTGAGTTTGGCAATTTGTACTGCCTTACTTCTAGGCTCTCTATCACATGCATGACGCATATTTTCCGCGATAGATCGACCTATGGTTTGAGCAAACGCTGCCAAGTCACATATGTGAGGAGGTAGGGCCGGTGGAGGTACTCTTGGAATCATATGTGGGAGAGGGAGGGGTGCCGGTCTTGGCATATGTGTGGATGATGCAGGATATGGAACATAACCGGGCATAGGTCCACTTGGATAAGGGCTAGGGAGCGGCACTCGAGGAGCATAAGCAAGTGGTACTATTGGAGGTGTGGGGGCCATGTGTGCATAAGGGGCTAGAGGCACATATGGTCGAGGCCCCATATTAGGTACTACGACACTAGGTAGTGGCACTGCGCTAACCGTAGATGTCATCGGTACATTCTCTGTCAGGCTTATCCCTGGAGTGAGCACTGTGTTTTCCTTAATAGAGGGTTGAGCCAAGTTAGGGAAGCTAAAGTTTTCGCTCGGAGGCTCAGATTGCATAGAGACCCCAGGTGAAATGACGTAAGATGGGTCCATGGGGCTCATTAGAGGAGTCTCCATTTGTGATAGAGTAGGCTGTTGAGCCTTGCTCGTATCCAGAAATCTCATGGGGCCAGTTGAGAGTATATTTACCCCTCGGTTTTGCCTTTGTGATTGAATAATGCCATGGATAACATTACAGATCATTTTCTGTTGATCTTCGATGCTCGTGGCACTAGAGGTGGATTGTACAATCTCTATCCATCCTACATGGTAGGCATGGCCAGAGTGTAGATCCATCAACACCTCAGTGTGGAGGTCGTATGTCCAATGATCATTAATGAACAATCCTTCTAGAGTCGACGTGTTAACGGTTTCTTGTGAGGTAGAAGCAATGTTGCTCCCCGTGGTTTTACTTGCCACCAACGGTACTCTAGAGGGAACTTCTGAAGGAGGCAGCTCAACAGGGCCTTCTTGGTAAGAAGTTGGTAGAATATCCACATGGACACTCTTTGGGGGTGTGGGGTCCACGTGCGATGTGAAAGGAGAGTCCACTTCCCCACCCCCTTCGTGTGCTTCATTTGCATCAGGTTCCGAGCGAGTAGCTCTACCTAATGTTTCCATGAAACGGCTAAACATACTAGTACTAGGCTGTGGAGCTTCGGGAGGTGCATGGCCTTCTCTCTCAGTGTTTTGGGTAGGGTATGCTTCCATGATTTCTGAGTCGGAGGAGGAATCACTAGCGGCTATTTTAGGGTCTTGGGTGGTGCTACCTTGTGTCCCCGCTGAGGGTCTAGAGCTTATCGTGGATGGGTAATGGGTGTCCGTATGAACAGAGGCACCCTCAATATGCTCGTGTTCTAGCACCCGCCCAGAGCGTAAGTGCATGTGCTTTTGATACCCTAAGGTGTCAAAAAGCTGCTCTAGGAGGCCTTGTGACTAGTTTTTAGCGTGTTTTTTGTTTGTTTTTTTGCTAGATTTTTTAGAGCGTGTCGTGGAATGGGCCGTGTGATAGCTCGAAACGAGCGTATCGGTCAGAGGGTCGTGCCGTGCTTTACAGCCCTCCGTTTGGTCACTCTATGCCCTCGGAATCCCTAAAACTGTCAATTTCCAGTAGGGAACTAGGCCCAAACTAGAAAGTCTAAGGGTGCAAGTGGGAAGAGAAAGGAGGAGAGTGGAGGACTTGTCCCACATGCTCTCATTCTCTCTTGAGGGAGTAGGGTATATATATAAGAGTGAGTCTAGTATATATCATAGGACTGAGGCCTGAGGCCTGGTCTTGGGCTTGGGAAAATTATCCCGATCCCGATCTATCTTTTATATAAACCAACCCGTCCGTTTTAAGAGTCACGTTTTTTATTTTCGAAAAATTTCGCCGCCCGCTCACTCGCGTTTTTTATTTCTGATTTTTTTTATTTTTTTTCTGAAATTTTTTTTTCCATTTTTTTTTGATGCAGAAAATACAGAAATTGAAAATGCAGAAATGCAGAAAATACAGAAATTGAAAATGCAGAAATGCAGAAAATTGAAAAAAACGCAGAAATGCAGAAAATTGCATAAATTGAAAACGCCGAACTTGAAAATGCAGAAATTGCAGAAAATTGAAAAAACGCAGAAATGCAGAAAATTGCAGAAATTGAAAACGCCGAACTTGAAAATGCAGAAATTGCAGAAAATTGAAAAAACGCAGAAATGCAGAAAATTGAAACTTGACAGCAAATGCAGAAAACGCAAAAAACAGAAATCTCCACACACTCCTTCCCTGCCTTTCCTATGATAGAAATTGCACCACAAGGAAGCGTAAAGTGCTAACCGAGCTTAGTGTAGGGCATATCCCCGGCAACGGCGCCAAAAATGTGCGCTCCTTGCCGCACTGTCGAAGCAAGGGACTTGCCAATACACCGTATGCGAGCCACAAACGGCTCCAAGCACACAACAAGCCTAAACTACCACGTCTCCACTAAATTTTTGTGTGAGCTTGGCTATTTGTACTGCCTTACTTCTAGGCTCTCTATCAGACGTGTTACACATATTCTCAGCAATAGATCGACGGATAGCTTGAGCAAATGTTGCCAAGTTACCTAAGTGAGTAGGCACCGTGGGTGAAGGCGCTCCAGAGACTACATGTGGAGTAGGTATTGGCATTGAGCTTGGTGCATAGGAAGCCCTTGGGTTCCACGTTGGGTACGATGTTGTGCCATGTGGTGATCCATAGTTCATATGGGTGGCCCTAGGCATAGCAGACGCCGGATGTGACATGCTAATGCTACCCGATATAGTCCCATGGAAATAAGAACTTGTGTATTGTGGTTGTGGAGCATAGGTAGTTGAAACAATGGGAGGGGTAGGTACTACATGAGTGTGATGACCTATAGGTGCATACGATTGGTACACACTTGTAGGTACTTTTGCAGGCATTGAGCTACCATGTAGTGGTGCTTTACTAACAAATGAGGTTCGTGGCGTGTTTCTCGGCATGCCCATCATTGGGGTAGGCATGATAGCCGTGGTGTCATCAAGGGAAAGATGAGCTAGACTTGGAAAGGTGAAGCTATCACTTGTGGGCTTAGATTGCACTGAGACCCTAGAGAAACAACATATGGGGGATCCATCGGACTTACCAAGGGAGTCTCCATTTTCGATAAGGTCGGTTGTTTAGCCTTCCCTGTATCCAAGAATCTCATGAGACCCGTTGAAGGCATGTTGATCCCCTTGTTCAGTCTCTCTAACTCAATGACCCTATGGATGATCTCACAAACTCTTTGTTGTTGATCCTCTACACTAGTAGCACCCATTGTGGATTGTAGGACATCTAACCAACCCACATGATAGGTGTAACCTGTGTATAGGTTGGTCAGAGTATCTGTTTGTAATTTGTACTCCCAGTTCTCATTTAAGAACACTCCATCTAGGATTGAGGTGCTAGGGGTGTCATTTGAGCTAGATGCAATGTTGCTTTCTAGGGGTTGGCCCTTAGCGGTTGCTAAATCAGGAGCTCTTGATTGCTCTCTTAGCAAGGATATTGACATAGGAGCTTTCGCTTTTAACTCTCTTCGTTGCTCCGCCTTGCGTAAGCTCTCGACTTCCTTTTCCCTCGCTGCAAGGATATATCGCTCAACCTCTTGCACTTCGGCAAGGCTTCTACCATCGGGTAATATGACCTCGGAGGGAAATAACTCTGAAGAGTCAGGAGGTGCAGTGAATGAAGTATTCACGTGCACATTCTCTAACGGTATAGGGTCTACGTTTGTCACGAATGGAGAATTTACTTCCCCACCCCCCTCATTTACATCATTAGCTCCATGTTCGGAGCGAGTGGCTCTACTAAAGGTTTCCTTCAGGCGGCTAAGCACACTCGGCCCGGATCGTGGGCCCATGGCATGCATGTATTGGCTTGAGCTATCAGGACTAGGCATTGGGAAACCTTCCATGACGTCGTAGTTGGAGGAAGAGTCACTAGCCACTATGTTCGGGTCTTGGTTTGTACTACCTTGGGTCCCCGCCGAAGGTCCAGAACCTAAAGTAGGTGGATATTGAGAACTCGCGTAAGTCAAAATTCTCTCTTGTTGCTCCGTCTCTAGCACACGACCAGAGCGCAGATACATGTGCCTTTGGCACCCTACAAACGTCGACGAATAACCTCGAAGGTTAACCGCTTACCTTTTTTAAGCGTCCGTTTTCACTCGCGTTTTTTACGTTTTTAATGTTTTTTAATGTTTGATTTTTTTATTAAAGTGTATGATAGCTCGAAATGAGCATATCACTTAGAGGGTCGATGTGTGCTTTACAGCACAATTTTCGGACATCTGAAGTTCCGTTGGTCCTCAAAAAATCGATTCTTAGCTACGTGTGAAGCTAAAATTCGTAATTTTAAAGGGCGATAGATGTCTAACCCTGAGCGTGAGGTTGGGCTTGGGTCTGGGAGATATTCTCGATCCCGGTCCTACCTTTAAATTTTTTAAATTTTTTAAATTTTTTTGAGATTTTTTTTGAATTTTTTTTTAAAGGATAAGGTCACCGCGGCCTGCACGAGAGCACACACACACACACACTCTATCTACCTACTTCTAACTAATACACGTACTGTTACACACTAACACACTCTATTAACTCTCACAGATCTACTTCCTACTTACTATACACAGAAAACTAACT
Source organism: Adiantum capillus-veneris (assembly GCF_014529385.1). NCBI lineage: Eukaryota > Viridiplantae > Streptophyta > Polypodiopsida > Polypodiales > Pteridaceae > Adiantum > Adiantum capillus-veneris. Next base: position 124,926,274 of record NC_140956.1, read on the forward strand.
ACCTTAATATACAGAGAATAAACACAGTCCCTGTGAAAACTCCATTAACAAAAAAAACTAACAACCTTAATACACAGAGAATAAACATAGTACCTTTGAAAACTCCATTAACAAAAAACACACACAGTATAACACCAAATCCCTCTTCTCAACACACACACCCTCCTTCCTTACCTTTCCTACAATAGAAATTGCACCATGGAGAAGCACAGAGGGCTACTCGAGCTTAATGTATGGCATTTCTCGGCAACGGCGCCAAAAATATGCGCGTATGTCGCACGTGTCAATGCAAGGAACTTGCTGATACACCGTGTGTGAGCCACAAATGGCTCCAAGCACACAACAAGCCTAAACTAGTAAGCTCAAAGAAGGCTATGGTGTGTCACTCACCGCTCTACGCTTGCCGTCGTGGAGGATTCCTTGCCGTGAAGAAGAAGGATCTGCCGCTTTGCCGCGCTCAACCGCTTCGCCGCCGCCGTGCCGTCGTCGCAATGCTCGATTGCACCCTCTCTCTCTCTCTGTCACGCATACACACACACACAAGGAGATGAAGAAGAAGAAGATGGAGATGGAGCAAGAGCACTCTTCTATTGCACAAATGAGAGAATGAGTGAATTTTAGGTTTAGTTGACTTTTATATGAGCTCACCCCATGCACACTTGGGCGCCCATGCTTAGCCAACTAATCCCTTGAATGTTCCAGTTAGAGTGTGTCTCTCATCGACGATCACTCTTACCCTTTTCCTATTGGACCAACAAGCCCGATACCTGACTCTACAAGTAGATAATACAATGTCCGTCATAGGTGATAGGGTGTCCGTGAGCCGTGAGGGTTAATAGTGGCAAGCTTTTGTGAAATCATACAAGAGAGCAGAGTGACGATCCACATGATCGGAGGCAAACAAGCCTCATAGGACTGGTCTAGAACAATACATGTCATGATGACATCTTGTAATAAGTAAAGCCTACGAGTAGTTGTGGTTTCTCTATCAAGCAGAAAACTTGTAACCTTTGACCCTCAAGGCTCGGTCTGAGCTTGAGGTTGGTGTATATTTATGATGTTCTTAATACTATCCATTCACAATTGTGAGTTTTGCAAAAAAAAGGATATGTCTATATTACAAGGTTTCAAAACTCATTTTAAAAAAAATTACCTCATCGGTATCATCAGGGGTGATGACCCCTTGGACGAGGTCCATATAAAATGCACTTAGAGGAGTCTCTTCTTTGAGCAATGTAGTTGATACATTGCTCATAGCGCAACCTTGGGTAGACTCCATGGGAGTTATATCATCCTTGACCAACTCGTTCTAGAATGAATGAATGTGTGTGTGTGTGTGTGTGTGTATGTGTGTGTGTGTGTGTGTGTGTGTGTGTGTGAGAGAGAGAGAGAGAGAGAGAGAGAGAGAGAGAGAGAGAGAAATTAGAACAAGTGAGAGATACATAAAAAACTTACAAGATACATAATATACATATTGGTAATATCGTTTGTGAATTGGTGTGATTATGACCAAGACTTCGATCAATGTTGTCGACTTGAGCATAGCATCTACATCTTTTTGCGTCCACCATTCCTTTGCCACACTTTCTAATGTAGTGTCAATGTTCCAAGACCTTCATGTACACATCTTCAATTCGTCATGGCAATTCTCCAAGTTCTCCAAAGTGGAGAGGTGGAATGTGCTCCATATTTTCTTTGATAAAATCAAGAATTTGATTCGATTTTTCACTACTATTGCGGAGATTGATAGAGGAAAAATCCTCTTTGTCTTGCCCGCAAAAACCATGTCAAACAACTCTCTAATTTTTACCATGCCCTTGCTAAAAGATACCCATGCTTCTCGATAGTGTTTCACAAGGAAGGCTTTCCCAATGGTGGCATGCATATCTTTTACCTTCCTAGGATAGAAAATCCTATCATATGTTATTGGGCGCGCGTCATTTTTAGGGACCCCTACATTACTTGTGATAAATTCACTAACTACAGTGGGTAAAGTAGGTTTGACATGAGGTTCGGTGTTGTATTCTAGAGCTTCGCTTTGTGAGGCTATGCGCATATTCTCGGAAGAATGAAAAAGCGGTGATGTTTGACTCTTAGGAACAAATATGTGGCCACCCTCTAGTACCCTCTTGGACCAACCCACCGAAGCATGTCTATGGGCAACACTCTTTATGCCTATCTCATTCCAACCTTTACTAGTCATGTACAAGCAAAGTTTTCCATTAATACCACTGGAAAAAATAGCCTCAAAATATTCACTTGTACCACAAAACCTTTGCACAAAATTAACCATTGATATAGTGTTCCATGATATTGTCACCTTGGAGTTAGTGTCAAAGCTCACATCTTCAAAGCTACGAGCCAAATTGAAAAGATTAAAGAAATAATACTAAATAAAGCTTAATTTTTTGCTAAAGGGAAGAGTATAGTCTTGAATTCAGAACGCTTCCCATTATATGTACCCTTTGGCGGCCATATCTGTCCGCGAAAATGCAATTTATGGAACTCGTGATATAGCCCTTGTGAGCACCTGCGAGCAATTGGCCTTTTCTTCTTGTGGCACATATAAACCGGTTGGGAGTCTCAAATGGAGATGAGCTGTAGGAGATTCGTTGTGATTGTCGAAGGTGGAGATGACCTGGTTGGCCTTGAGGAGGACTCCTACTCAGGAGCTTTTTCAAGCTTGGGCGGTCGTAATATAATTAGCAAGTGAAGTTGGCATTTGAGGAGAAGCCTTGTGCGTTCAACGCGCTTTGTGCATAGCCAAACTAATGAGCTAGAGAAACCAAAAATTAGATGTGGTGGGATATGAACAGAGAGAACCGATTTAGACTAGGTTCAGACGGAACCGGCAGAAGGAACAAGTCTTTGCATATCTATCGCCGCCTGGTGTGGAGGAGGAAAAGTGAAAAAGTGAAGGGGGCTGAGAGAGGCCGTCAACTCTTCCTTGGGGGGGGGGGGGGGGGGGGGGGGAAGAAAAATGGAGGGCTTGGTGGAAGAGTGCCTCAACTCCAATCAATCAAATTTTTCCATGGAGCATCGGCACCACTTTGCATTTCTTTTCCGCTGCCTAGTCTGAACCCACCCTTAGATTGTAGCTGCTAACAGCATTTGTGTGTGTGTGTGTGTGTGTGTTTGGAGGGAAACTTGAAACGTGACTTCATTGCCTGCAAAAGCTTATAGAATCGAATTATATTGGTTTTTCCAAAAATCATAACCGTAAGAAGCGGCGCCCACTAGCCCTCCATAATGTGACGCTATAGTGTGAAATTCGTGAATGATTCACAGACTCGTGGAGAGAGAGAGTGCAGCAATGTGTGTGTGTGTGTATGTGTGTGTGGTTCATTGTTTGCAACATCGTGCTAGAGTCTGTCGTCAGCCAGCGTGGACCCACTCCCACCTCTTCGCGTTGATTTAAAGCCCTGACTCAGTATCCGTCAGTCCAGTCATTTTCATTGGGCCATTTTTAAGGCCAAAATACCCCCTTAATTTGTGGAAATTCCATACTACCTCTCAAGTTTCAAAAGTTCCCAAAATACCATTGTATCTATTTCGGTCGCTTCAAGATATTCTAATCATTATTCCTTTTGGAAAATTGAGATCCGTTTTTAAGCGTAATCATGTAGTTTGTCATAAATTACTTCACAAAAAAAGGGCAATTATGTTTAAAAATAATGAAGTAGATCGTCTCCAAAACCTACATAACTCTAGTTTTAGCATTTTCTATTGAATGACAATCAATCTTTGAAATTCGACGGCTATTTTGGGAATTTCCAAAAATTAGAGAGGCATTTTGCTAATTTCTTGAGGATCAATGTCAAAATAGGCTAGCGTAGCTATAAGCACTTGCATCTCCCGTTGGGGACATTGGTGGTTCGGAGCCCCTCTGTTGTTTTTGCATGCCTCAGAATTCGGATGTCTATCACTATCTTGTTGTGGGCGAGGGGGTAACCTCGGGTATACTTTTGCTTTGCCAAACAACATGCAGAACCAATGGTATTGTGCCATATCAAAGTAGCGCATGTCGAGTTCGGATGTGTGTGATTGGGCCCTTAGAGCTACAACCCGTCCATGACATTGTATACCTCATGTGTAACCTGCCCAAGATATCAACCTAGAAGAAATTTTTCCCAGGTCAAGATGTCCCCACATATGTATACGTACATATAATTTGCATTGGTTGTTGTAGCAAAGATACATGTTTTTACTATTTATGATAAACAATGTAAATAGTGCTTGATAATAATCATAGTGCCATGAGTCTAGTTGAATAGTAAGTTATGATATACACATTAACCTTTAAGAGTTATTATGGTAATATATGCGAGCTATGATATAAATAATGCACGATAATTATTATGTAAGCTCTATTCTAGTTGAATGGTGTGATGTAGAACATGTGCAAGCTACAACACAACTAACACTTGATAATAATAACGGCACCGCTAGTCTAGCTGGATAGTGATATACGATATAAACACTAACCTAGAATGTATATTTCACCCCTTGCATAGTTCGATAGTGTCCCTAAATGTATATAGAGAAAAATAGAGAAAAATAGTTGCATGGTGTGATGTAGAACATGTGCAATCTACAATACAACCAACACTCAACAATAATAGCGGCACTGCTAGTCTAGTTGGATAGTGATATACACAATAAACACTAGCCTAGAACATATATGTTACCCCTTGCATAGTTCTATAGAGTCCCTACATGTATACAAAAATAGATGCAGGATAGTGTCCCTGCATGTTTATAGGTACCCATAATATCCCCACATGTATACGCATATATAATTTGTATTGGTTGTTGCAACAAAGATACATGTTTTTACTATTTATGATATACAATGCAAATAGTCTTTGATAATATTCATGTGCCGTGAGTCTAGTTGAATAATGAGTTAGTATATGGATGTCCCACATATTTTTGAAAAACTATATATTAAATGAAGACGTATATCAAGAGGTATCAACATAACACCTTGATAGGATATAAATTAATTAGAGATATACTAATTAGTTAACGAGTGATAAAACGTGCGATAATAATTATGATAAGATGATTATAATCCATGCAATTACCTACGTCAAATATAGTCATGATAATAATGATAAAATTGCATGTATGGTATAGTTGGATAGTGAGATAGGATATAAACAATAACCTACAATCACAGTATGATACCTCGTGTATAGATGAACAATGTCCATGTATATATACAACTCGATATATGCACATAGAATAACAAGTTATGCAAAATGCAAGATAATAATTACGAGTGGTGGCCTCTAGTCCACTTCATGAGAGCCTAGATTAGGCTATGGTAATAATTGAGAGTTCAAATAGGGGAGTTATGAAAAATTATAACAATCCAAACTACCACATTATTATTAATGTCTAAGATAATGTGTATGTATACCTGTGTGGAGATATCAAGCACTCAATATGTATGTATACATGTGTGGAGATATTAATTTGGGGAGCTAGTGTGAGTTAGGATATACATATTGACCTTAATAACAACCATTATAATACCCCTTCTATTTATGGATAGTGTCCATGCATGTATACAACTCCATATGTACATAGAATATCATGTTTTTGATAACTAAGAACTCACAAGATAATATACATTAGGTAAATATAACTATGCAAGTTCTATTTTAGTTGCATGGTGTGATGTAGAACATGTACAAGCTACACTACAACCAACACTCAATACTAATAGAGAAACTGCTTGTCTAGTTGGATAGTATACGCAAATATATACGCACTTATAATTTGCATTGGTTGTTGCAACAAAGATACATGTTTTTACTATTTATGATATACACATTAACCTATAAGAAATATTATTATGGTACCCCTTGTATAAATGGATAGTATGAATGCCTACAACTCCATATGTACATAGAACATCAAGTTATAGAAAATGAACCACTAGACGTGCATTATATATTTCACAAAATACTAAAGATGAGATGTATATCAAGAGATATTTTCTACATAATAATTACAATATATATGAGTTACGATAAAGGCTAGCTGGATAGTGGATAGTAAAGTCATTACTGCACTCAAACTTTTGTCTACTTATATCAGCATAGCCTAGCATAATGCATGCATGTGTCGTGATTGCTACCATAGACCACCCAATCTGTCCAAGATCCAATATGATTTTGTGTAAACGTGTAGGATGATTATTACACCGCTTGTATAAATTGATAGTGTCCCTACATGTATACATTTATAGATGGATAGTTCCCTGCATGTAAATAATTTGACATATTATCTCCACACGGGTAAGTACATATTATTCACAATGGCCATTCGTGTAACATGGACCTTTTGATACTATGTCCATGTCAAGATATAGACGATTAATATTTGGATTTTGTATATATTTTAGACTATATATTAAATGAAGATGTATATCAAGAGGTATCAACATAACAAAGATAAAATAATCTCACATATTATCTCCATGCAGGTATACATAATATTCACAATGGCAATTCGTGTAAAATGGACCTTTTGATACTATATCCACATTAAGATATAGGCTATTAATATATGGATGTCTTACATATTTTTGAAAAACTATATATTAAATGAAGATGTATATCAAGGGGTATCACCATAACACCTTGATAGGATATAAATTAATTAGAGATATACTGGAATGATAATAATTATGATAAGATGTTTATAATCCATGCAATTACCTATGTCAAATATAGTGCATGATAATAATGATAAAATTACATGTATGTTATTGTTGGATAGTGAGATATAAGGATATAAACAATAACCTACAATCACAGTATGATACCTCGTGTATAGATGAACAATGTCCATGTATATATACAACTTGGTATATACACATTCTGGAGTTTGCACATATTTTATGTAAAATAAACAACGATATAGATCAATAGGAATTTGCTATATAATCTTAATATCTACGACCTACGATATAAACAATGCAAGATAATATATACGAATGGTGGCCTCTAGTCTACTTCATGAGAGCCTACATTAAGCTATGGTGATAATTGAGAGTTCAAATAGGAGGCTCAAATAGGGGAGTTATGAAAAATTATAACAATCCAAACTACCACATTATTATTAATGTCTATGATAATGTGAATGTATACCTGTGTGGAGATATCAAGCACTCAATATGTATGTATACATGTGTGGAGATATTAATTTGGGGAGCTAGTGTGAGTTAGGATATACATATTGACCTTAATAACAACCATTATAATACCCCTTCTATTTATGGATAGTGTCCATGCATGTATACATGTAACATTTAATGGCCTAAAATCTTATGTGTAGCGGAAATTAGCATGAACATAGTGAGCATTTCATTAGAGTTGATTCCTAATGAGAATTACAAGAGTGCTTGGGTGGAGAGAGCAACAAAAAGCATAACACCTAGTTAGATAGCATCGACAATACTTTCAAAAGAGAGAGCAATTAAGCTATTGACAACAGTTGAGGACCGGATTTGCATGGAGCCGGTCCCCCCTCCAAAAGGCTTTGTATTATGGTTTCTCCCATCAAGAGAGACATTGTACAATACAATTCTTTGTGTTCCTTCAAGACGAGCTAGTGCAATGAAGATGGAAGCTTCATACACCAAGCAAAACACTTAATCAATCACAACTTGAATTATCCCCGTTCTCAGACCCAAGACCTCACACACCTTCGAAGATGGTGAGAGCTAGCAGGGTATGAGAGTAGATTGAGAGGAAAAAGAAGTATCTTACGAGAAAGAAGTACATCTCCTCACATAATCACTCATATTAGCATAGCTTAGCTTAGTAATTAGCTTGGTAGAGAAGATGAGCATGCATTGAAGCTTGGCTCTTGGTTGGATTTGCATCCACATGCCAAGAGAGTGTTGATGTAGGCTTCTATCTCACAAGCTTGGAGTAGGTGATGAGCTCTCCATTAAAGCTTGGGAGGAGATAGAGTATTTTCCCTTCACACATGGTCAAGTGTGAGAGTGTGTGTGTCAATGCCAAGCAAAAATCAGCCCCCTCTCTCTCTTGGGCGAGCCCTAGCTGCTAAGTTAGTCTAGCTTTTGCCTCATTGGACCTCCCCAGGTCAAGCCAATAGGGATTAAGCAGCATAAGTGATAGCCTTCTGACATGTGTCCCCCTTTCCCCTTTTGTGAGAGCTTTAGATAATTAAATAATTAAACTAAACTCTCATTGGACCCCTTTGCCTCCTGGCCAATAGGAATCAGGCAAGCCATGGGGCTCCTGAATGCTCATTGGACCCCTTGGGAGACTGCCCAATAGTCTTCTAGGACACTTAATTCTTATTGGTTTCTTTTATTAAATGTTTTTAAATTAATTAAACTAGATTTACTCTAGCCTAATTCTCATTGGTCCACTTCAAGGGTCTTCCAATAGGAATTGGGCATACCTTGTGGGCATCTGGCCTAGGGAGCTGACATGTGTCCCTCATTCCCTTTGTGTAAAGGGAGCCTGTGTGTGTGTGTGTGGCTTTCTCTCTCATCCCCTAGCTTTGGGGCTCGCCCCCTCCCATGTAGGGATGTAGAAAGACTTTTTGGGCACACACTAAGCATCCAATTTTCCCTAAGGTTGACCTTTGGACACAACCTTTAAATTTTGGAACCTTAGCATTTTGGAAGTCTTAATGGGCTGAACCTTAGGGTCTTTTTAGCCCGTTGTTTCACATGGCTCTTTTGCAGATGGCCCCCCCTTTGGATCCCTATTTTCCCTCCTTTGGATCCCTACTGTGGCCGGTCTGCTAACTTAACCAATATTCTAGCTTTTTCTCCCTTGGCACTTCCCCACATTAAATGATCAGTTTAATATGAGAAAATCATTTAGGAGAATTAGATATTGATTATTATGACATTACCTCTCTCTTGAAATCATAGTCGTCCTCGACTATGGTGTAGAGAAGATAAAGCATATGCATGAGTCCTTTTCTTAGCGGGTAGAGGATCCCTATGTTACCCTACGACATCATTCCATAATGGATGACTAGTCCATTTGGCGCTTGAGAGCCTGAGGCTGCCGCAAGCATGTCTGCACATTAGTCCTATCAGTCTTCCATAGTAGAGTGACAAGCTCTACTTGGTGTTCGGGAGACGTCGTCTCCGCAAACTTGATCTAAGCATGCATACTACTTCATTTTTGTGCACAAATAAAGAAAAAGAGAGTCTTATAAGACAAAAATTTTTGTTCATTTTTAACATTTTGTACATTTGCTTACTCTTGGGAAGCATTGTAAGCATTGACAAGGTTTAGGTTATCCTTTAATTGTATGCCTTGCATCCATCTAGCATCTTCAAAAGGATAATTCTTAAACTTAATAAGATATCGTCGGATAGTCTTACCGCCTCTTAATACCTTGTCTTCATGTCGGAGAATGGACTCGGGCTGCAGCACCTCCTCGTGGTCCTCGATCTCCGGTGGGTCTTCAATAGTTGGTTCTTGAGGTGGCTCTCCTTTGTAAGGATTTAAGAGGCTCACATGAAAAGCATTGTGTATGAGCCAATGATTGGGCAACTTAAGTTGATAGGCCATCTCATTGATTGGCCTAAGAATCTGGAAGGGACCATAGTACCTTTTTGCTAGTTTAGCATAGTACTTTTGGTGGCCCGTAGGATTCTTGCCCGTCGTGTGCCTTAATCGAGCCTTGGGAAACTTTAACAAGACCCAATCGTTTTCTTTAAAGGCTTGGGCTCTTCTGTGCTTGTCAGCAGCAGCCTTTTGCCTTTGCTGTGAGATAGAGATAGCATCCTTAATCTTTTGGAAAGATTCTTGTAGGTCTCGGCTATACTCATCTGCAGCGAAGATCTTCCCATGTACCTTAAGTAGCAAGGGACTTTTTGATCTTCCCTCAATTACCTCGAAAGGTGCTTTTCCTGTAGAAGTATGTACAGTGTTATTGTAAGCATACTCTACTAAGGGTAAGTACTTCTCCCATTGGGATCTTTGATCTACTTCCGTTACATAGGCTTTTAGTAGATCGAGAATAGTTAGGTTAGCTATTTCACTTTGGCCATCAGTTTGTGGATGATAGGCCGAAGAGAAGTTTAGCCTTGTTCCTAAATTCTCAAAGAGACCCTTCCAGAAATTACTGGTCATTCTAGGATCTCTATCCGACACTATGGACATTGGCAAGCCATGGTACTTGAAAATTTGTGAAATGAAGAGGGTTGCCATTTGATGGGCTTTGATAGTCTTTTTGACAGGTATAAAATGAGCTTGTTTACTGAACCTGTCTACTATCGTCCATATTCCCGTATTGCCATGGATAGACTTAGGCAATCCAAAGATAAAATCCATGGATATGCTCTCCCATGGTGAATTAGGGATTGGCAAGGGTTGAAGCAATCCAAGTTGCTTCCCTCTATCAAATTTTGTCTTTTGACATACCACACATTTGGAAACATACTCATGTATGTTCACTTTCATGGTAGGCCAATAGAAATATGTTTCAATTCCCTTTAGGGTAGACTGAATCCCTCTATGCCCCGCATATGGGGGAGCATGAGATTCATACATTACTTTCTCACGTAGTGAGTTAGTAACGCATAGTCTATTGCCATAGAGAAGATAACCATCTTGTAAAGTAAATGGTTCTTCTTTCTTCCCTAAGGCAAGGGCTGAAATCACATCTCTAAAATCGGGATCAATAGCATACTCATCTATCATTAAAGATAGATCATTGTGAGTTGCTATGGAAACCGCATTCACTCTCGGTCGTCTTGAGAGTGCATCAGCTACTTGATTATGCTTGCCAGCAATGTGAGCAATATGAAAATGAAATTGCGAAAGGAAAATTGCCCACCTCATTTGTTTGTCGGAGAGCTTGGTCTGCGTCATGAAGTACTTAAGACTTTGGTGATCCGTTCGCAGAATGAAAGGAGTCCCCAATAAATAGTGCTTCCATGAGTCTAAGGCATGTAGAACTGCAAGGAGTTCTTTTTCGTATATGCCTAGAGCTTGCTCAACAGGGTCGAGCCTTCGACTCTCATAGCCTATGGCGTGCCCTTCTTGGAGCAAAACAGCCCCAAGGCAATCACCACAAGCATCACATTGGACCTCAAATGGTTTTGAGAGATCCGGTAGTGTAAGCACAGGTTGAGAGATAAGCTTTTCTTTAAGCTTTTCGAAAGCATTGTTCTCCTTAGCAGACCACGTATACCTAACATTTTTCTTTGTTAGGTCATGTAATGGTCCCGCAATTTGTGAGAACTTTTCTATGAAGCGTCTATAGTATGCACACATACCTATAAAGCTTCTTAGTTCATGAAGATTCCTGGGTTTAGGCCATCCTTTTATTACCTCTAACTTGGATGGATCCATTTGGATTCCATCTTGAGAGATAATGTGACCTAAATATTGAATCTCTTACAAGAAAAATTCACTTTTCTTTCGATTAACATAAAGTTTATTCTCTCTTAAAACTTGAAATATTACCTGGAGGTGTTGCTTATGTTCCTCTAATGAATTAGAGTAGATGATAATATCATCAAAGAACACTCCAGTGAAGGTTCGATGAGGTCTGAACAGCTTCTCCATCAAGCGGTTAAATGTGGCTGGTGCATTAGTCAAGCCAAAAGGCATGACAATGTATTCGTAAAGACCAAATGTAGTACGAAATGCGGTCTTTACAATGTCTTGATCAACTATCCTTATTTGATGATAGCCACTTTTTAGGTCAATCCTACTGAAGTAGGTCGATCCTTGTAGCTTATCAAATAGGTCTTCTACCCGTGGAACGGGAAACCTATTCTTGATAGTGATCCTATTTAGTGCTCTATAGTCGACACACATACGATATGTGCCGTCTTTCTTTTGCACTAATAGCACAGGTGAGCAAAATGGAGATGAGCTAGGCCTAACCATGCCCTTCTCAATTAACTCATGCACTTGCCGCATAATCTCCTCTTGTTGAGCTTGAGAAACTCTATAAGGAGGTTTGTTAGGCGGTGAACTTCCTGGAAGAAGTTCAATTGCATGGTCGTCATTACCTCGTTTAGGAGGTAGCTCAGAAGGGATGTCGTCAATAAAGACATCTTGAAACCCCTTGAGAAAATTGGATAACTCTAATTCCTTTTGGTTGCTTTTATTTTCTTTTGCTAAAGCATTAGGTTCATTTTGAGAATCTTTAACAAAAATCATGTACACGGAAATAGAGCTCTTTATTGACTTGTTGAAAGCTGGTGTATGTACAATGGGGATGGTGTTACCCATCTCCCTAGCATCTATATACATGTCCTTTTCCCTGAACTTAAAGGAGATTCTCCTTTCAGGAAATTTAACATGGGCAGCCAGACGGTCAAACCATGGTGCCCCTAGGATTACATCCTCATGCTTGAGAGGAGAGATAAAGAAATCCTCTTTGTCCACATAGCCTTGGACATGAAGCCTCAATTTCCCGATTAAGGGAGTGACTGAAGCTTCTTGCCCCTTGAAGGCACTGTCTGCGGGTAGGATATCTCCCATCTCGTAGGATTGTATGCCTAGCTTGGTGGCTAACTCCATAGATATGAAATTGTGAGTAGAACCAGGGTCAAAGAGAATAAAAGCATCATGTTCTCTTACCTTTCCCCAAGCATGGCATAGAGGAGATCCTTTGTGGTGAGTTTGGTGAATCTCCTCCTCTTGGATTTCAACCAAAGAAGCTCTAGGAGGATCTTGGCGGTTGTTCTTTTGGGGACAAGCGCGATACGCATGCCCTTGTTCGCCGCACTTGAAACACCGGTTATCTTTACGATAACGCTCAAGCTCTTCAGGAGAGAGTTTATTCTTTCCTTTGTAAACTCCCTTCTCTTTAGCTTTGTTGGAATTGCCCTTAGGAGACTTTTGGACATTGTCCTTCCCCTTAGGCTCATTGGAACCTTTGTTTTCCGGGGGCTTATTATTTCTTTTACCCCCCGTTTGGAAATTGATTCGCGAGGCCACCATAGTATGGTGTATTACCGCCGATATGGTACGTGGCCTTTGGGAGTTGACATACTCCGCCATTTCTTCGGTTAAGCCCGCACAAAATTGTTGCTTTTGCTCTCCAAAATCCAACTTTTTGAAGACAGTGGCTTTGAGTTGTAGGTCCCAAAACTTGTCTACATATTTGTGGATGGATTCATTGGGAGAGAGCTTTAAGCTTCGCCATTCGGTGAGTACTTTGTCTTTGGCATCGGTGGCCAAAAACTGCTTCATAATGGAAGCTCTTAAAGCCTTCCATGTTCGTGGAGCTTCACCGTTGGCTCGTAGGCTAGACCACCATTGTCTGGCGGACTTTTGAAAGTGCATAGCTACATGGCGTAGCTTAGAGGACTCCGTGAAGCCCTCATCTCCAAACGCCGCATCGAATTGCTGGATAAAGGCCAAAACTTTGTCTGTAGCACCGAAGGTGCCATCATAGGTAAGGAAAGAGATGCTCTTCCCTCCCTCTCTGAATTTCTTCAGCTTGGACGACCTCTTCCATGCGGCATAGGATTTCCTATGGCCTCTTCTTTTTGATGGTTCAAAAGTTGCAGAATTTGAAGAAGGTGGAGAAGAGGGTGACCTCTTTCTCGCCTTTTTCTTGTTTTGATCTTTGTCGTCTTCACCATAGCTTTCATAAGAGGAAGAGGATAAAGAAGATGGAGAAGAGGGTGTCCTCTTTCTCGCCTTTTTCTTCTCTTGCTTTTTATCATCCCTCTTTGAATTATGGCGTGGAGAAGAGTGTGATGGTCTTCTCCGCTTTGGTGGTGATGGAGAGCGTTTAGCCCGCCGTCTTCGTGGAGCCATCTCCGCCGAGGTGGCGGGAGACTCGCTTCTTTCTCGTTCCTTCGGTGGAGGCTCTTGAGTTCTCCTTTGGGAAGGAGATGCATCATCAAGAAGTAAGTTCTTGAGCCCTTCATATGGATTCTCTTCTTCTTCCCGAATCGGAGAGAGACCTCTTTTGGTAGTCTCACAAGGAGGCTTCCTAGGTGTTCTCTCGTCATGGTGATGAGCTTGGAGAATCCCGTGAGCACGGAGCTGCCGTTGCACTTCACTTTGGAGAGATGGATTGCCCATGGCTTGTTGAAGCCTAGAAACAAGATAATTAACAAGCATTGAAGCATCATTAGTAGCTTGCTCATGAGCAAAATCAAAGTTATCAACATTAATTTCACTCTCTTTAATATTGTCAGCCATTCTAACAACTTTTAGCTGTAAACTTTTTAGGTGTACTTTGGCACTTCAAGCCCTAGTTGCTACTCCTCTTTACCCCTTTAGAAAAAGCACTCAAGCTACTGTACCCGCGGCTCGAATACCATTAATTGCAAGGAATAGAAGAGAGGGTCTTTCGACACCAAAACAGCACCGGCTCCTGTCAAGCTTCTAATAGCTCAATAGTGGTTAAGCCGTAGGCAAGCCCCGTAGGACTCCACTATTAAGACCATAGCTCTCGACGGTGATGCCCCGTTAACTGCACAAAGGCAGGCGCACTGCAAGGCTGAAAAATCCCTATTCTACTTACTCACAGGCAATTAATAATACCAACCATTTGTAGCTAGCTTGAGGACCTCCCTTCTTGAGAAAGAAAAGAGAAACCTTGAGCTCTGATACCAATGTAACATTTAATGGCCTAAAATCTTATGTGTAGCGGAAATTAGCATGAACATAGTGAGCATTTCATTAGAGTTGATTCCTAATGAGAATTACAAGAGTGCTTGGGTGGAGAGAGCAACAAAAAGCATAACACCTAGTTAGATAGCATCGACAATACTTTCAAAAGAGAGAGCAATTAAGCTATTGACAACAGTTGAGGACCGGATTTGCATGGAGCCGGTCCCCCCTCCAAAAGGCTTTGTATTATGGTTTCTCCCATCAAGAGAGACATTGTACAATACAATTCTTTGTGTTCCTTCAAGACGAGCTAGTGCAATGAAGATGGAAGCTTCATACACCAAGCAAAACACTTAATCAATCACAACTTGAATTATCCCCGTTCTCAGACCCAAGACCTCACACACCTTCGAAGATGGTGAGAGCTAGCAGGGTATGAGAGTAGATTGAGAGGAAAAAGAAGTATCTTACGAGAAAGAAGTACATCTCCTCACATAATCACTCATATTAGCATAGCTTAGCTTAGTAATTAGCTTGGTAGAGAAGATGAGCATGCATTGAAGCTTGGCTCTTGGTTGGATTTGCATCCACATGCCAAGAGAGTGTTGATGTAGGCTTCTATCTCACAAGCTTGGAGTAGGTGATGAGCTCTCCATTAAAGCTTGGGAGGAGATAGAGTATTTTCCCTTCACACATGGTCAAGTGTGAGAGTGTGTGTGTCAATGCCAAGAAAAAATCAGCCCCCTCTCTCTCTTGGGCGAGCCCTAGCTGCTAAGTTAGTCTGGCTTTTGCCTCATTGGACCTCCCCAGGTCAAGCCAATAGGGATTAAGCAGCATAAGTGATAGCCTTCTGACATGTGTCCCCCTTTCCCCTTTTGTGAGAGCTTTAGATAATTAAATAATTAAACTAAACTCTCATTGGACCCCTTTGCCTCCTGGCCAATAGGAATCAGGCAAGCCATGGGGCTCCTGAATGCTCATTGGACCCCTTGGGAGACTGCCCAATAGTCTTCTAGGACACTTAATTCTTATTGGTTTCTTTTATTAAATGTTTTTAAATTAATTAAACTAGATTTACTCTAGCCTAATTCTCATTGGTCCACTTCAAGGGTCTTCCAATAGGAATTGGGCATACCTTGTGGGCATCTGGCCTAGGGAGCTGACATGTGTCCCTCATTCCCTTTGTGTAAAGGGAGCCTGTGTGTGTGTGTGTGGCTTTCTCTCTCATCCCCTAGCTTTGGGGCTCGCCCCCTCCCATGTAGGGATGTAGAAAGACTTTTTGGGCACACACTAAGCATCCAATTTTCCCTAAGGTTGACCTTTGGACACAACCTTTAAATTTTGGAACCTTAGCATTTTGGAAGTCTTAATGGGCTGAACCTTAGGGTCTTTTTAGCCCGTTGTTTCACATGGCTCTTTTGCAGATGGCCCCCCCTTTGGATCCCTATTTTCCCTCCTTTGGATCCCTACTGTGGCCGGTCTGCTAACTTAACCAATATTCTAGCTTTTTCTGCCTTGGCACTTCCCCACATTAAATGATCAGTTTAATATGAGAAAATCATTTAGGAGAATTAGATATTGATTATTATGACAATACAACTCCATATGTACATAGAATATCATGTTTTTGATAACTAAGAACGTACTCACAAGATAATATACATTAGGTAAATATAACTATGCAAGTTCTATTTTGGTTGCATGGTGTGATGTAGAACATGTACAAGCTACACTACAACCAACACTCAATACTAATAGAGAAACTGCTTGTCTAGTTGGATAGTATACGCACATATATACGCACTTATAATTTGCATTGGTTGTTGCAACAAAGATACATGTTTTTACTATTTATGATATACACATTAACCTATAAGAAATATTATTATGGTACCCCTTGTATAAATGGATAATATGAATGCCTACAACTCCATATGTACATAGAACATCAAGTTATAGAATATGAACCACTAGACTTGCATTATATATTTCACAAAATACTAAAGATGAGATGTATATCAAGAGATATTTGCTACATAATAATTACAATATATATGAGTTACGATAAAGGCTAGCTGGACAGTGGATAGTAAAGTCATTACTGCACTCAAAATTTTGTCTACTTATATCAACATAGCCTAGCATAATGCCTACACGTGTCGTGATTGCTACCCTAGCCCGCCCAATCTGTCCAAGATCCAATATGATTTTGTGTAAACGTGTAGGATTATTATTACACCCCTTGTATAAATTGATAGTGTCCCTACATGTATACATTTATAGATGGATAGTGTCCCTGCATGTAAATAATTTGACATATTATCTCCACACGGGTAAGTACATAATATTCACAATGGCCATTCATGTAAAATGGACCTTTTGATACTATGTCCATGTCAAGATATAGACAATTAATATATGGATGTTGTATATATTTTAGAAAAACTATATATTAAATGAAGATGTATATCAAGAGGTATCAACATAACAAAGATAAAATAATCTCACATATATATTATCTCCATGTAGGTATACATAATATTCAAAATGGCAATTCGTGTAAAATGGACCTTTTGATACTATGTCCACATCACGATATAGGCTATTAATATATGGATGTCTTACATATTTTTGAAAACTATATATTAAATGAAGATGTATATCAAGAGGTATCACCATAACACCTTGATAGGATATAAATTAATTAGAGATATACTGGAATGATAATAATTATGATAAGATGTTTATAATCCATGCAATTACCTATGTCAAATATAGTGCATGATAATAATGATAAAATTGCATGTATGTTATTGTTGGATAGTGAGATATAAGGATATAAACAATAACCTACAATCACAGTATGATACCTCGTGTATAGATGAACAATGTCCATGTATATATACAACTCAATATATAGACATAGAATAACAAGTTATGTAAAATTATTTTCTGGGTTTTGCACATATTTTATGTAAAATTAAACAAAGATATAGATCAATAGGAATTTGCTATATAATCTTAATATCTACGACCTACGATATAAACAATGCAAGATAATAATTACGAATGGTGGCCTCTAGTCTACTTCATGAGAGCCTAGATTAGGCTATGGTGATGATTGAGAGTTCAAATAGTGGAGTTATGAAAAATCATAACAATCCAACCTACCACATTATTATCAATGTTTAAGATAATGTGTATGTATATGTCTGTGGAGATATCGGGCACTTAAATATGTATGTATACATGTGTGGAGATATTAATGTGGGGAGTTGTAGTGAGCTACAATATACATATTAACCTTAATAACAAGCATTATCATACCCATCTATAGATGGATAGTGTCCATGCATGTATACAACTTCATATGTACATAGAATATCATGTTTTTGATAACTAAGCACTAGACTCTCGCTATATATCTCACAAGGACTACAAGAAGTCACTTAAACTCCATCGCCACATTACCGGCATCAATGGCGGGCATCGGTATATTTGTAGGTAACTATGGAGGAAAATGAAAATTTTAGAAACTTTCATTGTTGAAGTTCTGACGCCTGTACCGATGTATCTTCCGACGCCTGTATAGATTTGTCTTTCGACGCCTATTCCGATGTATCTTTTGATGCCTGCACGAGCACCTGTACCAACGGATCCTACAAGAAAACGAACCTATGGGTCTTTGCCTGCGCATTTCTCTAGTTTTTGCACCTCTTCTCTTGCTCACCTCCTCCTTATCTACTGCAGATCTGGTGCCCAACAACTTGCCGAAGGTGAGAATCTTTCTTGTGGATTATATTGCATATTGACAAAGTAAAATTTCATTCATTAGTCTTTCAATGCTTTAAATTTTTATGCAATTTTGTTTAAAAATTATGCTTTGGAAAAAATTGTTTTGAAATTATGATTTTGAATAATTTTGATTTGAAATTATGCTATGGGAAAATTTTGTTTTGAAATTATGCTTTGAAGAAAATTTGTTTCGAAATTATGCTATGGAAAAATTTTGCTTTGAAATTACACTACCATCTCATCATCATCATGCGATTGATGAGGTTTAGGTTATAGTTTTTGGTTAATTTTAGTTTAGGTTATAGGTTAGGTTAGGGTATAGGTTATATGTTAAGTTGTAGGTTATAGGTTAGGTTATACGTTAGGCTAAGTTAGATTAGGTTTAGGTTATAGGTTAGGTTAGGTTAAATGTTAGGTTACGTTATAGGTTAGATTATAGGTTAGGTTATAGGTTAGGTTACGTTATAGGTTAGATTATAGGTTATAGGCTAGGTTTAGGCAACATGCTAGGTTATAGGTTGTACGTAAAAGATTAGGTTAGGTTATAGGTTAAGTTAACTAATGTTTATGTTATAGGTTTGATTTTTAAAAAAAATGATGCTCCCAACTGAAACATTGGCGGCCCATAACCATGATGTGAGTAGCTTATAAAATTATTGCTAAGTCAATTGCCCTAAGAGTCTCTCCCACTCTGGATAAGGGGATCACTCCTCACCAACAAGGTTTTCATCAAAGGAAGATCTATTTAAGATAACACATTGGCAGCAATGGCTAGATTAGAATACACACCATTCACCATGCAAGATTGTGTCGGTTATAGGTTAGGTTAGAACTAGCAACAAATATAGTAGAAAAAATACAAACGAACTTTGGAAATAACTCTTGTACTTCAAAAAACACAAATGGGCTTTGATTAATTTAAGTTATAGGTTAGGTTTAGGTTATAGGTTAGGTGTAGATTATAGGTTTGGTTATAGGTTATAGGTTAGGTGTAGATTATAGGTTTGGTTATAGGTTATAGGTTATGTTAGATTAGGTTATATGCTAGGTTAGGTTATAGGTTAGGTTGGAGCTAGCAGCAAATTAATAGTAGAAAAAACACAAACAGACTTCCAAGATGACTCGTGTACTTCAAAAAACGCAAACGGACTTCGATTAGGTTAGGTTATATGCTAGGTTTAGGTTATAGGTTAGGTTTAGATTATAAGTTAGGTTATAGGTTATAGGTTAGGTTAGGTTATACGTTATGTTAGATTGGATTTATGTTATAGGTTAGGTTTAGGTTATCGGTTAGGTTAGATTATAGGTTAGGTTAGGTTTAGGTTATAGGTTAGGTTAGAGCTAGCGACAAATTAATAGTAGAAAAAATGCAAACGAACTTCAAAGATGACTCGTGTACTTCAAAAAATGCAAATGGACTTTGGTTAGATTAGGTTATAGGTTATAGGTTATGTTAAGCTATGCTAGGTTTAGATTATAGGTTAGGTTAGATTATAGCTTAGGTTAGAACTAGCGGCAAATAGTTGCAAAAATGCAAACGAATTTAAAAAATGGCTCGTGCACTTCAAAAAACGCAAACGGACTTCGGTTAGGTTATGTTATAGGTGAGATTATAAGTTAGGTTTAATTTGGTTATAGGTTGGGGTAGATTAGGTTAAAGGTTATAGGTTAGGTTTAGGTTATAGGTTTCAAAAGCGCAATTGGACTTCAAAAATGCATATAGACTTCAAAAACATTAATATATAGTCATTGACCCTGTGGTCCTAATCTCCGTGCACCTCTAGACCGAGGTGTGCAGGGATTGGCATGGCTAGAGAATGTGAGGTTGTTAGAGCTAGTGGCAAATAGTTGAAAAAACGCAAACGAACTTCGGAAATGTCTTATGTACTTCAAAACGCAACTAGAAATTGATAAACGAAGTAAAATAATGAATTGAACTTCAAAAGCGCACATAAACTTAAAAAACCTTAATATATAGTCATTGACCAATAAAGACGAGACTAGTACCCTGTGGTCCTAATCTCCATGCACCTCTAGACCAAGGTGTGCGGGAATCGGGCATGGCTACAGGACGTGAGGTTGTCATGTATTGTCATGCAATTAGTAGTCTGTAGTTATAATAGCTGGAGTGTTTTAGTTATTTGTTGCATCATTGGTAGATAAAGTATGGACGATAGGATGGCGTATCCTTGTCCGCATTGTAAGCATTAGATCTTGCAAAAACAAAAAATATATGACCAGCACATACACAATCACGGTCTCTTTCCGATAGAGCAACTACAAGATTTGCGTTATCGATCTCATGGTCCAGAGACAATAGATCAAACTCAGCAAGTAGATATTGCTCCAACTTCATCCTAGAGAAGATTTTCAAATGAATAGCCATCAACTGAGTCCTCCCAAATACCTGATGTGGCATTTGAAAAAGTAGAGATGAAGCAGATGTTAATGCGTTCTTTGACATGGATCCCATCATTGAAAACATAGAAGATGACATCATTCAAGGAAATACTTCCAACCAACCTTAGCCATCCCATCCATATTGATGACATGATAGCAACGATAAAGAGGGCGAGATGATGCAAACTCTTGCACGCATGCCGCTTTACAATTGTGCAAAAATCTCGGTTCTTCGTATCGCTTTGGTAATGCTTAATTTGCAGTCAGGTGGTCTGACACCTCTATCACAGAGCTTTTTAGGTAAATACATTGTATCTTAAGCATGATCAAGTGCAAGCTACAACTCAATTTGATCAAGGGGCTGACCTATTCATGTAACGACAGGTTGCTCAAAGAGAAAATATTGCCAGAAGGGAATTACATGCCCCTACCCGTCCAACCCCACTAAAAAAGCTTCTTACTAAATTGGACTTGGATTATCACAAAATACATGCATGTTCTAATGATTGTATACTTTTTTGCAATGAGTATGCAAATTTGGAATAGTGTTCCAATTGTGGATCAAACAGGTATAGGGAGGACACACAAGGAAAATTTATCCCTACAAAGGTCCTTCGACAATTTCCTATCATTCCAAGAATAAAGAGCATGTTCAGGTGCAAGTCTATAGCTGCTTTGATGACATGGCACTCAAATACTAGATCGAAAGATGATGTGATGTGGGTACCTGCTAACTCTCGTGTATGGAAGCACATAGAGGAAAGTTGGCCTACATTTAAGAATGAGCCTGGATGTATCTGGTTTGGTCTGGCAATGGACGGAGTAAACCCATGATTCAGATTACGGAGTTTGTCATGGAGCACGTGGCCTATTTGTCTGGTTAATTATAATCTTCCACCATGGCTAGCTATGAAGAAGGGCCATTTGTTGTTGTCACTGACCATCCTAGGAAAGTACAAATCAAAGAACATGTACGTCTATCTAGCACCACTTATAGAAGAGCTCCAAATCTTGTGGACATGAATCAATGTGGTTGATATGTCCCAACCAATCGGACGATGGAATGTACATGTGCAAGGCATTCTCATGTGGACCATGCACAATTGGCCAGACTTCGGTGAGTGTTCAGGTAAGTGCCTTTGAATGCCTCACACTCGTCATGTTATTCCTGGCTATGCCAATGATTTAATATTTTAAATTTGTACTTTTTTAGGCTTGAGTTACTCGGGTAATCATGCATGTCAAAATGTGGTCTCGACTTGGCCTCCGCGGCTCTGAGCATTTGAGCAAGACAGTTTACAAGGAGCATGGTAGATTTTTTCCTGAAGAACATGAGCTACATGGACCAACATATGCAAACATGACATGCATCCACTGAAAGCGACTGATTGAAAAAACATGTGGCTAGAGAGGGGAGATTTCATGCCACCTGGAATGAAAAGACTTTATATTTTCCATGAACTCTCGTACTAGAGTGACCTGCTGATTAATCATCTACTCGATCCAATGCACATCTTCAATAATGTGGGGGAGATCATATGAAAAACCATCACTGGAAAAAGGGAGAGCAAGTCCCAAAAGGACCATGGATTTTGAGTCGTGCAAAAGAGCAACAAGTGAAGAAGACTATATCTCATTCAAGACTCCCACTGGGTACATGCGATGTTTGAAAACAGCTTTTACGAGAGATGACAATCTTAGTGGTCTTAAGCTCCACAATTGGCAAAAATATTTACAGTTTATCTTACCAATTGACATAAAGGATTGTTTGACAAATGACATTAAAGAACAATCTACAAAATCAATTAGTTGGTACGCTAGATTAGTTCAAAAGACATAAGAGAAGACAACATCAATGCAACACGCTTAAATGCTATTGAAGCAGTGTGCATGGTGGAGAAGTACTTTCCAACAAACATTCTTACCATCCAAATGCATGTACTTGTGCATGTGGTCAATAAGGTTTCAGCTGCTGGGGTAGTCCATAGCAGGTGGATGTTCTTCTTGGAGAGATGTATGAAGACTTTAAAGGGGTCAACCCTCTCTCTCTTCCCCTTTTCCTTTCTCTTTTCTCTCTCCCCTCAAGCTACCCCACCTCTCACCAATAATGCATTATAACTCACCAATAATGCACCCTAACTCACATGCAACTTATGCTATCTTCCAAAACAGTATACCCCACCCCCCTTTTCTCTCTCCTACACTCTCCCATGATCCAAATATCCCCCTCTCTCTCTAAAATTCAAAATCTCTCTTGTCTTGTAGCCAGATGGCCTCCCCCACACTCACACACACTCAGTTTCACTGAAAAAGGTGCCCACATACCCATCCCCACCCAGTGGTTACCTGATTTTCTTGTGTTCACACACATCTGCACACAGATTCACCTCTTAACACACTCCCCTCTCTCCCCTCTTGTAATTACTTTATTCTCCATGTCACCTCTCACTTTTTTTCATCAACCCATCTCTCTCTCTCTTAGTCTCTCTGTCATGAGACTACTGTTCTGGCACATATACACACAGCCAGACAAGTGGGGCCCACAGTCACATGGTTTGTGTAGATAATGATTTCTTCATTTCTAAATTCTAGAATTTCTCCCCTCTCCTACCCTATATAAAGAGGGGTCACTATCACACTAAACACACACAACATCACCAAAGAGTACACTATGCACTGTGTGTGCCTAGTGCACACACACACACATCCACACCATCACCATCACCGCAATCACCATGCTTGTCTTGAGCATGACCTCTACACCCTTGGCTATGGAAGATGAAGGGCAACTAAATGAAGGATGATGGCCATAACCGTCATGCGAGTCTTCGCCATCAACTCCCACCTATCCGCCATGTGCTCTACCACTCTCTCCCTTCTCATTCCCCTACCCTATGCTCCTCATTTCATCGCCTTATTCTCTAAATAAAGCTTGAGGTTTTGTGAGTATGTTTTCTTGCAATGTTTTGCCCATGTGAGGTGTGTGGAATCGCCACCTAGTCTTGTGTTTGGAGTGAGCTTGTGTATGTGTGAAGGGTGTGTGGATTCGCCATCCTTTTGTGGTGCCTAAGTACTAAGCCGCTATACCCCCTCCCTCACTCTCTCTCTCTCTCTCTCTCTCTCTCCCTCCGTTGATCTCATTTCCCTTCCTCTTCATCATTACTCCCAAGCATCCATCTCTCTTGGATGAAAACTT
Source organism: Adiantum capillus-veneris (assembly GCF_014529385.1). Lineage (NCBI taxonomy): Eukaryota > Viridiplantae > Streptophyta > Polypodiopsida > Polypodiales > Pteridaceae > Adiantum > Adiantum capillus-veneris. Next base: position 124,950,268 of record NC_140956.1, read on the forward strand.
TGTTATGGTGGTGTGTTGTTTGCGTCCTAGCCGCTGAAGCTAGGTGGTGCCCCCTGTTTGCTTTACCATGACAGGCTCGAGGTACGCCATTCAGTCCCCGGTGTTTTAGAGGCCGTCGGGGTTCGGGGTTCTCTTTGCTCCCGTCATTTGGTGCCCCCACGGAGGAGGGCTTTCTAAGACCCTTCAGTTTACAATGCTGAAAGTGACACCCACTATCAATCATGGACTAATGGCTGAAGGAATTTCTTAACTAGAGGACGGAAGAAGAAGAGACGAAGGAGGCACTAGCCGCCTTCATTGAGGCGCTACTGCCAGGCTGTAGTGTCGTCAGCATTCAAGAGGTAAATTCTCCATCTCGTGTCGCTCGTTCTAACTATAAATTGAGAGCATCAGGTGGGAGGTCGGTGAAGTGCCATCACTGTTGTCAACCAAGGCACACTGTCAATGGGTGCCACCAACGAAGGCAACGAAAGGGCTGAAGTCATCTACATTGACATTCATCGCAAAGAAGTCATTCACATCAAGGAAGGGAAGCAAACGGTGAGACCTCTTTTCCCTAAAGAAACTACAGTCAAAGTTATAACTCCAAAGTGGCCTAAAGGGGCTACTCGAGCCAAAGCCAAGGAGAAGATAAGCAAGTCTGGAAACACATGACCCCGAAGGGAGAAGCATCTGGCCAAGCAAGTGCTTCAAGCTTAGAAAGCCGGGTTGTACCCAGTTTGCCAAAAAGAAAGTCATCCAAAGCTAAGCGGCGAAAGGTCGCCTACCGATTTGCACGACGCATGCGAGTGCTACCAATCCACTTTGACAATCCGGAAGAAGAAGTGGTAAGAAGATTCCCATGTCCTAGAGAAGAGTGGTTCGGCTACTGCTCTCGCTGTTTTGGAAAGAGAGTGGAGGATCTTCCTCCTCTCCCTGTACAACTTATCCTGAAGAAGCTCTCTACCACGGGAGAAACCCGGTGGGCTGGGGACGAGTTGCAACTGAATGGAGTAGAATTCATGCAACACGCTGACTACGGAAATTATCTGCAATAGTTGTTAGCCAAGAGGCTGGGAGTGGTCAGACGCGTCGCCATCACCCCGTACGTGCTGAGCAACGAAGGAAAGATAGAGCCCATGAAAGGCGACGACCTCTTGTGGATGTGCCGACTCATCAACACTGGCACGATAAGAGTATAAGTAAGTATTTCATCCTCTGTGCATGATGGAAAACGGGCCAACGTCATTCCCATTCAGATTCTTGCAGCATATGCATGTGAATATCTATGTAGATAGGAAAGTCTTCTACCAACAGAAGATCGTACACCTATTCGGTGCGGCGGTACTAGGAGAAATCCTCAATTCCCCGAACCCTATCATTCTCCCCATATTAGATTACCATCATTCCTTTAATGTTTCTATCTTTATCTTGTTTTAACCTATCCACCCACCCTTGTAAAAAAGCTGCTATGAGCCGCTATTGTTAATGTAATGTTAAAAAAAAAAAAAAAAGAGGTTTGTAATTTCCTGAGTCACTACCATGGCAAGTGTTTCTTTCCCCACGTTCAGTGGAAAGAAGGGAGAGGATCTCACCACCGACCTTTTGGATGATTTCGACATTTCTTGTGTCGTCTCCAACAAAGATGACGACGCTTCACGACTTAGAATTTTTCCTCTACTGATGAAAGTACAAGCCAAGTCCTGGTATAATGCATTGCCCCAGGCCACCAAGAATGCATGGGATGTGTTAATGGCTGCTTTTGTAAAGAGGTTTGGTGGAGGCACAACCTCGGAGAGGCTATGGCAGTTACTGACAGAATTAAAGCAGGGAGGCCTGCTGGAGTATGCCACCTACGAGTCTAAATTTGTGGACTTATGGTAGAAATGGGTTGCCTCGCTGGAGGAAGGTGAAGGAGCGCCTAGTTTCCTAAAGAAGGACCGTTTCATTGCTGGTCTATGGTCGCCACTTAGAGAGAAGGTGAAGGGAAGGTTTCCTGCAACATATGAGTTGGCAGTCGAAGTAGCCCGCCTTAAAGACAAGAAGCTACGCATGCAAGCAAGAGTAAACGAGTCAGAGGAAACAAGCTCGGCCCAACCAACCCCAGTGGCTGCAACAGCCAATCATAGAGTTCAACCACAGGAGGCATCAGAAGAGCAAGACCTGCTGAGTCGCATCACCACCCACCTAGAGAGTTTATCTGTGCATCTGGTGCAGCAGGGGCATACAACTAGAAGGAACCCAAAACAAGGAAGAGGACAACGAAGGCAGAACCCAGAGTACCATTGTTACAACTACGGAGAAGATGGTCACGGTATGTACTACTGTCCCAAACCACAACAAAACTATAATAGAGAAGGTAGGAGGAACCAATTGTCACCCCCTAGAGAAAGAACACCCCCACCCCGAGCACCAGCCCCACCAACACAAATTCTACATCCACCACAATCACCACTTACAATCATCCTACACCCACCACCAATTGGTACCCGCACACCAAGTATCATTGGTCTTGCAGAAGATGTCAAAATGAGTGTAACAGAAGAAGGATCAAGTAAGAAGACTATTCAAAGAACTCAAGCAGTGGAACAAGAGGTTAAAGAATCAAAAGATGCTACCCAGGTGGGAGAGGTAAGTCAAGAAAATTGTGTTACAAATGTGAGTACATCTTTAACCTTGAATGAAATAGGCACCAAAGCAATCAATCGACAACATTGGGCAGTAAGGATAAGAAGGTGTAAAGTGTTGATTAGGCCTCGTCAGAGTAAGAGGAATGCAAAGGTCATGAAAGATACAAGAGAAGAGGAAAACCAGCCTGTTAGCAAGGCTTTGCAGAAGATGGACAACATATCAAGCAAAGGGGAGGGCTTTGAAAACGGAAGCCTATGCACCAGCATGGACCCAGGATAGTGTAGCAAGCTAAAGGAAACTTGCATCAAGGCAGTTTCACTAGAGGACCATAACGAAGAGGTAAGTATGACTGAAGGTTTGGAGTTGGATATTTCTCCAGAGGCTTGGTAGCCGAGCAAGACTTTATTGTGTAGTGTTATAGACTTAGAGATGGGTAATGCCTCTAGTCTACTAAAGGGTGTAATAAACTTGGAGATGGGTAATGCCTCCAGTTTATGTGAGGGTGTTCAGAGTAAGTTTGATGATCAATATGCTGCCAACCTTTTAAGGATGTTCCAAACTCCTCCACAACACAGCATTTTGTTTGCATGGGATGCATCAGACCTATCCCTATGGCTAGCCGCTATAACATATAGAGAGAAGATCAGCATGGAGATAAGGGCAAAGGAGCCATGGATAGACAAAAGCTTGATAGAATGCAAGAATGAAGACCTCATTCGCAATTTGGTACAATTTTTTACAAATAGTGCATCCTCTCTTTGGAGAAAGGTAAGTGGATTACGCTTGTATTTAAGCCGCAAGGTAGGTGGCTTACTATTAGCACCAGTAAAGGAAGCTGACATGTTTGAGCACACCCAAAACAAGCATGCTATGCTTGCAGTTTTTTCTAGTCATGGCAGTAAGCAGGATTTTGAAGAAAACTTAAGCTCACCACACCAACAGGGCGGCCATATGTGGTGGATTCTTGGTACACTCTTGGGAATCATAATTTTCAGTTCTGTCTTTGCAGGAGCCAAGATGCTCATTTCCCCTCTCGCTACTGGTGCTTACAAATTTGGTCCAATTTGGCGTGCAAATTTTATTGTTCGGACACTGCAGACAATGATCCTATTTTTCACTTGGGATCCAGGAGGACACTGGCACAAAGTTCTGGAAGCCATGGGCTTCCCCTTTAATCAACTGACACTATTCCAAGAAACAAGCTATCACCCGGACCTGTTACAGATCAACGAATATCCTAGAAATCTCACCAATGGCCAAATGGAATGGATAGTTCAGAAGGCAACTCGATATCGGATCCTACAGCTAAGCGGAAGAAGAAACAGATGAGCTAGAGGCATGAATGCCTCTAGCCAAAAGGGGAGGGCTAATGATGGGGCCTTTTCACAAGCCAAGCTCCCATACCCCTCTTCTCTCGTCCCCACCCCATGAAAACCCCCTCTTAGGGAGGGAGTGATAAAAGGCATTGGAAAAAGTAGAAAAAAATAAAGTATGATTATGTAAATATATAAGAAAGGTAAAATAGGCCACCTCATGCCTGCGGGGTAGCCCATCCCCACCTTGCCTCCTTTTTCTTCACTGTTGCCCCGCCGAGTGTCCCTTTTCCTCTCCTCCACTCAAAAGGTCAACCCCCTCTCTCTTCCCCTTGTCCTTTCTACTTTCTCTCTCCCCTCAAGCTACCCCACCTCTCACCAATAATGCATTATAACTCACCAATAATGCACCCTAACTCACATGCAACTTATGCTATCTTCCAAAACAGTATACCCCACCCCCCTTTTCTCTCTCCTACACTCTCCCATTATCCAAATACCCCCCTCTCTCTCTAAAATTTGAAATCTCTCTTGTCTTGTAGCCAGATGGCCTCCCCCGCACTCACACACACTCAGTTTCACTGAAAAAGGTGCCCACATACCCATCCCCACCCAGTGGTTACCTGATTTTCTTGTGTTCACACACATCTGCACACAGATTCACCTCTTAACACACTCCCCTCTCTCCCCTCTTGTAATTACTTTATTCTCCATGTCACCTCTCACTTTTTTTCATCAACCCATCTCTCTCTCTTAGTCTCTCTCTCTCATGAGACTGCTGTTCTGGCACATATACACACAGCCAGACAAGTGGGGCCCACAGTCACATGGTTTGTGTAGATAATGATTTCTTCATTTCTAAATTCTAGAATTTCTCCCCCCTCCTACGCTATATAAAGAGGGGTCACTATCACACTAAACACACACAACATCACCAAAGAACACACTATGCACTGTGTGTGCCTAGTGCACACACACACATCCACACCATCACCATCACCGCAATCACCATGCTTGTCTTGAGCATGACCTCTACACCCTTGGCTATGGAAGATGAAGGGCAACTAAATGAAGGATGATGGCCATAACCCTCGTGCGATTCTTCGCCATCAACTCCCACCTATCCGCCATGTGCTCTACCACTCTCTCCCTTCTCATTCCCCTACCGTATGCTCCCCATTTCATCGCCTTATTCTCTAAATAAAGCTTGAGGTTTTGTGAGTATGTTTTCTTGCAATGTTTTGCCCATGTGAGGTGTGCGAAATCGCCACCTAATCTTGTGTTTGGAGTGAGCTTGTGTATGTGTGAAGCGTGTGTGGATTCGCCATCCTTTTGTGGTGCCTAACTACTAAGCCGCTATACTCTCTCTCCCTCTCTCTCTCTCTCTCTCACTTGATCTCATTCTTCTTCCTCTTCATCATTAATCCCAAGCATCCATCTCTCTTGGATGAAAACTTTGTTATGGTGGTTTGTTGTTTGCGTCCTAGCCGCTGAAGCTAGGTGGTGCCCCCTGTTTGCTTTACCATGACAGGCTCGAGGCGCGCCATTCGGTCCCCAGTGTTTTAGAGGCCGCCGGGGGTTCGGGTTTTGCTTTGCTCCCGTCACTATAAGAAATATTATTATGGTACCCCTTGTATAAATGGATAGTATGCATGTCTACAACTCCATATGTACATAGAACATCAAGTTATAGATAATGAAGCACTAGGCTTGCATTATATATTTCACAAAATACTAAAAATTAGACAGGTTATATGTATATCATGAAGTATTTGCTACACAATAATTACAATATATGTGATTTATGATATAGTCTAGTTGGATAGTGGATAGTTAAGTCATTACTACACTCAAAATTTTGTCTACTTATATCAACATAGCCTAGCATGATGATTGCACGTCTCGTGATTGCTACCCTAGCCCCCCCAATCTGGCCAAGATCCAATATGGTTTTGTGTAAACATGTAGGATAATTATTACAGGCCTTGTATAAGTTGATAGTGTCCCTACATGTATACATTTATAGATGGATAGTGTCCCTGCATGTAAATAATTTGACATATTATCTCCACAAAGGTATGTAAATAATATTCACAATGGCCATTTGTGTAAATTGGACCTATTGATAGTATGTCCATGTCAAGATATAGACAATTAATATATGGATTTTGTACATATTTTAAAACAACTATATATTAAATGAAGATGTATATCAAGAGGTATCAACATAACAAAGATAAAATAATCTCACATATTATCTCCATGTAGGTATACATAATATTCACAATGGCGATTCGTGTAAAATGGACCTTTTGATAATATGTCCATGTCAAGATATAGACTATTAATATATGGATGTCCTACATGTTTTTGAAAACTATATATTGAACGAAGATGTATATCAAGGGGTATCAACATAACATCTTGATAGGATATAAATTACTTAGATATATACTGAGTAGGGGGTACCTAATCTTGTTTATTGGTTTATTAGATAGAATACCAAAAGATCCTTTGGCGAATGCGAAGTAAAGGGAAGGGGTGATGCGGGCTCGTTGCGCAGTTCTGCATCTGTAGAGAGAGAGAGAGAGAGAGAGAGAGAGAGAGAGAGAGAGAGCACAACATGTGATTCAATAGATTCCTGTTGAGGGCATCAACGCTTGGAGCAAGGCCACAGGCAAAGTGGAAGGGTGGGGCCCAGATGTAGAGCCTGCAGGCATTATTAGTTTTTATTATGCAATCTGCTGCTATGGTGTAGTTGAGGGCTGTTGCGCAAGTGGTTAGTATAGATGAACAATGTCCATGTATATATACAACTCGATATATACACATAAAATAACAAGTTATATAAAGTTTTTTGTTGGATTTTGCATATATTTTATATAAAACTAAACGATTATATAGATGAATAGGAGTTTGCTATATAATTTCAATATCTGTGACCTCCATATAAACAATGCAAGATAATAGTTACGATGCGGCCTCTAGTCTACTTCATGAGAGCCTAGATTAGGCGATGGTGATGATTGAGAGTTCAAATAGGAGGCTCAAATAGTGGAGTTATGAAAAAATATAACAATCCAAACTACCACGTTATTATCAATGTCTAAAATATTGTGTATGTATACGTGTGTGGAGAAACCGAGCACTCAATATGTATGTATACATGTGTGGAGATATTGATGTGGGGAGCTATACTGAGTTAGGATATACATATTAACCTTAATAGCAACCATTATAATACCACTTCTATAGATGGATAGTGTCCATGCATGTATACAATTCCATATGTACATAGAATATCATGTTTTTGATAAATAAGCACTAGACTTGCCCTATATATATCACAAGATAATATACAGTAGACAAATATACTTATGCAAGCTCTATTTTAGTTGCATGGTGTGATGTAGAACATGTTTCTGATATCCACTAGATAGGGTATATTTTAGAGATATAAGAGGATAGTGCATGATAATAATTATGGTACCACATGTAATTATTACGACGATGCCAATGATATGTGATGCGATAATAATGATAGTAATCACTTGCATATATTGTCTAGCTAGAGGGAGTGAAAATGGATATAAATACTAACAGACAATGATTATGATACCACATGTATAGATAGACAATGCTTTGTATGTACGTAGAATGTCAACTTATAGATAATGAATCCATGGACTTGCCCTTCATATTTCAATACATGCGATCTATGTCGAATAACTAATGTGAGATAATGATGTTACATGCATACCTAGTCCTCTAGTCTAGTTGTGCACTCATATATGATTTATTTACATCAAGAGAGATGATGAGCTACAATAATAAGTATGAGCTACAATTTTAATAATTCACGCTAATAAATATGATGAGCTACAAAAATAACTACAAGCAACAATTTAGATAATGCACACTAATAATTGCAATAAATATAGTCTAGTTCGATAATGATTGAGCATATAAGCAGCAATAAGCTAGAAGAGTTGTCAATATACCCCTTCTTTGGGTGGATAGTGTACATGTTTCTGATATCCCGGCACTACATCAGGTGTAAATAAGAGATATAAGAAGGTAGTGCATGATAATAAGGTGTGATAATAGCTATGATACCAGATGTAATTATTACGCCACTGTAATAACTTATATGTGAGGCAATAATAATGATGGTATTGCATGTGGATTGTCTAGTTGGGAAGTAGTGACAAAGGATATAAACACCTACCTACAATGATTATGATACCACATGTACAGATAGACAATGTCCATTACTGTATATATATAAAGCTCTGTATGTACGTAGAGTGTCAACTTATAGATAATTAATTGATTGACTTTCCCTTCATATTTCAATACTTGAGATCTATGGATAAATAATTTATGCAGGATAATAATGATGTATGTCTAGTCCTCTTGACTAGTTGGACACTCAGATATGATATATTAACATCAAGAGAGGTATGTGCTACAATAATATTTACGAGCTACAATATAAATAATGCACTCTAATAATTACGATATGTATAGTCTATAATGAGTTAGCATATAACTTGTAAGCTAGAAGAGCTATGATGCCCCTTGTTTGGGTGGATAGTATTGTACATGTTTATGATGTCCACTAGATAGGGTGTAAATTAGAGATAAGAAGATATTGCATGATAATAAGGTGTTGTCATCAATTAAATAAAAGAGAGTAATATATATAAATACACATGCGATATATGAATAATTAATAAGAGAGTAATAAGGTGTTTTTATCAATCATGTTTTTGATATCCACTAGATAGGGGGTAAATTAGAGATATAAGAGGGTAGTGCATGATAATAAGGTGTGATAATAATTATGACACCACATGTAATTAAATAAGAGATCCATTATATATCGGCTAGCATTGCTTGGCCCTAGATGGTAGTGTAAGATTACCAAACTACCCCTACAATACAAGCACCTTCTCAAGATACGGCCCCTAAAATCACAAAGACTCCTAAGACACTTCTCCTTTTGTTTGTAACTCCCAAAATACCCCTTATTAATATTTCTTACTTCTATTCTAAACGGGCTTGAGTGAATCGTCTACATTTCTAAATGGCGTCACTTCATGAGCTATAATGTTTATTAGTGATGCTAGTCAAAATGTTATATTGTCTATTGAGCCATTCTAGTAAAGCCTTATAACATGTGCCTAGGCCTCTAGTCTAGTTAGACACTGAGATATGATATGTTAACCTCAAGAGAGTTAATAAGCTACGATGACAACTACGAGCTACGATTTGGATAATGCACACTAATAATTGTGATACATATAGTCTGGTTGGATAATGATTGAGCATATAAGCAACAATAAACTAGAAGAGTTGTCAATATACCCCTTCTTTGGGTTGATAGTATACATGTTTTTGATATCTCAGCACCACATTGGGTGTAAATAAGAGATATAATAAGGTAGTGCATGATAATAAGGTGTGATAATCATTATGATACCACATATAATTATTACGCCGATGTAAATGATATATATGTGAGGTGATAATAAAGATGTTATTGCATGTAATGTCTAGTTGGAAAGTAGTGGGATAGGATATAAACACCTACCTACAATGATTATGATACCACATGTATAGATAGACAATGTTCATGACTGTATATATAAATCTTTGTATGTACGTAGAGTGTCAACTCAGAGATAATTAATTGATCGACTTGCCCTTCGTATTTCAATACATGGGATCTATGAATAAATTATACATGCAATAGGGGTAGTCATTAGGGCCAAAAACGATTCAAAAAGGGTTGTGTAAGGAATTGGTTAACTTACTAATTAGCAGAGCTGTTTATGGTCAAAACGGCTCCAAATTTGGCGGTTTTGGTCATTTAAAGCATATCTACGCACTCTAAAACATATATAGGTACATATCTCTAAATATTAAAAAAGGTATCGTTTTCTTCACATTCCTTTGGTGCTCACCTTGAAATTTGTTCTCATTTACTTCACTTGGTGGCAGATAGTTTTTTCCACTTTTGAATCACTCAGCCTCTTATTTCTCTCACCTTTCACAAGCTTTCTCTCTTCTTTTTTGATGCACCTTGTTCTGCTACTGTGTTATCTCCATTATTCTTTCTGTGTGTTCATTACTTACAATGAGTAATACATCTTCTTTTTTGATGCACCTTGTTTTGCTACTGTGTTATCTCCATTATTCTTTCTGTATGTTCATTACTTACAATGAGTAATACATCTTCTATTAGTGATAACCACAAGTTTCACTTGAACATTAAGCTAAGCCAGGAATATGCTACTACGCGGAGTGTCTATCAAAGACCAATTACAACTCCAAATGAAGCACAACAACTTTGCAACGAGGAAAAGAAACACATTGATATATGGACAGATGGTAGCTTGTATCCAGTTGATCCTAGTGTTAGGAATTGGATCGTGCTAGCTATGGTGGATGAAAGAGAAACATAGTGTCAATGCGTGAGAGTGCGTGTAAGCAAGATTATCACTCAAGTGAATTAGGTTCCAAGATATAATTAGCTTGGACTCATAAACACAATCTTGAGTATTGACTTAGCTTAGCACAAGCTCACCATAGACAAGCATGTAGTGCAAAATAAAGTTGTGTTTATTCATTCATGAAATGAGCTTTAAGTAGCTCTACAGCCTTGCTTCACAGCATGTGGGATAATGCACTCTCCTCTCCTTGACTCACACTTTAGGACAAAAGCTCACACTTTACAATCCTCCCCTTGAGGTTTGGACTATGACAAGATACTGAAGATGCATGATCCACACAGGCTAACAAAATCCACATAGGATATCCACACAGGAAAATAAAGTCCACAAAGGATGGTGATATCCACACATGATGGTAAAATCCACAAAGGATGGTGATATCCACACAGGATGGTAAAATCCACAAAGGATCGTGATATCCACACAGGAAAAAGTCCTCCCCTACAAGTAGAGAGGCTGCATCTTCAAAATGGGTCTTCATAAAAGACAACGTTGCTCTCATCTTCATCCTTTTTGTCTTCTACTATGTGAGCTAATCCTCTGTCAGGTCTCTTGCCTCTTCTGCTGTTGCTTTCAACTGCTTCATGGTCTCTGACTTCATATCTTCCCCTCGAACGAGTGCTTCTGTCCCCCTTTTTGTTGTGCAATCAGGCTTTATTCCATGCGTCATAATGACATGCAACAATATGCTAAAATATCCTATGAAAACGTTTATACAAAAAATTAATGTTTTCTCTTCCATCTTGGTCATACTCCGAGAGCCCAAGCATGCGGTGTTTCTCATACACTTTGTCACAAAGTCTTCACACGTGGAGGGTTTTAGCAATTTGGAGACTCACCAATGCCAATGTCTATCCCATTACAAAAGCACATAATGTCATCCATGTAGACAAGTACAATTACATACATTGCAAGAAGTTGTTGTGCTTGGCTTCAAGATTTCAATTTTAATGTCTTCTTAATAAAACTCTCTTAATGTAAAGTACCTCTTCACCCGAGGTGAAGTAACCCTTCACAGCCTTGAGTTCTTCTTTGATGACTGGAATGAGATTTTGAAGTTGGCTTAGAATACCTTTGGAACTCCTTTTACGATGCTTGAAGATGCTTTGTTTTGTATGCTCAAAGAAGCCGTTGATGAAGTTCTTCTACCTTTCTCTTTAGTGCTTGAGGCCACCTTGAATGTCAAAGAGAATGGTTGCCTTTGTGGGGTACCAATTAATTCGAGGCTTGGGAGAGCTGGCCTTGTAACGATCTTGGGGCATTGAGCTTCTTGGAATTGCTACTCTGTGGGAGCAGGGGCTTAAAAGGCTCTCAGAGGCTTGAGACAGCAAGCGCATGGGAATGGGCTTTAGGGGGCTTATCTCGGTGCAACCGGGTCATGGGAAGCGGGGCCTGTTAACGGGTGCCAGGCAGTCGGGTAGATTCTCACGCAGGCGGGCACAAGCGGGCAACAGGGCAGATTCGGGTAGCTCGGGCACGCGGGGGTAAAGTCGGGCACGCGCGGACAGTAGGGTAGCCAATTGGGGCAGGCGCGGGCAGTAGCCGGACGGAGTCTTTGTGCGCGCGCGGCCGTTCGCCAGCAGGCAATAAGGGCCGTCCAATGGAAATTTCGCTTCGTAGCCGACCGGTGGCGGACCCGAAAACTTTATGAAAGGCAGTTTACCGCTGATTTGAAATCCGCCCAGTGGGCGCCCATTTTGGGTGTGGCCCTTCGCCTTTAAAAATGGTCAAAGGCCCTAAAAGCAAGGTGTTCCCACCACGTGCAAAATCGTTTGAGGCTATTTGGGCTTGTTTTTTCCACAAGGGTGTGGTGAGCATTGAAGGCACACACACACAACTTATACACACACACAAGTTGAAGTTATACAGCAGAGATAAGTTTGATTAGGCACAATTTAATGGAGTTATTATTTCTTGAGTCGTGACTCAAATTTGACATGCATAGGCTCAAATGAAAGCTCTCGAGACAGGCTACGCACACACACCAATTGTAAATGCCAATTTTACTAAAACAAGAAGCAAATTTTGGATGCAAAATGCAAGTTCCTAATGGAAAATTAATGACCTTTGACACTAATTAAGCTTCCAATAAGCCAGTGACATGCTCATGCTAGCCAATGGAATACTAATTAGGCATGCAATATGCAATAGAAGAGCAAATCAAATGGATTTATCTAATGATGATAGAGTAATACTAATTGTTCTAACACACAAACGCTGATAGCCGTTTTTTCGGCTCTCATAAAATGTTTTAAGAAGCCACTTCACCCCAAATAAACACCCTAACACAATGACTAGGCTTGCTTTCTCATTGTAAATAGTGTGTGTGCGTTTAGGGTTTTTATCACATTTGTTTTATCAAATCATTGGGCTAGGAGACAAAAAAATAAATTTATAATATTACGGTCCTTTTTACATGTAAATATTTTCTATCAAATAAAGGACCCAAGTATAAAGGGTTTTTTTTCAATTTTTTTGTATTTATATAAATATATATTCCTAAGTGTGCATTTTTTCTAAATCTCTTTGCATCCTTTCACGACATGAATTTTTCTATGTTAGTGTGTACATACCTCATAATATTTATTTTTACAAAATAAAACCCATGCATTTCATCCCGCACCCTCGTGGAAGTCAAAATTTGTTTCTACACTGTCACTCACTTTCACTAGATATTTTCTCGCTTGCATATTTTTCTCTTTCACCCAAAAACAAAATAAAATACTCCTATCATGATATTCCTTCATGGGTCCTGCACATATTTGTTTCCATACACCATGTGCTCATAAAGACAAGGGCTAGGAAAAATCCAATCACTAGGTCTATCATGTGTAATTGTTTTTTATTCTTCAAAATTCATCATCCATGCATGTGGCAAGGTCCACTTGGATTCCTTAGGTCATGGCATGGCTCATGGAGGGATCACCTTTGGATGTATAAGGAGAATTCAACCAAAAAGGGTCCCACATAAGCTCCTTTGCAGTCCCACAACACACAGCTTTTTGGGCGGATTTTGGCACCCTTCGATCATCTGAATCAGCAAAAGTTGTCAACATACAAAATGAATCTCGTGAGCTGAATTATTTTACATAAATATTTCAGCATTTTTGGAGAAAAGCACGAATTTTGGTGAATTGTTTGGTGCGACCCAGTCTGCCCACTCTATGCACACAAGGATCCTCTCACTCTTCTCTCACATTTTCACACTCCCACCCACATACACACTCATCCCTCTCCATCATCCTTTCAAATGTACAGATTTCCATGCCCTCTCACCATCTTCACCATCTCTCCTTCCCCTCTTACCACCATAGCCTTCTACATACACATATGCTCTCATACCGCTCTCTACTACCCCCAAATTACAATTTCATGTTAACTCCTCTAAAAGGCACGAATTTTTAGCACTTTATCCTTGAATAAACTATGAAAATCAGAGGTATTTCATCAATAATCCTCATCTTCATCGTGGAGATCAACCGTGAAGGCGGCGCAAGAAGCAGAAGTAGAAGAAGAACAAGAACCGGCGATCATTTTCATAAGGGTGAGTCCATAATTTTGAGAGGTTTCATCAATCTCAAGAGCTCATCCACCTCATTCACCCTTGGTTCCTCGACAATCAAGTCATCATCACTTTTGTAAATATGCCACTAACATTTTCTAGTGATCACTAACAACTAACCCTTCTTGTAAATTGCACCCTCTACTATCTACTAGATAGGCACCTCCAAGTTACTCATCTCACTCTCAATAATTCTCCCCCTTGAGCCCACATCCATGTGGCTTAAGGGATAAGGAAGACCCACTCTCATTTTAAAAAATCAAAATATTTCCTAATATCTTGTTTTGTCAATAAATTGATTATGACTAATCCTAATCAAAGCTTCCAAAAACCTATAAATAGCACCCATCTCTCCTTGTAAAAGGCATCTCTACACCATTGCACACTAGATTGAGCGTAGCACATGCCATTTCTATCTTGGTTGTAAGGAGAGAGAAAGCTTTCTATACAACATCACTTTAGTACATAGAAAAGCTTGAGCTAGTTGAGTGAGTGCGAGTAGAATATATTCTTTCTACCATTGTTGTATCTACCCCAACATCAATGAATTGGTAGTTTTGGGTGCAATTTCATGCCCAAAGGCTCACGCTTCTCCTCGAATTTGGCTTGACAAACTCATTCAGCTTCATAAGGTGACTTGATTCATTGAAGGTTGTTATTTTGTTGCTTGTCCTTGTGATTCATTGTCTATTGTTGGTTGGCTACCATTGTAAAAGGATGGATGGTGAGAGGGCTCCCATAACCCTAAGACAATGTGCTAGTGATGCTATAACCAAATCTTGCCACTTGAATCCGCAAGCTCTAGGTGCCTTCTTGTGCAATTCATAAGTTTAAAGCTAAGTTGTACACCATCTTTCTCTCTCTCTCTCTCTCTTGTGTTTTAGTGCGTGAGAGTGTTCCATTGGTGTTAGGGTTAGTGTAAAGTCCTTACTTGATTTTGGGTTGCTCTAACGATTCTCCTTTTTTTGCGTCCTAGTTCGCTTTTAAACTAGGTGGTGCCCCTTGTGAAGTTGGGTTTTGGCTGTGGGTTTGTTGTTTTGTTGTGCTTGTTGTTGCCCCAGCCCCAATTGAGCAGCACGGGAACCTTGAGGGGTGTTTAGAGGTCGCCTCTCTTGTTGCCCGCCCCGGACCGCCTCAACACATAACTACAATCCTAGCTAGCACACCATAGCTCTGCTACCAAATGTTAGGAATTGGATCGTGCTACCTATGGTGGATGAAAGAGAAACATAGTGTCAATGCGTGAATGTGTGTAAGCAAGATTATCACTCAAGTGAATTAGGTTCCAAGATAGAATTAGCTTGGACTCATAAAGACAATCTTGAGTATTGACTTAGCTTAGCACAAGATCACCATAGACAAGCATGTAGTGCAAAATAAAGTTGTGTTTATTCATTCATGAAATGAGCTTTAAGTAGCTCTACAGCCTTGCTCCACAGCATGTGGGATAAATCCACTCTCCTTTCCTTGACTCACACTTTAGGACAAAGCTCACACTTTACACCTAGCACTGGAAGGTATCTATCTTTTCACACACCTCATGATTTGATGAGATTTGTTGGAGATGGGTCGATGGCTTACTAGGATATAGTTCTAGGCTATCTCATTTACACATTGATCATACACATTACATTCAATATCTCAAAACTATTTTTTCTTCAAATGCAGCAAGAATTTTACAACTCGAAAACCAAATAGCGTCTCTAAAACAAGAAAATCATCAGCTTCAAACTTTAAAAGAAACTCCAATAGGATTAAGAGCAGGAGTAAAACGAATGAGAGATGTAGTAAACTTAACAAAAGTTTCTGGAAAAGAAAAAAAATTTAAAGATTACTAGAGAACATGTGACTAGCCTTTTAGGTTATGTCCAATGTTCAAGAAAGGGTGAGATTTTTGAATGAGGTAATGAACAAAAGTGATATTTTGAAACTTTTAAAACTTCCTGATAATCTAACTCAGAAAAAATTGGTATTTCAAAATTTACTGAAAGATATGGGTTTATTGGTCCAACCTTCTCAAATGCAAGAAGTTTGTGACACAGTAGGGGTGAGTAGAAGGGGTTACAGGGCCATCTCTAAAACCTGGTTTCAAGTTTTAAAGTATTACAAGATTAAAGCTTTTGGGTTGCCTAGGCCTCACAATGTTGGGAAAGTAAGGATTCTGTTAAATGAAGAAATACCCGAAAATTTTGGAGAGTACTATCATATAGAAGAAACGATGCCGTATGAAAAACAGGAAAAAAAACTTCTTTTCAGTATAATGTTTTTAATAACATTTGGATGATTATAAAAGAATTTCAATCTACTATGGTGAGAAACTATAACATGCGAGAGGTAGATTGTGAAGGAAAACTTATATTCGTTATAAAATTGGATGAAGCTCAAATTCAAAAATGTCAAAAAATGAAAAGAGTGTCCATATCCCTAATGAATAGAGCATTGGATTATACCCACGGTAAGCTTGATTCCCCATACCACAAAACTCAATAAAAAATGGATCTTTGGTGGATTGGAGTAGCTCAAATACCAGTAGAAAATCATGATAGTTTGAAATGGCTCTTTTTGCATACCGATGTCCCTTTTGTATACAGGACCAAAATGTAGGTGAACAACTCCATGTAGATGGCATGGGCGACTTTATTGTAGAATGGCACTTGAGTGCCGACCTAAAAGCATTGAAGTGCATGTTTGGTGTATGTGGAGGTGCCAATACCAAGTATCCATGTTTGTATTGCATGGCAAGCAATGGAAAAAAAGGATGGCTTGTAGAACACGAGGTTGGAAAACCACCATCGAGAAATAGTGTGAACATCATCGACTACCCATCGTCTTCTATGATTTGGGATCCAATTCTAGCAATAGATTTAAAAAATGTAAATATATGTACAATGCATGCAGAGATTAGAATCTTGGACAAATTGCTTTGACTCCATCTTGATTATGCATATTCTATTAAGCCAAGTAAACTTGTAGACGAGTGCATAGAAAAATGCGTGACTTAGCTTAGCACAAGATCACCATAGACAAGCATTTAGTGCAAAATAAAGTTGTGTTTATTCATTCATGAAATGAGCTTTAAGTAGCTCTACAGCCTTGCTCCACAGCATGTGGGATAAATCCACTCTCCTTTCCTTGACTCACACTTTAGGACAAAGCTCACACTTTACACCTAGCACTGGAAGGTATCTATCTTTTCACACACCTCATGATTTGATGAGATTTGTTGGAGATGGGGTTGATGGCTTACTAGGATATAGTTCTAGGCTATCTCATTTACACATTGATCATACACATTACATTCAATATCTCAAAACTGTTTTTTCTTCAAATGCAGCAAGAATTTTACAACTCGAAAACCAAATAGCGTCTCTAAAACAAGAAAATCATCAGCTTCAAACTTTAAAAGAAAATCCAATAGGATTAAGAGCAGGAGTAAAACGAATGAGAGATGTAGTAAACTTAACAAAAGTTTCTGGAAAAGAAAAAAAATTTAAAGATTACTAGAGAACATGTGACTAGCCTTTTAGGTTATGTCCAATGTTCAAGAAAGGGTGAGATTTTTGAATGAGGTAATGAACAAAAGTGATATTTTGAAACTTTTAAAACTTCCTGATAATCTAACTCAGAAAAAATTGGTATTTCAAAATTTACTGAAAGATATGGGTTTATTGGTCCAACCTTCTCAAATGCAAGAAGTTTGTGACACAGTAGGGGTGAGTAGAAGGGGTTACAGGGCCATCTCTAAAACCTGGTTTCAAGTTTTAAAGTATTACAAGATTAAAGCTTTTGGGTTGCCTAGGCCTCACAATGTTGGGAAAGTAAGGATTCTGTTAAATGAAGAAATACCCGAAAATTTTGGAGAGTACTATCATATAGAAGAAACGATGCCGTATGAAAAACAGGAAAAAAAACTTCTTTTCAGTATAATGTTTTTAATAACATTTGGATGATTATAAAAGAATTTCAATCTACTATGGTGAGAAACTATAACATGCGAGAGGTAGATTGTGAAGGAAAACTTATATTCGTTATAAAATTGGATGAAGCTCAAATTCAAAAATGTCAAAAAATGAAAAGAGTGTCCATATCCCTAATGAATAGAGCATTGGATTATACCCACGGTAAGCTTGATTCCCCATACCACAAAACTCAATAAAAAATGGATCTTTGGTGGATTGGAGTAGCTCAAATACCAGTAGAAAATCATGATAGTTTGAAATGGCTCTTTTTGCATACCGATGTCCCTTTTGTATACAGGACCAAAATGTAGGTGAACAACTCCATGTAGATGGCATGGGCGACTTTATTGTAGAATGGCACTTGAGTGCCGACCTAAAAGCATTGAAGTGCATGTTTGGTGTATGTGGAGGTGCCAATACCAAGTATCCATGTTTGTATTGCATGGCAAGCAATGGAAAAAAAGGATGGCTTGTAGAACACGAGGTTGGAAAACCACCATCGAGAAATAGTGTGAACATCATCGACTACCCATCGTCTTCTATGATTTGGGATCCAATTCTAGCAATAGATTTAAAAAATGTAAATATATGTACAATGCATGCAGAGATTAGAATCTTGGACAAATTGCTTTGACTCCATCTTGATTATGCATATTCTATTAAGCCAAGTAAACTTGTAGACGAGTGCATAGAAAAATGTGTGGCTTTGCTCTCTCAAATGGGTTTTCATGTTAGTCAAGTGATCTAAAAAAAGATCCTACTCTTTCAAAAGGAACGGGTGATGTTTTGCAAGATGTTTTAATGGGTGGAGCAAAAGCCAAAAGATTTTTGAGCAACCATGACAACAAACAAGTTGACACTATGTGGAATTGTAGGAAGGATCTTTGTGTAATAACAACCAATGTCAAAAGTAGACCAGATGTAGCCAACAAACACATGGAAGTGTGGAAGAAGCTCGACAATTTTTTGAAAGTTTTGAGACTACAAGTTAGCTCTGCTACTTATGCATATGAGTTTTAAAGAGACAATAAAGCTTTTAATAACTGATATCACCAATGCAAGTGGGGAGCAAAAGACATCACATATTACTTGGTGAGTATTCAATTACTTTTTAAAGTATCGATAGTATTTTACATTGCATCCTATTAGTTCAATTAACCTTTTTTCTTAATTTTTAGCATATTCTGTACCTGCATGGACCATATTTTGCAAAACAAGGACCCCTTGCAACATGAAATACCCAGGGAATGGAAAAATCTCACTATCAAGCGAGGACTTCATTTTTTAGATGTATGAGAAAGGGAGGGGGACAAAGAAGGAGCAATGCACTAAAGGAATTATTCAGTTGGTTCTATAGGAGGCAATTACAACGGATGAGATCAAACAACCATGCTGCTCAACCACAAATGGAGATTAATGCTTCACTTTGAAACTTTGTACCTAGTCCTTCTAAAGAGATCCAAATTCAAAAAGGATATTTTTTCACAAAATATTGTTAATTTTACATCAATTTTTGATTTTTTTGGTATCACTAGGCATGTCACCCCTATATCTCAAAAACTTTCTTCTTTTATAGCCCCCAATAAGGTTGACATTTGTCTCCTCAGCTGCTGCTGCATAGCTAGAGTATCAAAGAAAGTGTCCTGCTCTTGAGGCATTGAATCCTGCAGCATACCCAAATATTCTAAGTGCTGCAGCTCTCTCAAGTAGCATGATCTTGTTTAAATTGATTTGAAGGGGAGTGTACCCCATAAACCGTGACAAAATCTTCCAGGCAAATATTGGAATTGCAACCATGTGCCGAAGCATGAATGACTGGGAGCAACATAAAACATAGTCACCCTACGCTTTTGCAATGACACACCTAGCCGCAATTGCAACCATGTGCCAGTGCATCCACGCACGGTGACTTCTTTCAAACAGAAGCTACCGTCAATCTAGCAGCAACACACCTAGTCGCAATTGCAACCATGTGCCGAAGCATGAATGACTAGGAGCAACATAAAACATAGTCATCCTACGCTTTTGCCTCCCTTATCGTTGGTGGTTTCTTATCCTCGGTCTTTATGGTGTTGTTTTCCTCACCTCTACCTCCTCTATGGGCTCATCAATGACAATACTAGCTCTAAATTGAGCCACATCAAAATTTGAACTTTCCTGCTTCTCAACCGCAGCATCAATTTCCTCCTCTTCTAGAATTTCACTTTTCTCAAGCTGCAAGACTGTGGAAACACTTGTATTTGTTCCCTTTTTGTCTGTATATTTCACTTCATCACCTTTGCCTTGCATATCAACTTTAAGGAGCAAAAAGAAAAGAAAGACAACTTCTGTTGGAACAAGGTTGCAAGGCTTTGAATATAATTGACCAGAAATGGTAGGTGGACAAATCTTCCAAACCTCCTTGTTATTTTGCCTTTCTCAATTGAGTTGTTAGTAAATTCAGTTAGATGGCAATAGGTCTTACCATCCAAAACCAAACACTTACCCTCAACTACCTCTTCAAGCTCTTTAAATTTTTCTGACAAAAAGTCCTTCAATCTGTCTAGAATCACTGCAAGGTCAAACAAAGGATTGAATATTTCATATGCCTTGGTGTACACTTCGATGTCAGCACCATCCATGATAGCAACCAAGAGCTTCTCACTTGGGCTCTCCTCTAAAATCTCTTCACAACCTTCACTCATGATTTGGTTGAAAGTTGGAAGGAAGTAAGACCAAAACAAAGCGATAAAGCCACAACCAAGATCCTGCTATATACTCCTATTGCTTCGTGCAGTGGCTTAGGCTGTCGAAGAAAAACCCAAACAGAGTGATAGAGGCACGAGCCACACTCTGCTAGTGATAGCCGTTTTTTTGGCTCTTTGTAATTGCCACAGTGAGTTCACCTTGCACAAGCTGTAGGTCCAAAGGGACAAGCAAAGAAGTCTGAAGAGCGAGATCCACGACCTAGGAGAGTCTTGCAATGTTGGAATTGCGGAGAGTCTGGACATGGGATGTATAATTGTCCTTGGCCCCGTGGGGAGCTAGGGAGGCCTAACTTGAATTACCCAGTGATGAATGCAGGAGAAGGAGCTGGTCAACAACCAAGGCTTCTACAAAGGCCAAATGGACCAAGACCACCTCCACAAGGGGTAGAAGGAGTTCCACCTTTGCCAGATCCAAATGTGCATGTGGTAGAGGTGACAAATTCAAATGAGGTTGACATGGAAGCCAATGGCATTAAGCGTGGCCGACGAAAAGGTAAAGAGAAAGAAGGAGTCACATCACAGAGTGACCATGGACAAGGCAAGAAGGCAAAGGAAACCAAGGAAACCAAGAGGACTCGACGTCGTATCAACCTCCAAGACTTCCCTCTTGGACATGGTATGGCTCCGTACAACTTGTTGGAAGACATGAGAGGTAAGGGTCCTGATATTTCATGGCCTCAATTTCTTGCATTATGTCCACAAGTTAGGAGGGATTTAACAAGGGCAGTTAGCACTAGGAGAAAGGTAAAAGAGAGTGTGCCTGTTGTAAAAATTGCACAAGCTGAAATGAATGAGGACATTACACCGGTGCTAGACTGTTACATCAAAGGAAGATTGGTTAGGAAAGGTCTAGTGGATGGGGGTGCACAAATTTGCATCATGACAGAGGGACTCATGCAAAAACTAGGCATGCACATCCATGAGACACCTGAAATTAAGGTCAAGATGGCAAACAATAGCAAGGCTAGGTGTGTAGGCATTTGTAAAAATGTTTTTGTGGAGGCCTTTGGCATTAAGAAGGCAGTGGATTTCTATGTCATGTCTACCAAAGGAAATGGTTACCCATTTATCCTAGGGAGACCATGGCTAATGAAAATGCGAGCTTTGCAGGATTGGGAAAGTGGGAAATTAATTTGCAGGAATGACAATCATAAGAAGGTTGTCTTTGACATGAAGGAGCAACGCCAAGAGGAGCTCCATGAAGAATCATCTCAAAGTGAGACGGAAGAAGGTTGGACCGATAGCACTTCAGAAGAAGAAAGTAGCGGCAGCATTACTGAAGAGGAGTCTTCCATCGAAGTCATGGGGGTAAGGTTTAAGCCAAGCAACCAAGAGACCTCTTGTCAAGGCTTGGAGGAGGTAGGTCCTCAAGAGAACGAAGGTGAATATCAAGATGAAGGGATGCTGGAAGGTATGCTATCAACAACACTTACAAAGGATGAAAGAGAGGAGTTCAAATGTGTGCTAAGGAAGTTTCCTAGGCTTTTTGCTAAAGACTACACCGATGTGCATGGAGTAGATGCTGTTCAACACAAAATTGAGTTGAAGCCAGAGGCCACACCTAAGGCTCAGAAGCTACGAAGGCTAGGAGTCATCAAGGAGCAGGCTTTACTCAAGGAGGTAAGAAAGCTTCTAGCAGCAGGGTTCATTTATCCAGTGGAGAATTCAGAGTGGGTCTCTCCTGTTGTTGTCACTCCTAAGAAGAACGGAAAGTGGAGGGTGTGTGTGGATTACCGTCCACTCAATGAGGCAACAAAAAGAGATCACTTTCCCCTCCCATTTCAGGATGAGATACTAAATGAAGTAGCTGGTCATGAGAAGTACACTGTGTGTGATGGCTACTCAGGCTACTTTCAAATAGGTATCGCATTGGAAGATCAATTGAAAACAACCTTTATCACTCCTTGGGGTTGTTATGCTTTTAGAGTCATGCCATTTGGTCTGACAAATGCTCTTGCAACATTCCAACGTTTCATGAACATGGTGTTTCAAGCATTCTTTGGAAAGTCAATTAGGGTGTTCATTGATGATTCTTGCATTTATAGCTCAGAATCATTGCATCTACAAAGGGTAGAAGAAGGTTTAAAGAAGCTCTACGACATGGGAGGTCAACTCAACCCCGACAAGTGCCACATAGGTGAGGATGAAGTGATCTTGCTCGGTCACAAGGTTTCCTATAAAGGCATTGAGGTGGATCCTTCAAAGGCAAAGGCTCTTATTGAGCTCCCATCACCGAAGAGTCTTAAGGAGGTCATCTCTTTCATTCAGAAGGTGAAGTATATGTCACGCTTCATTCACTTAGCCTCGGAGTTGCTTCATCCTTTGCAAAAGTTGACACAACAAGTAGAATTTGCATGGTATGATGATCTTGAAGAGTATTTTTGTAACATTAAAGTCATTTTGTCAGAGCTACCAACACTCATGCCTCCTTGTTGGGAGTACACATTCTTTGTTAGCTCTAGTGTTGGAAGGGAAACAATTGGTGCTGTGTTGCTACAACAAGATCCCCACAGTACAAGGATGCGACCCATCTACTTTGCTAGTAGGGTCATGAATGCTTTGGAGAGAGACTACACAGAAGCAGAACTCATGATGCTTTCTCTCATGTTTGCGGTGAGAAAGTTTAGATCCTACCTGCTACCAAAACCTTTTGTAATTCTCACTGCAGAAAATTTGTTCCCTTGGGTGTCATCTCAAATGAATCTTAGTACTAGGATCTCAAAGTGGATTATGGAGTTGCAAGAGTTCCAATACTCTTTCAAGGTAGAAGATAGTGTGCGTGCACAATTGGCAGGGATTCTCACTTATAGGGTACATGAGAAGGAAATTAAGGTGCCTCAAGTAAAGACCCTACCATTGCCACCACCAAAAAGTATTCCCAATGCTTTTACCTTGTTCTTTGATGGAGCTTTTCGACGAGCCACAGGAAAAGCAGGGGGAGGGCTAGTGTTGCTCAACCCAAGTGGAGAGGTGGTCATGAAAGAGAAGTTCAATCTACCAAGTTCAGCTAGCAACAATGAAGCAGAATATGACACTCTACTTCAAGGTTTGAAGATGTGCATTGGCCAAGGGATACAACGCCTCATGGTAAAGGGAGATGCACTTCTCATTGTTAAACAGATTTTAGGCATTTGGGCATGCAAGAATGAGAGCTTACGGACAAAAGTTCATGCCATTCGTAGATTGTTTAATCAATTTGAAGAAGTGCAACTATATCATATTCCTAGGAAACAGAATGAAGATGCTGATTTACTTGCACAACAAGCCGTTGCATGTGTAAAGAAAGAAGTGCAGGTCATCATGGTGGCGGCTGCTGTGAAGCAACCGAGGTACCAGGGATTGGAGTCATTGGCTCCCATCATTGGCTACATTTTGGAGGGTGAGTTTCCACCAGACTTCACAAAAGCTCAGAAGAGGAGACTCATGAAGAAGGCAAGCGTATATCTCTTCCTAGAAGGCTCCCTCTATCAAAAAGGGAAGGATCAAGTATGCAGAAGAGTACCAACTATTGAGGAAATTCCAGCCATTCTAAAAGGTTTGCATGAAGAGGCATGTGGTGGTCATTTTGCCCAAGAATCAACTGTGAAGAAGATTTTGCTTGCGGGGTATGTTTGGCCAAGCTTGCATGTGGATGTTCAACATTGGTGTAAAAGCTGTCACAATTGTCAGATAAATGGAAATAGAAGGTTGGTGCATGGCCCGAGGCAAATAGTGCTTGCAAATGGACCCTTTGAAAAGTGGGGCATTGATGCTATGGGTCCTCTGCCTAGGACAAAAAATGGTAAACTCTACATTCTAGTGGCTGTAGACTATATGACTAGGTGGGTGGAAGCTCAAAGTGTGGCAAGAGTGAATGAGAGGACAGTTAGCAAGTTTGTGTACACTCACATTTGTTGCAGATTTGGCACACCTTTGGAGATTGTTTCTGATAATGGTCCAGGGTTTAGGAAGGGCTTGCTCACAGATGTTTGTGAAGAGCTTCACATTCTACATCGTCATAGCACACCATACTACCCACAGTCAAATGGTTTGGTGGAGAAGGCTAATGGTGTCATTGCAGGAATCATTAGAAAGATGGTGCAAAACAAGACAAAATTATGGGATGACTTCTTGGATGGTGCCTTGTGGGCATATCGAACCACATATAGGGAAGCCACGGAGTTCACACCATTTCACTTGGTCTATGGTCAAGAGGCTTTGCAGCCTATCGAGCTCAACATTCCAACAATGCGACTTCATGGCAAAGGAGCACAAGATGATCAAGAGGTATGGATGGATCGACTTCTTACGTTAGTGGAGCTTGAGTGGAAAAGAGAAGCAGCATACGAGTGCTACAAGAGGAAAGCCACACAAGCGAAAGAAATGCACGACAAGAAACTGAAGGACAAAGGCATCAAGGAAGGAGAGCTTGTGCTAAGGTATGACAATCGACTTGACAATCGTTTTGATGCCAAGTTTGAAACTAGATGGCAAGGGCCATACATAGTCAAGAAGGCTTTCAATTCTAGTTACTATCAGCTTATGGACTTGAATGGTAAAGAGCACTCCAGGAAGGTAAACGGGTATCGCTTGAAGCCCTATTTGAGTCGCCTTCTACCAAAGGATCTACCAAAGATCTGTCCAAAGGCCGCTGTCTCATGTAAGTATTGTTACATGAAGCATGAGTGCAACTCCAGCCAAAATTTTGAGGGGCCAAACAATGAAGATCTCGTCAAGGACTCTGAAGCACTCTCTTTGGAAAAGATGCTCTATGATGGTACATGAATATACCATCATCCAGGGGGAGGGCTAATGATAGCCGTTTTTTCGGCTCTTTGTAATTGCCACAGTGAGTTACCTCACCCTACCAAAATCACCCAAACACTGTGGCTGTCCCTACCATTTCACTGTACATAGGCGTGCGTGAGTCACGGGACTTTTCCCATATCTTCTTAAAAACCCTCAGCTAGCTAGTCACTGGGCTAGGTGAGCCAAAAAAAATAAAAAAAATAAAAAAATAAAAGTATATTATGGCCTCTTTGTGTGTAAATATTTCATTGTATATATGGCCTAAATATAGGGATTTTTTATAATTATTTTGGTATTTTATTTAAATATTTCTACTTAGGTGTGTGTTTTATTAAACCTATGTACACCTTCTTTCATCCTCTTACACCATAATTATATATATATATTTTTTTGCCAATATGTACATACTCTAACCTCATATTTTTTCTTTATACAAATCACTCCTACATTTTCACCCTCACCCTCGTGAAAACAAAAAATTGATTTCTACTCATTGGTTACTTTTATTATATTATTTACTTGCATACCTTTTCCTCTTTCACCCAAAATAATTCAAGGAGGGATCATATCATATGATTCCAATATCTTTCCATATCCATAACTCCTCCATATTTTTATTATTATTTTTACTCATTATTCTAACACCATGTGCTCATTGAGCTAAAGTCCATGAATAGTCCATACACTAGTCCCACCATGTATATATTTCTTTATTCACCAATAATCCTCCTCCATGCATGTGTCAAGGGCAACTTGGATGCTTTGTATTATGATATGACAAAGGAGGGGCTCACTCTTGGATGCATTGTACAAATTCAACAAAGGAGGGGTCCACTAAAAGACTTTTGCAAGCATAAAAACAGGCTTTTTGGTGAGAATTTTGGCACCTATCTCCACTCTGAATTTGGAGCAGTGGTCAAAAGAGAAAATGTAGCCCACGCTCTGAATAATCACCTCAAATTTTTTCATGATTTTTGGAGCTACCAGCGGTGAGCTATGATTTTTTGAGTGGACCCCAGTCTGCCCACTTTTTTCACAAGTAGCCCATAGTCTTCTCTCACCTCTTTCCACACTTCTACACACACACACACACACACACACACACACACACACACACATTTCTCTCAATCCCTCACTCAAACCTGCACCTTCAATGGTTTCTCTCACCTTCTTCACCATTAACCTCCCCACTTACTCCCATAGCTCTCATATGAGCTCTCCATGTACATACACCATCTCTATGCCTCTCTCTATTATCTCCAAAGTACAATTCCATCTTACTCCTTATATATATACATAAATTCAGCATGTGTACCATGCTTAACCTCTGCAAATCAAAAGATCTCATCAACGGAATTACCATTTTCATCACGATGATCAACCTTGGCAGCGGTGGCGTAAAGAAGAGAAGACGAAGAAGAAGATCGATGGTCATTTAAGAACCTACACAAGTAAGTCCAAAACTTCTTCAAGCTTCACCATCACAAGGATTTGTTCACTTCATTCAACCATTTTACTCCAACCATCCCACCCATTCTACCCATTGTAAATATATCATTAACTTTCTAGTGATTACTAACACTAACCACTAACATACTAACACAAAATAGCCATTGACCTAACCATAAAAGACACCTCACCTCAAGACATGTGTATAGTAACTCTCTCTCTCTCTCTCTCTCTCTCTCTCTCTCTCTCTCTCCTTACTTACTTTCACCTTATCTACCATCAATAATGCTCTCTTTTGAGCCCACACCCATGACTCAAGCAGACAAAGAAGGCCCACAATGTTTTGATATTCAAAAAAATCATAATCTTGATTTGTTAGCTTGTAAATTAGGATTTCCAATAATCCTAATGAGGGGTCTCCAACCTATAAATAGGCCCCTCTCCTTCTTGCAAAACAACCTCCAATATCTCACATAGCACCCCAACACTCTATGCGTGAGGAGAGACTTAGGTGTAGCAACCACTTGTGAGCTTCACTCTTGGTGTGAGAGAAGCCTTCAAGCTACACATTGCAAGTGAGAGAGCGTTGAGTTCCACAAATCTCAAAACCACTATTGTATATGCTCCTTCATCATCAATAAATTGAGGTTTGGTGCATCAAAGGCGTGATTCGACGTTCAAATCTTCGTCCTTCTATTTGTGCAATACGGTTTGGTGAATTCAAGGTGACTTGTGTATTTTGAGTTTTTATCGGTTGATCTTGATTTTAGGAAGTGTTTTAGTGTGTTTTTCATTGCCAATTTTGTGTCCATTGTAAGAGGGTATTGTGGTGAGAGGTCTCCCACACCCTAAGACAGTGTGTGTGTGTGTGTTTTGGCAATGTTTAGCAATCACTAAGCATTGAGTGAGTTTTGTACAAGTTCTACGATAGCATCATAACGAACCATCTCCATTTGCAAGTCACAAATAAGGTATTACGCAAGATCCTTTTCTCTCTCTCTCTTCCCTTTGCTCTAGCTCTCTCTAGTCCATTTTGTGTGTGTCTTGGTGTGAGGTTGATTGTGTGTGTTGTGTGGTGCATCTTCTTGGTTGTGCCAAAATCTCTCTTGCGTCCTAGTTCGCATACCATAACTAGGTGGTGCCCCTATCTTGTTTGGGTTTGGCTGTGGGTTTGTTGTTGTGTTGTGCTTGTGGTTGCCCCAGGCCCAATTGAGCAGCACGGGAGCCTTGAGGGGTGTTTGGAGGTCGCCTCTCTTGTTGCCCGCCCCGGACCGCCTCACTAGCTACGACTTCACATCGTGAAAGTGGTTAAGAAGGTGCTAATAAAACCCGCACAAAGCGATAGTGCACTGAGGAAAACTTTGCAAGCATACCCCCTCACATCATGCACGACAAGCATGGATGGATAAGGAGAGAGCTCTAAAATAGAGGTAATGTGAGAGAACTAGAAATCTTGAAAGCTTAAGACTCTCCTGTTGTGCGGCACAAACCAAAAGTAACACACCAAAAGAGTACAAGATCAAGCTTATATAAGGAGTCCAAAATTACTGTTATTGACATGTGTCACACATGCACACGTGCCACATGGAAATATTTCTACGAACACTATACGGATGGTCGGATGTATAAAAAGCTCATGTCACGTGTTCATTTTTCATCTCCGCATGTTCGCATGTTCACGTTGTTTCGCACCTAACATCCTCCTCCGCATGCCTCTTTAATCTTATGTTACATTTTCCTCATCTACCCACACACGAGCTTTTGTGATATTCCATCTAACCCGAGAGACACGATATCAAATGCTTGCAAACTTCAAGATACCTCGCTTGAAAACATCAAGAACCCTTAGATGTGATTGCCAGCACATCCAGGTTGGGGCACGACCTACAATCGCTTCCTGCAAGCTTACCACGCGCTAGGGGTTACTTCCAGACTGTGGGAGGACGTCCTACCATGCACCTCCTGCGGTATTTCTTCAGTCTCCCTCACGATGCAATAGCGTGCTCTTCCAGATTGTGGGAGGACGTCCTATTGCGTCCTTCGTGGTATTTCTTCAACATTCCTTACGACGTGATAGGGGTTACTTCCACACTGTGGAGGACATCCTATCCTGTCCTTCGCGGTATTTCTTCAACATTCCTTACGATGCAATAGGGGGTACTTCCACACTGTGGGAGGATGTCCTATTGTGACCTGTGGTATTTTTTGAGCCTTCCTCGCGATGCAATAATGTGCCTTGTAATTTTGTGGCATTGGACAACACTTTTCGACCATCGAATGGCAAGGACAAAGAAAACAACAAGAAAAGTTTATCAAGCTCCAAAAGATTTAGAGAAAGATGATGATGGTGACCAGGAATAATTAGTTGAGAAGAAAGAAGAGAAACCACCTAAACAACCTCGCTAGAGGGCTACTGCTAGGAAGATATTAAATTATCAAGTGAAATCTCTAAGGGAGATAAGGAAAGCATAGAAGTCTACTTGTCTTCTTATTCCAAAGCTACCCTTCATGAGAGTTGTCAAAGAAATTTCAGATAGACTTGTGAGCACGATGAATATCAAAACCTTTGTTTCAGTAAGGTGGCAATCTCAAGCCTTGATGTGCCTTTAGGAGGCTGCTGAGTATTTCCTTATAGACTCTATGAATGATAGCTACATTGCAGTTGCATTTGCTCACAGGGTCACACGGATGAGCAAAGACTTTGTGCTTGTCTCAAGGCTGAGGTACAAGCTTGATAAGGCTCTTGATCTTATTTGTAGTGAGGATCTTAGGGCCTTCAAAATTTTAAATATCCCCCCTTCTAGGAAGCATAAGAATTCAAGGGTTCTCATTGAAGATGTTACACATTAGTATGAGACAAGAAAGGCCCAGGATATCAAAGCAGGCAAGGAGGTTGAGAGGAAGCAAGACGTGATGTCAAAGGATGCTATCCTTACAGAGAAAGCATAAATTTTAAGAGCTTCCAACTCTCCCCTTTATGAAAAATTGATTGGTCAAATGGTTGTGAATGTCTCCATGTGTGGGGATATTGAGGTGTACTATGACATATTCCCTCAAGACAGAAGTATGCTTGTAAACCCCAACATTGAGCTTCGAGACACTGTGCTCTTTGTCTGTCTCAAGTATGTGTTGCCCCTTTGCTAATTAGTACATGTGCACCTACAAGGGCCT
Source organism: Adiantum capillus-veneris (assembly GCF_014529385.1). NCBI lineage: Eukaryota > Viridiplantae > Streptophyta > Polypodiopsida > Polypodiales > Pteridaceae > Adiantum > Adiantum capillus-veneris. Next base: position 124,980,385 of record NC_140956.1, read on the forward strand.
GATTGGGGGATGTTTTTTCTTTTTCAGGTGTCTTATGAGAGATCTTCCAGAGGATATAGCTATGCAAATTTCCATACTTGATCCTCTAGTGACACAGTGTCTATTTAACAAGCAAGGAAGACTTTCAAGTTTTTTTGAAGATTTTGACATGCTGACCTGCAATATAATATACCCCTATGTTGAAGGGTAAATCTTAAATCCTAACAATTTATAATATTCTGTAGTATTCCTAGCTAATGGTTTTATTTTTGTAGAGGACATTGGAGTCTTATTATATTCAATCTTTTGGATAAAGATATTATATTTATGAATTCATTGTCAAGTATCCATGGGAGAAGTAAACTGTAAGTATAAAGTAAGATTTATGCTTGATGGCCCATTGTTTTTCTAATAGTAGCTTTTTCATTGATGTCTTCTTGCAGTGCTGCCAAACTTATTGTTGGTCACTTGAGTACCACAAATAATGATTACAATATAGAAGGTTTCAAGTACTACAATCAAAAAGTGCCTTTACAAACAGACTCAACATCTTGTGGATGGAGGGTGCTTGCCAATGCATGGAGATATCTTGAGTCAAGGTGAGGATGACTACACTCACCGTAAGTGTGTATATCATGTGCCATTGATTTGTTTTGACTTCCTAACTATGTATGTACTCATGTCCTTTATTTTCTTTTTCTATGTGTTGCAGTTGCATGAATATCCAGAGTCTTGGGTCATGTGGGTGAGAGAGAAGGCTGTTTCTATGGTTTTGGAAAGATCAATAAACCCAAATGATCCAGACTCTCCTATGACACCAACTACAGATGAAACAGAGTCTCCTTTGCCACCAAAGGAAGGTAGAGCCACCAAGGGTTTGGATGCAAAGAAAAGGGATCACAAGAAGAAGAGTCCTGCAAAGAAGATCCATACAAAGAAGACTCCAAAGAAAATCCATACAAACAAGACTCCAAAGAAAATCCATACAAAGAAGAGTCCTACAAAGAAAAGCCATACAAAGAAGAGCCCCACCAAGAAGAAGAGCCCTACAAAAAGAAAACCAGATACAAAGGGCCATCCATTCCACTCACCATTGAAATTCAAGGTTCAAAATCGTCGTTTAGCTAAGAACAGTAAGGGAGAGGCAGAGGCACCGAACTCACCTTTCAAGCTACCATTCATGTTTCCAAAGAGGGTTGCCAAGTCACCCAAGCCAACCACTCCTCAGGAGCCCAAAGCACCAACCCCTGCCAAGTCCCCCGTGCCAAGACCTAAGGAACCCAAGTCACCACCACCCCCTCTTGAACTGACTTCACCCCCTCCTGAACACAAAATAAAAAGGGTCTCTGAGGATGCAAAATCCTCTTAGGCAAAAAGAAAAGTGGAGTTTCATGATTGATTACTCCACAAAAGTTTACACTTTTGTTCATTTTGTCCATATGAACATATACCCTTTGGTGGCTCATAATTTTTTAATTCAAATACTTAATACCAACAATTCGATTCTTAAATGTGTATCATGGTGTATTGTCAGTTTAAAACAACATAAATAATGATCACAATAAGGTAGAAAAGACAAATATATTTGCAAAATGCAATGATTACAATATTGAAGTTGTTTTTTCAAGTCCTTGCAAGTGACTCAAATACAACTCTTTTTGGGGGAAGGCATGTGATGCAAGAGGTTGAATTCTCCATCCTTGTGCTTACCACAATTACATCCACTTTGAATCTATACTCGGGAGATGTTTCATCAAAAAACTCAAGGGATTCTCTAACATCCTGTAGTTTCCAATTTGTTGTTACTATAAGGCTTCTATGCTCAGTGTGTGGATGGACTGTGACCTTTAGTTCAAACTCTGGACAATTTTCCTCAGAGTCGAGAGGAACCCAAATACCTAATTTGATTCTCCATCTCCTATAGTCATAGCCCAGAACTAATGATTGACGACATAGTTGATATGAGATAGACAGAATTTGGTCTTACTCTACAACTAATATTATCGCCAATATGGAAAGTTTTTTTGGTACTCCATCCGTCTCCAAGTACATTATCCAGTTCAGTCATAGAAAGTCTTCTATTAAGCCACATCGTCTTTGTCCTCTGCAAGTCCATTGTTTTGAAACATGCCACAAAGACATGTATAGGCAAGAACCATTGAACTTTAATCCTTCTTGATATCTTGCCGGGTGACATAGCTCTAAGGATGTCTTCTTTAAATCTTGGATTTAAAGCTTGATATAGTACATGCATCAGGAGCTTCCCAATCAAGTGAGCTTATGGTGGGAACGAGTAACTGATGTAGTTCTCCATATGCACCTTCTCGTGATGGAACCTTGTATTCTGCAAAATAGACAAACAAATCCATTGTTTTGTAAAAAGAAGGTGGCTTGTCAACATACATAGCATCTACAATCCCTTTATGCATTGCTTTGAACCTCCCACTTAGACTCTCCACAGGCTGCCATTTCACAACTGTTGAAGGAAATATATCTAAAATGGAATCAAAAAATGAGAAAAAACAATGGGAGAATTAAAAATTCATTGTATCAAATAAAAGTTTTTTTTTTTAACTCATAGTAAGAATGCATTGTGGGATGTTCATCCAAGTCTAACACCATATCCTTGGCCATGTACACATGTTGAACCTTAGCTAGCCAACCATTGTCGGTCACTTTGAAACCAAGAACACGACCTTTCCAATGGTTTTTTACTTTATCACGTATAGTTCTCTTCACTCTGTGTACATCTTTGCATGAAGGAAGCATTGTTACCCAGTCATTCACACGAAAAGATATGGGTTTCCAAATATCATCCTCTCTAACGTCATGAAAGTCACAAGAAGTTATGTTATCTGAATGGCGACGTGCAGAAGACACCATGGAAACTCAAAGATTAGAAAAGAAAGAGAAAATACAGAGACAAAAAACAAACCTCTCACAAAATAGAGGGAAAGTGAAAAGGTATACATTTAAAAAAAGTAGGTGATTTGTCATTAATAGCCTTGTTTTTAGAGCTTTCTCACATAGATTTTGTATCTTTTGACAACGATTTTGTGAAATATAAAATAGAATAAAAGATGAGACTTCATTGCTTTGGGCCGCAAATTTAATGAGCTTACTCGCCGAAAGCACCTAAATATAGCAGTTTCAGCCTTATGATCAAGACATTTAGCTGCTCTTCGTCAAAATAAGACCACCAAAACCGAAGTTAGAGAAGACAAGAGTGCCATACTTTTGTATACGTGTCAAATGACTATTGGACTATTCCTTAATCCTTAGATTAACAAACAACCCTTTTCTAGCCGTTTTTGGCCCTAATGATGAGAACCCCTAACAGGTTTTGGAGCGTGGTCACGGGAGGCTTAGTTATCTGTAAGCCTCGACAGACCTGATGAAGACAGGCATGGCTATTCAGAAGGCGACGGGCAAGTGCAAGTAGTGTGAGAGAGGGTGAGGTGCAGCAAGGAAAGAGGAACGACATTGAGATTGGCAAGCAGCAAGCATAGTTTTCCAACTATGTTGAAGAAGGCACAGTGACACGAACTAAGCCCGTAAAAAGTTGCATCCTCCGTCACTCTGTCAGAAATGTTACAGTCAACTAAGCCTCGTGTGACCATAGCCTTGGTCCGATATGTTTTTAATCAAAGTATACTATATCCCCGCAAGTATGAACGTCCCCATAACAATTGTAATATCCTTATATGTATGCACTAACGTTACCAAGAGCTCGAACTAGGAAATGAATATCTCAATAAGTTAGAACAAATAGTCTAGTTGGATAGTGTGTACAAGTATAGATATATAGTGTGGAGATTGGAAATTGCCGAGCAGGGTTCTACGTTAGCAATCGTGGCATCATGTGCAAAAGCCAAGCTTTTCAACTTGGCAAGGGTAAAGTGAGCACCGTGCGAATGCACTCTACATTGGCACATGTCTTTTTTGGTAAATTTTGAAGTGCGGGGCGTGGCCACCGGGGTCTATTGAGTCGGACTCTATTGACAGTAGTGTTTGGAAAAAAATTGTGTCAGCTTAAGATCGTGCCGTTTTCATTTCCATCCCAAAATAGAGAAAAATAGTGTAGAAACCCAAAAAATAAAGCAATTTTCTAAAAAAGATCTCTTGGTAAATTCAAGAAAAGTATGTGTGAAAAAATGATTTTCCCAAACACTGATTGAGTAGCCCAAATAGGAATTGAGGGCGAGAAAAACTGCTCCTGCTTGAAAATTGTCCTCCCCATAGCTGGCTATTGTGGGCCACCCCACCAATTAAGGCTCAATTTCGTCAAGAAGCAACTGTATCTCAAGCAGCTCTGGAATGAGTCGGATCGAGGTCTCTCTCTAGTGCGACTGTGCACAGGCGGCAGACTGCAATGCGCACCTCATCTTTTCTCACTTTTTTTTATTCTCTGTCTCCACATGGTGCTAGCTGCCACCAACAACATGCTTCAATCAATATTGAGTGTGCGGCGGTGCGCTCGCTGCTACCATGATCGGGCCCACTCGCTTGAGATGGTGCTGAGGCTGTCCCACCCAAATGGCCAGCACCTCTTGTAGTGAGCACAAGAGTGAAAAGGCTCCGACCGGCTTCAATATTGCTGACGTGGAAGGCCCTTTCTACCTGGCCGCTCGCCGCCAAAAACAGTTAGGCCTCTCCCACTCCAACCAGCCATGCCATATTTGGCTGGCCAATCAAAAGCAAGAGGGCGCAACAGCTCCTCATCCCCTTGCTGGCAAAAGCCCTCATATACAGCGTTTGGGTTCTCCATACACGCCTACAGGACTTCTTTCGACAGCTTCACGAGCTCAAGATAATCTTCACAGGTATTCAATTTGACAAACCCCCCCCTCCAACACACGCCATGCTTCAGGATTACACACACACACACACAAATATTATTGCCAGACAGGCTGTTTGATCTCTCTCACACACACACTCACTAACTATTGCTGCCAATATATTGCACGTCCATCTGAAAGAATTGTTTTTGAGTACTCATTGATGCTTTTCCTGAAAAAAATAGTCTTTTATGCATTTCTTACACACACAATCACTAACTATTGCTAACGATTATTGCACATCAAACTTAGCATCTCAAGCTTAATGTTTAACCTTTGAGTACTCTTTTATGCATATCCAGAAAAAAACTATTGCTAACGATTATTGCACCTCAAGCTTAATGTTTAGTTTAAGAGTACTCTTTGCTTCTATAAATTGTCTTCTGGTTTTAGAGGAGGGTCTCCCAATAAGTGAAATGCATGTTTTTCTTCTTGAGTCTATGAATGAATGTCATTGATTGTTAGGGATATTTTCTGGACAAAATCCAATGAGTCACTACAGTGCACGGATCCCGAAGCGACCTAGGGGTGGTCAACGAATGGCTAGGATTAACGAGGGAGGGTTAGACAGCCAAGAGAGTGTTCCTTTAAGAGAGACTAGTGGGTTGGGTAGTAACGAAACAATGTCTGAAACCGAATTGAATGAAGACCTAGGGTTTGATAAAGGAGAGTTTGGTTGGGATGGAGCCACGGATGTAGTGGTGCTTCCCTAGGCAGGTGACATTTTGGAATGTCATCCGCTCAGCTATTTGGATATCAGGGCGACTAAATTGTCAAGCTATTTTTAGGATGTATTATAGGATGTCTTACGAGGCATTTCATGAGCTGAAAGAATTGATCTTGCTCCATCTTCCGTGGGACCTGATGTGCATGCATGGTCTAGGGTTCCCATCCAAGCTGATCAAGCACTTGGTTGCGTGCTATGGAGACTTGCACATGGCCATTCCGCAAGAACATTATGTCAATTATTTGGGATGGGAGATTCTACCATTAGAAAGTACACCAACCTTATCATTAGGGCACTCACCACTCAGGAGATGCTTGTCCGGACCCACTTAGAGACGCCTTTGGGAAGGCGATTAGCAAAGATCATAGAAGATTTTCAGGACATTACGGACCTACCGAACATGTGTGGTGCAGTTGATGGCACTCACATAAATCTTGCACGTAAGCCTCAGGGTGACTTTTTTCTGCAGAGTATGTTAGTCGCCATGGATTCCACAACATTCTTCGTCAGGGCATTGTTGACTCCATAAAAAAATTTTGGAATGTGGTTTGTAGTGCACCAGGAGGCACACATGACTCCACAGTCTTCAAGGGGTCTACAATATATGCTCAATTGAAAGGAACGAGGTTTTGAATACGCCTCTTCTAGAAGTGAGTGGCTTAAGAGTGAGGCCCTATATTGTGGGGGATTCAGTGTATAAGCCAACGAGTTTTCTTCTCAAAGCTTATAAATCCAAAGGTGGGCAAGACCTGCCACAAAAGAATGTTTTTGATAGACATATTACGAAGGGTAGGGTTAAGGTTGAGAATGCATTTGGTATATTAAAAAACCGATGGCCGCGACCTCAATGTAAATCTTCCCTTTGCTCCCTTGGTTATTAGCGCTTGTTGCGTATTGCACAATTTTGTGCAATTGAAGGGTGAACCAGAGCCTTTGGAGAAAATCGACCCACACCCCAATGCAGACGAGGCCTTGAGGTGGCGTGCGATGACGTGTCAGCGTGCAATAGGCCTAAGAATGCGCACAGCACTATATACAGATTTCAATAGGCGAATCGCACAAAATTGAGTGCGCGAATCTTTATGTGTGCATTGATTGGATGAATCAAACTGACTTGTTTTTTTGTGTGTTCTGTAGGAATAGCTGGATCTGACGGTACGCTTTTTTATTTTTGTATTGTTGCATGTTTCTACGTGTGTGCATACTGTATCATGTGTTTGATTCATATGCTTGTTTTGTGTGTTCTATGGCTTCATGTGTTTCTCTGTTTGTTTGTGTGTGCTGTTTGATTGACGTATGCTTGCATGCCATTTTTTTTTTTTAAAGTATTATATCCTTTAAAGGCTTGGGCAACCTTTGAGGAGAATGTGTGCATGGTCTATGGAGGGACTGGGTTCAAATCCAGGTGACTTTGACGAAGTGGATCCCCTCCCGTAGCATGCATCTACGCAACTACAAAAAAAAAACTCAATAAAATATTTTTTAGGGAGACCAGGGGCTTATTGTCTCCGTCTGGCCACTATCCATGTGCTCAAATCCTCCGGTGGCCTGACAATTGGCCACCAATTAGGCACCGACCGGCTATCATGTGCTCAATATCGTCAGCCGATCAAAGTATATTCTTGGAATACAGGAGCCATTGTACGGTGGCCATCCAACATCATGTGCTAAGTCTATCTGTTCTCTCTCTCTCTCTCTCTCTCTCTCTCTCTCTCTCTCTCTCTCTCACACACACACACACACACACACACACACACACACAGAGAGCTGCCGCACAGATAGCCAGGTCGCCATGGCGTCTTCGTTGTCGGTACACCAGCTAGCTAGGCCGTCATCACTTGTTGCTCTCTCTCTCATCCGTCTCTCTGGTCCCAGCTCATGTGTAGGAGCTGCCAACACCTGGAGCATCTCTCCCTAGTCTCTCATAGCATCCCATCTCATTTGAAGGAGCTCCCAACACCAGAATAGCAACCAAGCCTTGTCCATCGCGAGCAAGTTGCCCAAAATATCAACTATGGAGGCTTCAATTCGACATCTTAAAGAAGACGTTGTGCAGTAGCATAGCCTGTCGCAATACTCCAACTATAGGCATTAAGTCCGTGTGCAGTTCTCTTAAATTTACGAGGTGATTTCCATTTTTTCTCCTCTGGTTATTTCCATTGTTTGAATGAATTAAATGTGGCACTCTAGCAATCAATCTCTTTATTCCCACTAGTCAAGGTTTGTCATGTGCACTGTGCTCTCGATTTTGGCTTATACAGTGCATGAAGAAACCTAATTTTTTGTAGCTTAGTCTCAAATGCCATGCTTACATGAATATATGGGCTTAATTAGAGCAATTCAGACTTGACAATGTGGGCGGAATTGGAGCCTTGACTGGTTGGGGAATCATGGAGACTTTTCTTTTCGTTTGAAGAATTGAAATCTTCTTTATGTTTTAATTTGTCAATGGGTTCTCTCAATTTCCTGCCTGCTACACGGCTAGGAGCTCCAAATCCTTTTTATGTTTTAGTTTGACAATGGGTCCTTTCAATACCCTACCTGTTGCCTTGCAACTAGTATGATCAAAACTTAAAACACTTGTTTGTTATAGCTTGTCAAAACAAGAACATCATTGAACAAACTGGTAGGAATACAAGACACACTAAAAGTCTCTGTGTGATGTAATTTTTGATGAGATGGCACTCTGTGGGTTTGGGTGATAATAGAAGGGATGGCGCTCTGTGTGATGAGATTCTCTCAGAGATTGCAATTGAAATCCTCATACGAAACGACATGTTGGTAAACAACAGCGAGAATGGGCAAGGTGGAGAGCTCCCCCTTTTGATTGATGTAAACCCGCTTCACCGCTTCCTTATAACCTTGGAAAGGGTTGGACACATTGTTAACATTGTCTGGGCTTAGGGTATTCTCGTCCGTGGTCATTTCTGGGGACGTGGTAATTTCTAGGTGTAGCATTGTCGCGGTTCACAAAGACATTACCAACTTGTAGGAGTGCGGCGAGCTTGTAGGAGTGTGGGCATCGGCAGTAGGAATATCGATGAAGATACGTATGGAGTAGGGGCCATGGTAGGTTGCTTTGAGTATGTGCTACAGCACAAGATACCACTTATGGATGAAATGCTTGGAAGGCTCATAAACACAAAAAGTTGTGGACAAATTCTCACAATAATTCCCACATTTTGACCTACCTCAACATCATAAGCTTCTTTGAGGGTGGAAGCTCATGATGTTATGCTTTGTATGAAAGCTGGCAATCACCTACCCCAATCGTACCTAGCTAGGTATGCAGTGCCTCTCTCGAGCAGAAGCTCATGTTGTTATGCATTGTATGAAAAAACACTTTAAAAAGCTCTGTTTTCTTACATGGGAAAATTTATATATCTTCTTGTGAGAGATGCCTGATGAAGTACAGCATTTGCGTGCCCAAACAATTTCTGGATAGGAGGCATGTGATCACCTCCTTTAAAACCAGGCGTGAGTATGTGAGCAATAGTGAAAAGCATGGGCAAATTGGGGTGAACGTGAATGTAGGCGATTTGACAAAGGAACTGGTCTAAAACATTAGACCTAGGGCCTGGTCACACAAGACTATACCGACGGAGAGAATTTATTGAATCATTCCCCTTTGGCATAGTTGGCCAATGCATGCATAGTTGGACTAAGTAGGTTTAGTTATTTGTGTGTGACTAGAAAATGCGTGTACAAACCATTTAGAGTTTCAAAACTAGAATACCTAATCTAATGACTCATTAGGACATAGGGTTCCAAAGCTAGAATACCACAGCTTATCAAATGCGTGCACATACCATTTAGGTATCACCATAAAAGATTTACAACTTAATTCGAACGAAAAATTCATGAGTCATCATTGATTGTATATTAACATTGTGTCATGTCTATGACTAAGCTGTACAATGTCTAAGGAATGGCTCCAGATGAATAACTGACACACGGATTTTGCCCATTTCGTGCATTGTCATGTAGTCATGGGTGTGCAGATTTATCGCACCCACAAATATAAGCATTGACCAATAAAGACGAGATTAAAACCTGATGGTCCTGATCTTTGTGCACCTCCAGACAGAGGTGTGTGGGGATCGCCCATGGCTAGAGAATCGAAGGTAGTTTACAGCGTGATTTATGGCATCTTGATTGGAGAGAGAGAGAGAGAGAGAGAGAGAGAGATGACTGATAGGCTTAACATGCTAAACTAATGTTAAGTGCTAGCTAGATAGCAATCTCATGGATTGCAGTTTAGCAGTCTATTTCTCTAATGATTCACAGAGTTGAGTTCTCATGGGTTGGTAGTGATGCGCGATTGACGTATTTTTCAGAATGAACACAGAGCACACTCACGAGTATGCTCTAAACGAAGCTATTTGAAATACCATTATTAGGATCCAATTTGTGATGAATTCCCATTGAGCTTACATAAAGCTTCAAGACGATGTGATGCGTATTTTATCTCAGGGCTTAGGCTCTGTTTGTGAAGGCAAGGAGAAATGTCTTGCTAAGCTATTGACAAAGAAGAGCAGTGATTGGAATGAAAGTCTTAATGATTGCAATACACCTAGTAAATTCTTTGAAATACTAAAGCTCTATAAGACAAAGGTATGCTCATTCCTCAGGAATGGAAACTATGTCTTGGCAGCGAAAGTCATCCCCATGAACCACAAGTCTTTCCACCTAGCAAGGAGGATGTTGATAGAGACACCTCTATGTGTGTTTGCATTGACGGTGATGAGCACAAAGCGCGAAACAGACCCCAACAGCCTCAACGCCACGACCGTGCACGTCGAGCTGGCCACGGGAAATGAACAAAGGGAACCACCTAGCTTTGAGCGTCTAGGATGTGGACAACGGTGATTTAAAATAGCACAAACACTGCACACCTAGCGAGAGAGAGAGAGAGAGAGAGAGAGAGAGAGAGAGAGAGAGAGAGAGAGAGAGAGAGACGTAGGTGATGAAAACCCCTCGGGATGTGAGGGAAACTTGATTCAATGCAATGTTTACAGAAACCTTAGCTTCGACGAGATGGCAACTATGGTGATAGAGAGAGATAGAGAGATAGAGAGCCTATAGTGCGTTCTCTAGAGGTGATTTTATAAGCACGGAGATTCTATTCTTGTGTGTGTGTGGCAACCCTTGGAGTCAGGGTGTGGACATGGCTTCCTTCTCATAGTGCTAACTTCCCAAACCCCAATGCTCAAGTACCACCCAAAATGCTACACCACTCTCTCAGAGTGCTCTCCCAAAATGATGCCGCCCCTGATAGTGACCTCTCAGTGCCCTTTTATAGGCACATGCTGCATTAGTTTAGGATAATCTGACTAGGTTAGGGCCCTAATTAGGAGAGACAAAGCAAGGAGTTGGCTCCCAAATGGTTGACCCTTGGTTTGTCTTAAGAGAATTTTTAAAATGATATCTCCTAGGTGGGCCTTTGTGACCATCACCTAGAGAGGTGGCAATTTACAATGGGTTTTTTATACGAGATTTTGGCTTGAAACCGGAAAATAATAATACCCTATGGATGTTACTACGGAGATGTGTCGTGGACGAGATGCGGGTGAATCGTAGGCGCGTCAATGTAACGCGTTCGCCCGTTTTGGGGCCGGCCAGGGACATGTCTTTGACGTCACTTCTTGATTCAATGTTGCTATCGCATGATTTGGCCGTCCTCCTCCCTTTGTAATGGGCGTCGATGTTGATTTTTTTTATTTTTCTTTTTTTACTTCTTGTGTGTATGTATATGCGTGCGGTGTATGTGTATGTATGTGTGTCTACATGTGCTCGTGAGTGCGTAAATGCGTGTGTGGATGTATGTAACTGTGTGAATGATGAGATGCTTATGAGTGTGTGTGCGTTTGTATATGGGGTTGTGTGTGGGTGTGTAAGTGTGTGTGTGTGTGTGTCGGCAAGAGGGTGTTGGGGACAAGAGAAAGAGAGAGATATTATTATATTTATTTATTTATTTTAAATTTTTTACGTGCCTGGCTAACTGCACAAAGAAGGTGAGTGAGGAGAGGGAGGATGATGGTGAGAGGCTGAGCGGGTGAGTGTGTGGGTGTGCTTGGGTGCATCTATGTGTGTAGGTGTGCGTATAGAGAGAGTGTGTGATAGGCTCTCTGGCTGCACCTTCGGGCTGAACGAGGGGGCAAGAGAGAGAGGGCGGGAGTGAGAGATGGGAAGAGGGCAAGGGGTTGAGGGGGAGGGAGTTGAGATTGTGTGTGTGTGTGTGTGTATGGGTATATGTGTGGGTGTGAATAGAGAGAGAGAGAGAGAGAGAGAGAGAGAGAGAGAGAGAGAGAGAGAGAGAGAGAGAGAGAGAGAGAGAGAGAGAGAGAGAGAGTTGTTGCACCTTATGGACTGTCCTGTGCCAACACCGGGGGGGGGAGGGAAGTCAACGGGATGGAGACAACGAGAGCTGAGGGGAGGTGGGGAGGGGAGGAAGAAGGGAGAGGGTGAGGGAGTTGGGGAGAGAGAGAGAGAGAGAGAGAGAGAGAGAGAGAGAGAGAGAGAGAGAGAGAGAGAGAGAGAGAGAGAGAGAGATTATTGTGCCTTATGGGCTGTCCTGTGCCAACACTGGGGGGGGAGGGAGGGAAGTCAACGGGATGGAGACAGCGAGAGCTGTTGGGAGGTGGGGAGGGGGGGAAGAAGGGAGAGGGTGAGGGAGTTGGGGAGAGAGAGTGAGAGTGTGTGTGTGTGTGGTGGTTGCTTAGAGAGGGAGAGATATACTCTTTTTGGTCTACAGCTACCGAGGATAGACAACGAGCGAGAGAGTTAGAGAGAGTGTCAACTATAGAGCGAAAGAGGGAGGGAGAGGGGGGGCTGAACGAGAGAGAGAGAGAGAGAGAGAGAGAGAGAGAGAGAGAGAGAGAGAGAGAGAGAGAGAGAGAGAGAGAGAGAGAGAGTACGGACGAGAGGAGAGAGAGAGGGAAGGTATGGAGGAGAGGGAAGAGAGAGGTTGTAGCAGGCGGGTAATGGGGAGAGAGGGGGAGTGGGTGAGGGAGAGAGTGAGGGAGTGTGGCGGCCCGCCTTGGTTGACAAACAAGAGGAAGAGAGAGAGAGAGAGAGAGAGAGAGAGAGAGAGAGAGAGTATCTTGTTGAGGACGAGAGAGTGTGGATGAGAGGGGATAGATGAGGGAGGAAGATGTGAGAGTGTGTGTGAATAATGAAAGAGAGAGAGGGAGACTCTTGTCCCATCCATGGCGGCCCCTTGTGGGTTGATGGACGAGAGGGAGAGAGATGTACTTTGGCTACATGTGATAATGGAGGAGGGGGAGGGGATGATGCCAAGGGGGGGGCGGCCCGTTGTGGGCGCAAGGTCAGGAGAAAGGTGAGATGGTGGTAATGGAGGGAAGAAAAGGGAAAAAAAAACCATTTTTTGTTGTCTATCTATGGTCCTCGAATGGGGTCAGTTCCTATGGCTGCGGCTCCGAAAGCCGGGGACTAATGATGGACAGTGACGGGCCATGACTAGGGGTGCTGCCAGAACTGGGCTGCGTGGGCCGTGGCGGGGGGAGAGAGAGAGGGGAGGGGAGGCACAAGCCTGGCATGGCGGGTCCGCTTTGTCAAAGTGTTAGCAGGACTACTTGAGATCCGTGGATGAAGGGTTGAAAATGCACCATTCGTGACCCATCGATCGACCGGGGCATTGTCGAGCCCTCTGGTGGTGTTGCGGTGCTTCACGTAGAGGAAAAAAGAAACGTTTCTCTTTATTTTTCTTGATTTTTGAAAAGCGGCTATCATTAGCCGTCCTCTTTTGGCTAGAGGCATTCATGTCTCTAGCCCTGCCTTTGATCCTTCGTCAGCTGATGTGTAGGAGCCGATATCGAGTTGCCTTTTAAAGTAGCCATTCCATTTGGTCATTGGTGAGATTTGTGGGATATCCATGAATCTGCAAGAGGCCCGGATGATAGCCTGTTCCTTGCAATAGTGCGGGCTGATTTGATGGGAAGCCCATAGCTTCCAGAACTTTATTCCAGTGTCGTCCTGGATCCAGGTAAAGAATAGAATCATTATCTACAGTGTCTGAACAGCAAAATTTGCATGGCAAATAGGACCAAATTTGTAGCCACAAGTAGCGAGAGGAAAAATGAGCATCTTGACTCCTGCCAAGGCAGGACTGAAGATTATAATTCCCAAAAGTGTGCCACGAATCCACCATATACGGCCACCTTTTTGGTGTGGTGAGCTCCATTTGTCTTGCTTACTGCCGCGACTGGAAAAACCATCAAGCATATCATGCTCCTCTTGGGTGTGCTTAAACATGTCTGCTGTCTTTTCTAATGTTGATAGTAAACCACATACCTTGCGGCTTGAATACAAGCATAATCCACTCACCTATCTCCAAAGAGAGGATGCATTATTTGTAAAAAATTGTACCAAATTGGGAGTGAGGCCTTCATTCTTGCATCCTATCAGCCTTTTGTCTATCCATGGCTCCTTAATTTTTATCTCCATATTGATCTTACCTCTATATGTTCTAGTGGTTAACCATAGCCATAGGTCTGATGCATCCCATGCAAACACAATGGTGCGTTGTGGAGGATCCTGGAACGTCCTTAAAAGTTTGGTACCATGTTGATCATCAAACTTACTCTGAACACCCTCACATAAACTGGAGGCATTACCCATCTCCAAGTTTATAACACCTTTCAGTAGACTAGAGGCATTACCCATGTCCAAGTCTATGACACAACACAATAAAGTCTTGCTTGGCTGTCAAGCCTCTGGAATAGTATCCAGCTCCAAACCTTCGTTCATACTTACCTCCTCGTTATGGTGCTTTGGTGAAACTTCCTTGATGCAGGATGCCTTTAGCTTGCTACATTGTTCTTGGTCCATGCTAGTGCAAAGGCTTCTGTTTTCAAAGCCCTCCCCTTTGCTTGATATGTTGCCCATCCTCTGCAAAGCCTTTCTAGCAGGCTGGTCTTCCTCTTCTCTTGTATCTTCCATGCTCTTTGCATTCCTCTTAATCTGACGACGCTTGATCAACACTTTACACCTTCTTACCCTTACTGCCCAATGCTGTCGATTGATCGCTTTGGTGTCTATTTCATCCAAGGTTAGAGATGTACTAACATTTGTAACATGATTTTCTTGACTTACCTCCCTCACTGGGGCTGCATCTTTTGATTCTTTAACCTCTTGTTCCACCACTTCAGTCCTTTGAACAAACTTCTCACTTGACCCTTCTTTTGTTATCTTCTACTTGACCTCTTTTGTAAGACCAATGAAACTTAGTTTGCAGCTACCAATTGGTGGTGGGCGTAGGATGAGTGTAAGTGGTAATTGTGGCGGTGGTTGCATTGGTGGCTTTAGGACTTGAACTGGTGGGATTGGCTGTGGTTGCACAACTGGTGGTGGGATTTGAACAGATGGATTGGTTGCCTGGGTGGTTGTGGTCTCGCCCTTGGTGGAGAAATCTGATTATTCCTTCCTCCGCTATTGAAGTTCTACCTTTGATGATGACAATAGTACATGCCATGGACGTCCTCCCCACAGTTGTAGCAGTAGTACTGCTGTTTTTGCCTATGTTGTCCTCTCACTTGCTTTGGATTTTTGACAGGTGCATGCCCTTGTTGCACCAGATGCATGGATATACTTTCAAGCTGAGTAGTGATGCAAATCAATAGGTCTTGTTGTTCTTCTGATTCCTCTTGTGGTTGGGTTCTCTGAGCGGCTGTTGTAATCACTGGGGTTAGTCAGACTGAGCTTGATTCCTCTGACTCGTTGACTCTTGCTTGCATGTGTAGCTTCTTGTCTTTAAGACGAGCTACTTCCACTGCGAACTCATACATTGCAGGGAATCTCCCCTTCACCTTCTCTTTAAGCGGCGACCACAGGCCAGCAATAAAACGATCCTTCTTCATGAAATTAGGTACTCCTTCACCCTCCTCCAATGAGGCAAGCCATCGCTCCCACAAATCCACAAACTTGAATTCGTAAGTGACATATTCTAGCAGACCCCCCTGCTTTAATTCTATAAGCATCTGCCATAACTTTTTTGAGGTTGTGCCTCCACCAAACCTCTTCACAAAGGCAACATGTAGTACGTCCCATGCATTTTTGGTAGCTTGGGCCAAAGCATTGTACCAAGACTTGGCCTCTACTTTCATCAGTACAGGAAAGATTTGTAACCGTGAGATCATCATCATCCTTGTTGGAAACCTCACAAGCGATGTCAAAGTCATCCAAAAAATTGGTGGTGATGTCTTTTCCCTTTTTTCCACTGAATGTGGGAAAAGAGACACTTGCCATGGTAGTAGCTCAATGAGTAGGAAATTACAAACTTTTTCTTTTTAATGTCACAAATGACTCAGTGGCTTATAGCGGCTTTCTTACAAGGTTGGGTGGATAGATTTGAACAGGAGCTAAGAGGATCACAAAGCTAGAAAAGAATAAAGATGTTTACATCAAAACAGTGGTAATAATCAAGAAGGAGTATGATGATGGGACGTGCAGATCTCAGGATTTCATCAAGCATTTCTTCTTCGAATAGAAAAACAATCTTTTGCTGGTAGAATATCTTCCTATCAATATATACATTTACATGCATGTGTTGCAAGAAATGGAAAGGAAAGACTTCTGGCCCATTGTTATTATCCATGCCGGGTGCAGGGAACTGATTACTAGAGTTTCATACCATAAGTTTTGATAAGGTGACACCTTCACCACATGCCTCTACCTCCTGTTGAAGTCCACACAATCCTCCACATTAGGTTCAAAACAGACTGGGTGACAAGAGTCTACCTCAATCGGCTTTCCATTTTGCATGCAGCGGTGGCGCTTGGGTGGTTGAACTTCACTTGAACTCTCTAGGCCTAGAGAGAGAGTAGGCCCACTTACGTCCACCGAATGCTTTAGGCTTTGTGGCTTGGACTTTCTGATTGATGTAGCTGACAAGTCTTCTCTGACCGTTGGAGAGAAAACACTTGGTGCTACACAAAATTTGATTGATGTTGTGAGAGTGCTACAGTTTTCAAAAGCAAAACTCACTGTTCTTTCTTCACCTCCTCTGTCGGCACTCATTGATAGAATGCTTACGTTGACAGCACTGATAACATTTCGTAGCCCTCCCACTTGATGCTCTTGATTTGCAATTAGCACCAGCAATGCAAGATGGGGAGCTTACCTCTTGGATATTGATGACGCTACAACCTGGTAGTAGCACTTCGATGAAGGCGGCCAGTGATTCTTTAGTCTCTTCTTCTTCTGTTATCCAATTGGAGAATTCTTGCAGCCATTCTTCCATGATTTATGACATGCATAATTTCAGTCTTGTAAACTGAAGGTTTTCAAGAAGCTCTCCTCAATGGGGCACCAAATGACGAGTGCAAAGCGCAAAACAGACCCCGATGGCCTCAACTTTAGGATCGTGCATGCCGAGTGTTGAGCGAGCCAGCAGAGGATCACACCCACATTTTTGCTCACACTCATCATTTTTGTAACCATTGATTGTAATAAATGTCTTTCCGACATTGATTTTGAATTGAGCCATTCATTAAATAACGGGACTCAATTGAGTTTCCAGCTTGTAATCCCGAAGTAATTTCACTTGCTGATGTAATTAGTTAGAGATGTTCTCACCTCCAAGGCTGAGGTATATAAGCCAAAGTTTTTGTAACCTAAAGGGGATTCAGATTATTAATCAAAGGGAGTTTTTGAGCGCCGTGACTGTGTCTGAGAGAGAGTGAGAGAGAGTGAGTCTTATCTACTTGCTACGCGAGCTACGGAGCTGCCATTGGAGACACGACACCGCCATTGTGTTAGCAACGGCGAGAGCTACGCACTGATACCAAGAGTGCGCGCTATCGGCTTCTATGTGTGGTAAGTTCCTACGAGCTTCGGTGTGAGTTCTCTTCCAACTCGTGTGTCGGAATAGAGCGTGCAGCATATCTATAGAACCACAACGAGTAGAGCTACGCATTAGTACCATCGGGGTCAAGTTTCGGTCACCTGTATTTTTCGGTCTGTCTTCATACGCGTTTACCGCACGGAGTGATTATAGGTTGATTTTGCAGTTCAAGTCTTTAGGGTGTTGTTCTTACCTAGTGCATAGACTTCCCCTTGAGTTTGAGATCGATTCAATGATTCTAGATCCTATTTCGTATAGCATTCGTTCGTAGTACGGATTTCAGTCACTTGCGTATTTTAGAACTTAGATTTGATTTCCTTAGTAGTGATTGTCATTAGAAGGTTGAGCAGGTGATTTGACACCCACCTAGTTGTTTCCATGCGCCTACGGGTCAAGCTTCCTCCTCGTCTGAAAAATTCTGTTGTTGGTTGAGTTCTAGCTATTTAGCTTCCGCTAGCGGCGTAACCGCCTTAACATTTGGCGCCACTGCCGGGGACGAGAGCCCTAAGTAGGTGACCTTAGACTAATCCTACGAGGTGAGTCGTATAAACTACTTTGTATACTTTAGTTAGAAAAGATCTAGGAGTGGTGGACTCCGAAGATCTCGAGAGATACTAGGAAGTGGGGTATTCCTGGGTCTTCCGTGTTGACAGTATTTTTAGTTTAGCTTAGATTTGTTTGTTGTTTTGTTGGTGTTGAGTAGTTGTTGATAGAAGAAGAATTTGCTAGTCCGTGAGTGACAGTGGATATCTTTAAAGTCACAATTACCAAACCCATTTTATGATTAGGAATAGCTTAGATAGGACTTCATTTGATCCTGATCTAGAGCTAATAATCATTGGAGTATTTGCTTGATATGGTTGATTGCATGTTAGATCACTAAACCGTCGAGTTAGTAGTGAAACTTGCACTAAACAAAAGTCAGAGAAATTTTCTGTGTATCTGGGAGTTGCTGAGCACTTGAGAAAGCTTTAGGAAGGATTCTGTGCCAAAAAACTGGAAATCTGCAACTTTAGACATCATACGCGTATGATGTCTAAATGACCAAACAGAGACCAAAACAAAAATTTTGACTTTACCAGAGTGTTCAAAAGGGGGGTTATACCCTAATTTCAACTTAAAACAAGAGCATTAACACTCAAAGAAACCCGAAAAGACAAGTCGGAGTCCAAGAAACGCAAAGAATAGGAAATTTTGGATTCAGATCTTGTTTTAACATTCAAACCTGACAAAAACACTTGAAACTCAATTATAAACATTGGAGAAGGCTTAAAACCAAAAATAGTCAAAATCTGGGACAAAAGACATCATACACATATAATGTCTTTTGGCACATCCACTGCTTATTTTTGATATCTGACCTGACAAGATTGTTACAAGCACTGTAGGAAGCATAAATATCAAGTTTTGACCCAAATTGATGAAAAAGACATCATACGCGTATGATGTCTTTGACCTAATTTTGGACATATTTTGATACTTTGCTAACACAGATCCATTGTAATAGCTGTCTAGAGGTTATATTTCAAGTTTCATCCCATTTGGATCACAATTGACCCAAAAAACAAGTCAAAAGCGGAAAATTACCAAGAAAAGCCTAAATTAGCCATAACTTGCTCAAACAGAGTTCAAACTGAATTTTGTGAGTGGAAAGAGCATAAGGGGCCTACTGAGAGTGAGCATAACCAAAATAGTCTAAATCTGTGAAAAAAGACATCATACGCGTATAATGTCTTTTTCAGCATAACTACAACAAAATTCTCACTTGATGAAACAGAAGTTGTCCAACTGACAAGATTAAACAATTGACCAAGTATCAATCAGTTTGGATCAATTCTGACCACAAAAACTTGGGGAAAACAAATTGCCGAGACGGAAAAGTTAAAGTCCTTTAGGGGAATTGATGAATTTGAGATCGGGCAGGAACCTCCAGAATAACCAACCAAAACAAGGGGAACCAGCAAGTGTCATATCAACCGAGGGAAGTGTAAACCAAAGTTGGGTGCAACCATTAGAGCCGATCTTTGAAGGAAGTGTCTCTGATACTTCTTCGGAGAGATCTTACGAGATTTTCACCGAACACTTGGAACACCTGAACCTGAACAACAGAAAAAATATGGCAGCAGGATCATCAAGCCCTTCCGCCACAATGAAGCTATTGTTCATAAAATATCAGTACGACAATGAGCAAGGTGCCAAGATCTACAAGGATGGAATAGACCGCTATTGTGTGAAGATAGAAGATAGACCTAGTGAGTTCAAGGACTTAGTGCCTGTGAGCTATAGCGGAGATAGATATCTAGATGACGAGGGTACCATGTACTTGGTAGTCCTAAACCCTAACATTGTGGACAAGTGGGGATTGATGGGCACCAAAGCCAAAGTAGATGAAGAACTTGAGGAGAAAGCACCAATAATGAACTTCCCTGATGCGAGGTTAAGAAGAGAGAATGAAACTACAAGGATCAACACTGATAACATCTATGTGGGGCTATACAAATATAATAATGGGGAGCAAGATCTCTATTATAGATGTGAAGAACCCTACACCGGAGAGTTGACAGACCAAAAAAGACTTTATGTCTTTACCTACACAGAGGGATCGGAAGTGAAAATTGCCGCTTACGACAAGTATGGCAGGCAATACTCAACAATGGGCAAGAAATAATTAGAAGGATATACATACTTTGGGGGACCACTACATCAGTATTATGTTACTTCTAGCTCACAAAGACCAGCACCAACAAATGGAGGGAAAAACCCAATGACGACAGGAGGACAAAGAACTCAGGCTGCTGACTCTTTCAGTCAACCTCAGTACTCGAAGCCCGGACCAATGGGATCATTACATTCCAGAGAGTCAATGGATACGAATCGAGGTAGTGCAGTTCCAATCCCCACGTATACCACTCGAGGTCCAAGGTTCGAAGCGGAACCATCACATTTACCTCCTAGTAGTAGATTCAGGGCAGGGGAACCGACAAGGGTAACCCATGAAGTCCATGATGCTAGAGAAAGCTTTAGCCGGGACACAGGAGCAATGAGATTGGTAGCAGACCATAGACGTATGAGACCATCTCAAGTAGCGAAGTGTATGCCAAAGAAGTATGGTGGTTCGGGAGATCCGTATGCACATGTGTCACTCTTTAATCAAGTCTTAAGAGCTGAGCAGATAACAGATTTCCATACACAATACGAGGGATTTGGTCTTACTCTAGAAGGTACGGCATTGACATGGTTTCAACCACTGAACATAGGGGGATTCCATGACATTGACCATTTTCTAAGAGAGTTTGCTGAGGAATTCTCAAAACGAGGGATTAAGCACAATACGGTCTCACAAATATATGCTTTTAAACAGAGAGAACACGAAAAAGTGAAGGAAGCTTCACTTCGCTTCAAACAATACATTGAGAGATGTCCAGTACGTGAACGACCACAAGATGACAGACTATCTGTTCTCTTTATTGAGGGACTAAGGAACGACACTCTCAAGAAGGACTTGCACTTGAAAGCTTGTACAAGTTTCGAGCAAGTGACGAGAGAAGCATTGTACTTAGTGGATAACTGTACGGTTTATGGAGAGGTGTCAGCGGATACAGATTTCGCATCCAGTAGCTCTTCCTCCGTAGCGAGCGAGACTACCACTAAAAAGAATGTTCAAACAACAACCATGCCAAATGTAGAGCAAATGATAGAAGATGCTCTAAAAAGGATGGCACCATACCAAAAACCATTGCCAAAAACACTGAAATGGTGTGCTATTGAACAAAAATGGACAAACCATCCAACAGAGGAGTGCTATTACAACAAAGGGTATGTAAGGGAGCGTCAGTATGCACCTCCTGCTCAATTAGCACCACCTCAAGTACATCCAGTACCTCGATACCCAACGGGAAATGTACCAGGACCTATGGGGATAGAAAGACCGCAACCGGTATTGGGACAACAACCACCTTTACCAGGAGCAAGACCAGTAGGCATTAGATATGCACCAACCTTAGAGAATCAGGAAGAACAAGCCCTAGTGCCTGTTCAAGCCTATTATGAAGAATCTGGTGCACACATGTCTCCAACTGTGTATTACCCACCAGAAGAATCCAAACAACCAGAACCATGGGGCATGATTGGGAATGTTGGAATACCAACAATCACAAGTGCTTCTGATGAAGAGAGATACAATTTGGACGCAAGAACATTGATGTTCATAGCTCATGGAGGGTTAACAGGAAAAAGACCATCCTATCCACAAAGGACGAATCAAATGGGACCAAGACCAGCACTCGGACCCTGTTACCAGTGTGGAGGTGACCATCTGATGAATGTTTGCCCACATACGGAAATCATTAGAATTAACGCTTATTGCACTGAGTGTGGGGTTACTCACTTCATTGAGGATTGTTCAAAGAATCCAAACAAAGTGCAAAAGATGACATTGAATATGCTAGAAACTATTCCTACCAGCAGTGGGTCTGAAAATGAAACTCTGATACCAACGCAAGTTGTTACTAGAGCTCAAGCTAAGAAAACCACTAGAGAACCTGAGAATGGAAAGTTAGCGACTGAAATGGTTAGTCCAGGACCGCGGAGTCAGAAAAACACATGGAAATCTAGAAAAGCATGCATGAAGTTGAGAAAATAACGTGAAGACGCTATTCTAGCTGAGGAACTAAAGCGAACTAAAGATAAATTAGAAAAACTTGAGAGTCAAAATGGGAAACGAGAGATGAGCCCGGAAAGAACGAAACAAAAGAGTATCAAAGAAACAACGAGCTTAAGCTCAGGGGGATCAGTGCTAGTCGACAAAGTACACGAACCATTGGACGCACTGATGAGAGCTTACGAAGCTAGGTTAAAGAACAACCAAACACAAGAACAGAGGTGGATGACATACCCAAACGCGGAATTGGAAAAGCAGAGACTTGAAATGTGCCAGAGAATGATCGAGACTGCACAAGCCTTATTAGAACCACCAAAAGAAACAATGAATTGTGGGACGGAAAACCCAATTCAGGAAGAGACTATTGTTTCACGGGTAGCTGAAAAGACTCCCAGTGCACAAAAGCCTGAAAATACACACAAGGATGACCGCATAGTGTTGAACACAACCGATCAGGAGATAGAGAGTTTTCATTCAGTCATACAGAGGTCTTACGGAAGAGATGATGATTACAATGAATTTTGGAAACAAGTGAGAGAGACAAACTTTGCAAACGAGCTAAGTTGCCAAGCTAATCAGACAAATTGGGAAAAGGACATCAGGAATCCTCCCATAGTGGAATTTGAGGCAGGATCTCAAGTGGACTTGGATCTGCAATCTTGCTGGGGAGATGGGGGCTCTGTTAGAACAATGGAGAGCAAACCTCATTCACTGAATACCTTACCTTCATACTTAGGAGAGTATGAAGCAAAATCTGAGACTAGAGCACTTCCCTCACGAAGAATCTCATCAGAAAAAGTCATGGACTCGCAAGGATTGATAGAGATCTTGTCAACACCAGTGACATGCACTATCTCTCTAGCTGAGCTTTTGAGGTTAAGACCACATATGTGGACCACTGTAGGAAAATGCTTGGAGAAATTTGGGGTAAAAGACCCAACATCGAGACTGCAAGAGGGTATACAAGAGCTGAGTAAACCACAAAAGAACGCTAAGCCTGTACCCTTAAACAAGGTCGGAGAGTATTGCGAAGGTGAAGAGGGGAATACAACCTTACCAGTTGAATTCCAAGGAGTAAACACGATGGCAATACTAGACAGCGGAGCTGGGGTAGCCATTGCTACAAAAGAAATCTGGAAAAAATGGGGGAAACAAGCAATAAGGAAGACTAGGTTGAAACTCCAATTAGCAGATGGACACATGGAGAAACCTATGGGGTTATTAGAGAAAGTTGTAGTGACTTCTTGCGGCATTGAATACGAACATACTTTTGCTATTGTCGATTTTGGCAAGGAGAATAACTATGATATCATACTGGGAAGACCATTCACGAGACAGTTGAAAATGGTCCAGGATTGGGGCTACGATCACATATACCTGAGAAATATGGAAACCACTACACGTTGTCAGGAGTTTTTTGGAGCAAGGGATTGCGCATATGTACATATACATGCATGGTGCATCAAATAAAGGATTGCCCATTTTCCTTAGCCAGGTGGTTATGTGGGGCCCACATGTGTACAGGTAGGACAACATGTACATAGTGCAGCGATTTTCACTATTACCAGTACTAGTGTGTTTTTTATACAATAATGAGGAGTTGGTAGCGCGTAAAACTTCTCGAGGAAGCTATCCGCGGGCCGACGATGTGAGGTCAGCAGGTGCGTCAGATGGCATCTAGTGGCGTCAGGAGGGCGAACGAGGTCAATATTTGCACGCAGATGAGGACGGACACAACGTGGGTGTTTGCTTGTGAGAATTATGCAGAAAGGTCATCATGAGGACCTTTTTTTGGGGCCACTTCACGTGGTGGCGAGATGCATTATTGGAAAAAAGCTGAGTGCCAGGTGTGCGAATGATGCAAAAAGGTGACAACTATGCACTGCGAGGTCAGTTTTTGGCCTGTTCGGGGTCCGTTTGAGGTCATCTAAAAGGCCAAGGGTGCTCAACTAATAAGGCTAAGTGTGGGAACTGAAAAATTTGAGAGAAGACCAGAAAAAAACGTGGAGAAGAGAGGAGGAACAGCCGCAGGTGTGTTTTTGCTCATTTTGGAGCCTGTTTTGGCCGTAAATTGCTCATCCGAGGTCGGATTTGAGCACTTTGACATTGTAGACTGGGGTTTTGGGCCGTTCCGGACGCGATGGCGCTGTCCATTTTGCCAAATTCCTCACTCTTTTCCTGCTGTTTTTCTGTGTAAGTTTCTCCGGTGAGCGAAGCTTCTGCTCCAGTTTGTGATTGTATCTGGCTTATTTTACCCATATTGTGTGAGCTGTTTGCCCCATTGGTGTTGGCCCAAGCTCATTTGTATCTAAACATCAGAAATTCTCCTCTTTTGAGCTGAGTTTTTGGGTGTGTGTGTGTGTGTGTGTTTGTGTGGAGTGGGCAAGTGGATAGTCTCTCTCCTCTCACTCCAGAGGTGTGTTCCCTGTCTCGGCCAGGTGTGTTGTGTAAGCCGAGTGGTGCCCCATAGTGTGTGTGTGTATCTTCCCAAGAGTGTGTGTCGGGTCGTTATAGAGGCGCTGTGTGTGTTTTCATCCCGCTCACATTCTTTTGGCGCCCCCACGGAGGATCTTCTTCGAGTACCTTCTGCTTCGAGCTTCGAGCTTCGAGCTTCGGGATTACAGGTTACAGGTTACAGGTTACAGGTTACAGGGACAGGTACAGGTGATTCACACAGGTACAGGTAGCTGGAGTACAGTGATGTCACTTGCAGTTGTTGTGGGAATGCATCACTTGGCGCCTATTTGAGCGCATTGTCTGTTGGATTGTACGTTACTTGTGGAAACTGCCATTGTACGCCTTTGTGGAGCCATATATGGTTTTATTTGGCAGTCCCAGCCATTTCTGAGACTTGGTCTGGAAGATAGTCATTTCTGAGACTTGACTATACGCGATTTGCATTAGCTTTCGTGTGAGGGTCGATAGCGTGAGGTTTTTATTGAGCTGGGGGATTCTCAAATGTAGAGATCCTTTCGGTGATACAGGTAGCTGGAGCACCCTTTTCGTGACCTCGCCATAGGCTATGTACTAGTGAGTCCTACTTGATGCTCGGGTTCTATTGTTGACAGTTTATGCGTACATAGACAGTCTATATTTTGGGTTCCTACTGCTCTACTTCTGGGGAAACTCTGTCGAAATTTTCCCAAGTTATGATGGCTGGTTTTTTGGTATTTTGAGCCATTTATGCTGTTATGCTGCTGAAATTTTGGCAAAATCAGAGGTTGAATCAGGTGTGCCTTCTTGGGAGCTTCATGGTTGGCTTTAATGGATGATCAAAATGGCCCTCAGTTCACTCCTTTTCATTTAACGCAAAGAATTCAGATTAATGTTCATGTGTCCAGGAAGATCTTTTTCCAGCAGCGCATAGTCTTTATGTTTGGGCCAAGAAGATTGAGAGAGATCCTGGAATGTCCTTTGCCTGTTGTCATTCCGATGATCAACTATGAAAACTCATTTGATGTGCATGTGTTTGTCCTTATCTAAAGTTGAGCTCCATTGAAGTTTCTAGGGATTGGGAAGTGAAAAGTTTTGGGTTCTTGCACGTGTGTTCGAAAGGGTTCTCAAAGCATCATAATTTGGGTAGCCATGGCTTTCTCTTATCCCGAGTTTCATGGAAGAAGTGATGAAGATGTGGAAGAATTTTTGGAAAAGATGGAGGTTGCCTGCATTAGCAACCAGATTCATGACCCTACGCAAATGTTACGCCTTCTCCAAATTTGTTTGAAGAGTGATGCACGAGCTTGGTCCAAAGCATTTGAAGAGGAGTTGCGTATGGCTGATCCACCTATAAGATTGAGTTGGGACAATCTAAGGCATGGATTGGAAGTGGAGTTTGTGAAGATAGAAGACCCTGACAAAGTGTGGCAAGAAGTATAGGCTTTGGTGCAAAAGGAAGGTGAGCCAGTAGATGCGTACATACGTAAGTTTTCATTGGCATGGGAGCGAATGTGCAAGGCTTTAGCACCACAGGTACCCCCGCCTGACATGATGAAGAAGGACAGGTTCTTGGCTGGTCTTTGGGAGAATATACGTTGGAGAGTAGAGCTAAAGAAGCCTAGGACATATGAAGATGCACTAGAGGTAGCAAGGAACAAAGAGTGGAAGCTGAGGAAAATGAGCCAGTTAGGGGTGGAGTCTTTGCCAATGAGGTCTGAATTTCAGCCTATAGAGTCTTTACAAGGGCGCATGTCAGGGGTTCATCATGAACCAGTGGTTCCTGTTACTACTCAGGTTATGCCAGCAGTGGTCACTACAGCAGTGCAAGATGATGGCCTAAGGCAAGACATGAGGCAAGTGGTTGATCTGATGAAGAATCTCAGCCTAAACATGCTAGGTCAAGTGGGAAATAATCGAGGTCGAGGGCGGTTTGCAAATCAGCCAGGAGGTGAAGAAAGACCTAGGAATGGTGCTGGACAAAGTAATAGTAGGTTTTGGAGGCAGACGCCCACATGTTATAATTGTGGAGAGTTGGGTCACATCAGCCCGCAATGTGATAAGCCACCAAGGATGGGGGGAGACATGTATCCATTGCCAAGACAGGTGCTAACTAGATCAAATGATTATGGCATCGAAATTAAGGGAGAC
Source organism: Adiantum capillus-veneris (assembly GCF_014529385.1). Lineage (NCBI taxonomy): Eukaryota > Viridiplantae > Streptophyta > Polypodiopsida > Polypodiales > Pteridaceae > Adiantum > Adiantum capillus-veneris. Next base: position 125,007,036 of record NC_140956.1, read on the forward strand.
GAAGGAACCAGTGGACTGACCCAGGAGGAAAAGGGAAAGACAAAAGTGCTAAGTGTAGTCACCTTGGAGAAGGCATCAAAGCTAGAGGATACATTAGTGATGCCTATTGGGAAGAGGACCACAGAGGATAAGGAAGGAAGAAGTGCCCCAGGTCCTAGTAAGAAGAAAGGAAAGAGCCATGAAGGTGAGGATGTCAAGGCCAAGAGGAAAAGGAGAGCTCGTCGAAAGTTTCATGTTTCAGATTTTCCACTAGGGGATGGGCAATTAAGCTATGACTTGAAGGAGGATCTGACGAGCAGGAAGGCAGATGTTACTTTTGGGCAGCTTATAGAGATGGTGCCTAAGCTAAAGCGACAGTGGAAGAGGATGGTTAACCCAATGGAGAAAGAGCCAGAGAGAGGTTCAGTGAAGGTGTTGGCAATGGACGAGCTACCAGACATTTGTCCAATAGTAGATGTGTGGCATAAAAGGAAAAATTTGGGACAAGGTTATGTGGATGGCGGAGCCCAAATATGCGTCATAACACACTCATGCGTTGAGAAGATGGGTCTCACAGTGGCTGGGGTGTCAGGTTTTCGGATCAGATTGGCAAACCATCAAAAAGTAAAATGCTTGGGTGTTGTAAAGAGCTTAGAAGTGGAGGCATATGATGCAAAGGCAGTGGTTGATTTTCATGTGATGCCAGCAGGGTTGGGAGCATATCCTATTATACTGGGCAGACCATGGTTACGTGCAGTGGGAGCTGTTCAAGATTGGCGACATGGTACGATTAGCCTCTATGGAAAGACAGGTACCAAGAAGCTTTATAATATGGACACAAGGAAACGATTAGAGGAGCTTTATGAAGATGAGGATGAGTCTAGTGATGAAGACTCTTCCACGGTGACAGATGAGGATAGTGATAGCACTACCAGCAGTGACGAGGATGCTGATGTTGCATTTATTTTGATGGATAAAGAAATCCAGGAGTGTGGTTTAGTCGCATTTGCGAATGAAGTTGAAGATGAAAGTGAAGGGCCTTATGAAGTGATTGAAGGGCTGATGCAAACCAAGGTTGAGTTGTCAAAGAAGCAGGAATTAATGACGCAAATGATTAGTGGAGACCTCTCAGCTATGGAGAAGGATATATATTTGCATATGCTGGCTAGTTTTCCTGATTTGTTCATTACTTCATATGAAGAGATCAGAGGGTTCAAGGGTGAAGAGATGCATATAGAGCTGAATGAAGGTGCTAAGCCAGTGCGGCAAAGGCTAAGAAGGATGGGTCAAGAGCAAATGGAAGCCTTGCGGGTAGAGGTGGACAAGTTATTGAAGGCAGGGTTCATAGTTCCAGTGGAGACCACAGAATGGGTGAGTCCAGTAGTAGTCAGTCCAAAGAAGGATGGGAAGTGGAGAATTTGTGTAGATTTTAAACCCTTAAACGCAGCCACTAAGAAGAACCCATATCCTCTTCCATTCATCGATCAGATCTTGGATTCAGTGGCAGGTTATGAGAGGTACAGTGTGTGTGATGGTTTTTCAGGCTATTTTCAATTGAAGATTGCTCTTAAAGACCGCACAAAAACAACATTTATTACGCCATGGGGCTGCTATTGCTACACAGTGTTGCCGTTTGGGTTGTCAAATGGACCATCTTTCTATCAAGAAAGAGCAAATTGGGTGCTGGAACCATTCATTGGTAGTTGTGTTAAGGCTTTTATGGATGACTTCTGTGTTTATAGCAGTAGGGCTGAACACCATGAGAAGCTGCAGATGGTATTGGCTCGATATGATGAATGTGGAGGACAACTAAATCCAAAGAAATGTCATCTAGCACAGCCAAGGGTGAAGTTATTGGGCCATATGGTGTCAGAAAATGGCATTGAGGCTGATCCAGATAAGGTGAAGTCTATTATTCTTCTTCCATCACCTATGAGTACGAAGCAATTGGCAACCTTTATACACAAAGTGAAGTACATGGCACGGTTTATTCCATTGTCTTCGCAGCTTCTTTATCCATTACAGCAAGTGGCAAAGCATGATCCATTGCAATGGGATGACAAGTGTGAAGAAGTGTTTCAAGAGGTGAAAGAGGTGTTAGGGGGGTTGTCAGCCATGCAGGCTCCTGATTGGGAGAAAGTTTTTTATGTAAATCCATCAGTGGGGGATGATGCCATTGGAGCCATGCTATTGCAAAAGGGGAAGGGCAGCCATTATATGAGGCCAGTGTATTGTGCAAGCCGAGTGAAGTTGGTAGCGGAGAGAAAGTTATCGGAAGTAGAGCTAGTGATGGCTAGTGTAATATTTGCTTGTCGACGATTTCGTCATTACTTGCTACCACGGCCTTTTGTTTTCTTGACGAGTTATGCCTTTTTGCCACAGTTAATTAATGGTATTAACATGTCAAATGTGGTGAAGAAATGGGTAATTGAGCTGCAAGAGTTTGAGTTCTCTTTTCTAGTGGAAGATAGTACAAGGGCTACCCTAGCTGATTTGTTGACCTACAAGGAGAATCCCCTTATTGTTAAGGAAGAGGTGGTGAGAAAGGTAGTTGAAGAAGTGCCACAGATCAGCAATGCACATGTGTTGTTCTTTGATGGTTCATACAGAAAGAGCCATGATGCAGCTTCAGGGGGTATAGCACTTTATGATCCAGAGGGGAAGCTAGTATGCAAGAGAGGGTTCAAATTGGATGCTCATAGTAACAATGAGGCTGAATATGCTACATTGGAAGCCGGATTACACATTTGTTTGAAGCATGGGGTTCGAAGGTTGAGCATAAAAGGTGATGCCTTGTTAGTGGTGAAGCAAGTGTTGGGTGTGTGGAAGAGCAAGAACACCTCATTGAAGGAAATGTGCTTCAGAATTAAAGGCCTGTTAAAAAAGTTTGAAGCATGGAGTATCAGACACATTGAACGTGCTCTAAATGGAGAGGCACATGAAGCAGCTCAAGGCATGATTGGGGAGCTATTTGTGTTGAGGACCACTTTACCTCTTTATCATGGCCGGGAAAGTTTGGCTCAAGAAGAGGAGTTTTTGCTAACAGGAATCATTCCAAAGGAGATTCAGAAGTCTAAGAAGTATGGCTTTGTGCGTAGAGCATACAGGTACAAATTGATTGGTGATGTCTTATACATGAAAGGGGCTGATCTCGTGTTGAGACGTGTACCTTGGCGGGAGGAGCTTTACAGAGTGTTGGAAGAGAATCACGAAGGCGCATGTGGTGGCCATTTTGCTCTAAAGATCACCTTGCATAAGATTTTGCAAGAGGGGTATGTATGGCCTAGTTTGCACAAGGATGTTCACCATTGGTGTAGGTCTTGCAATAGGTGTCAATCATTTGGGAAGAGAGTGTTGAAGCCAGAGCTACGAAAAACCATTATGGCGTTTGATGTGTTTGAAAAGTGGGGGATTGATGCAATAGGCCCGTTACCTATCACAAGCAGGGGCAAAAGCTATATCTTGACGGCAGTGGACTATCTCTCTAGATGGGCAGAGGCTATAGCAGTAAAACAGATCACTGCAAAGGATGTGGCAAAATTTGTGTATGATGAAATATGTTGCAAGTTTGGGGTGCCACTGGAGTTACTTTCAGATAAGGGGCCTGGCTTTAGAGCTAAACTGCTAGACTTCTTATGCACAAAGATGAAGATTAGGCACCAGCATACCACTCCTTATTACCCGCAGTGTAATGGCTTAAATGAAAGGTTCAATGGTGAGTTGGTACAAATTCTTTCTAAAGTGACAGAGCACCAAGGAAAGAATTGGGATTTGGAATTGCCTAGTGCATTATGGGCTTACCGTACTTCGGTGAAGACAGGTACAGGGTTTACTCCATTTCATTTGGTGTATGGAAAGGAAGCACTATTGCCTGTGGAGGTAGAGTTGCCTGCGGTCAAGATGTTAGAGAAGTTGCTTGGGCCGCCTAGTGATGCATTCAAAGAAAGGCTCTTGCAGCTACAAGAGGTCCAGTTGGATAGGATGAGCGCATTGGAACATTATGGGCAGATGCAGGATAAGGCTTTGGCAAAGATAAATGAAAAGGTTAAAAGTAAGGGTATCAAGAAACATGACTTGGTTTTGCGCTACAATAGTAAGCTGGACAACACCTTCCAAAAGAAGTTTCAGATTAAGTGGGAAGGCCCTTTCAAGGTAGTGGAGTGTTTTCCAAATGGCACATATCAGCTGGCTAACCTGGATGGTGTTCTACATACGTCAAGGGTAAATGGATTGCGTCTTAAGTTGTATCATGCCAGGTTGATGATGGTGGAGCAAGATGAGCTGTCTGTGGATCAAGCTGTGTTGGTGAGGGATGAGGAGACCTGTGATGCGGCGAGTCTCATATCTCTCTTTGCTGCTGCTGATCATGAATGATCTAGCAGGCTAGGGGATGGGCAAATTATGTCAGGAGTTTTTTGGAGCAAGGGATTGCGCATATGTACATATACATGCATGGTGCATCAAATAAAGGATTGCCCATTTTCCTTAGCCAGGTGGTTATGTGGGGCCCACATGTGTACAGGTAGGACAACATGTACATAGTGCAGCGATTTTCACTATTACCAGTACTAGTGTGTTTTTTATACAATAATGAGGAGTTGGTAGCGCGTAAAACTTCTCGAGGAAGCTATCCGCGGGCCGACGATGTGAGGTCAGCAGGTGCGTCAGATGGCATCTAGTGGCGTCAGGAGGGCGAACGAGGTCAATATTTGCACGCAGATGAGGACGGACACAACGTGGGTGTTTGCTTGTGAGAATTATGCAGAAAGGTCATCATGAGGACCTTTTTTTGGGGCCACTTCACGTGGTGGCGAGATGCATTATTGGAAAAAAGCTGAGTGCCAGGTGTGCGAATGATGCAAAAAGGTGACAACTATGCACTGCGAGGTCAGTTTTTGGCCTGTTCGGGGTCCGTTTGAGGTCATCTAAAAGGCCAAGGGTGCTCAACTAATAAGGCTAAGTGTGGGAACTGAAAAATTTGAGAGAAGACCAGAAAAAAACGTGGAGAAGAGAGGAGGAACAGCCGCAGGTGTGTTTTTGCTCATTTTGGAGCCTGTTTTGGCCGTAAATTGCTCATCCGAGGTCGGATTTGAGCACTTTGACATTGTAGACTGGGGTTTTGGGCCGTTCCGGACGCGATGGCGCTGTCCATTTTGCCAAATTCCTCACTCTTTTCCTGCTGTTTTTCTGTGTAAGTTTCTCCGGTGAGCGAAGCTTCTGCTCCAGTTTGTGATTGTATCTGGCTTATTTTACCCATATTGTGTGAGCTGTTTGCCCCATTGGTGTTGGCCCAAGCTCATTTGTATCTAAACATCAGAAATTCTCCTCTTTTGAGCTGAGTTTTTGGGTGTGTGTGTGTGTGTGTGTGTTTGTGTGGAGTGGGCAAGTGGATAGTCTCTCTCCTCTCACTCCAGAGGTGTGTTCCCTGTCTCGGCCAGGTGTGTTGTGTAAGCCGAGTGGTGCCCCATAGTGTGTGTGTGTATCTTCCCAAGAGTGTGTGTCGGGTCGTTATAGAGGCGCTGTGTGTGTTTTCATCCCGCTCACAACGTGTGAACCTGAAAGACCATAGCTACAAAGATGTGAACCGAACACCGCTGGAGGAGTTTGATTCAGCTACTTTGGCGGGATCCGAATTTCCAGCTTGGTTAGGTAAACCCAAGGAGTTATGGATGTGTGGAGCTTCGCAATGTGGAATTCTGAAACGAGAAGAATGTGTTTTAGAAAGGGCTATCGAAGATGAAGCTTATATAGGAGAACCCTTTCCAGAGGACACGCCATTAGAATGGACACACATTCTAGCAACCCTAGATGTTTGTGCAATTCCGGATGGTCCCACAACGAAATTTTGCGACAAGGACGGGTACGACGTGGTTCCGTACTTCATGTTGAGAACTGTACTCGAAAAAGAAACTAAAAAGAACGATACACTGGAAAAGAAAGATGAAGAGGAGGTGTTTCACGACATTCCCGATCATCCTGAGTGGGGAAATGAAGCAGACAACGAGTCAACGGACAATTCAAGCGGAAACGAAGAAACTATAACGGATGTCCGATTTTATGATTTTCCGAACCAAACTAAACAACGCCAGAAACGCTATAGAGCAAAGAGAAAAACAAAGGGGGTTAGAACCAATCCGATGCCTAGAATAAGAGGAAAAAATCAATTCCTAATGCTAGTAAAGGCGGAAGATTGTGTTAAGGACAAGGTTTCTGGAAGAATGAGAGGCAATGATCAAAAGAGCTTACGAAAAAATAAAAAAGGCTCAATTTCAAAGGAATGGAACGAAAACTGAAACTGAAAAATCAGAAAAGAACAAGCGCAACAGAGAACACACGGAGTCCAAGCTAGAACGTAGAAACAAGTACAGAGAGCTCAAGAAAACTCTGAAAGAAGTTTGGACGACAGAAATTGAGAGTGGAGAGGACGAAAACACCAAAATCAAGGAAAACATGGATGTTCCCTCTCACTATAGGAAATTCACAATAGAGGATAGGAAGGTGGTATTAACCCAACCTATTCGAGAGAGAAAGGAGAACGAATCTTATGACAGACCGGAGGATGCAAAAAAATTTGATTTAGCAGCTCCAGGTGAGCCACCTAGACCGGTGTACATAGCCACAGATTTGTCTCCAGGCGAGGAAGAGAGACTTTTGAGTCTTCTCAGAGAGTATAGGGATCTGTTTGCATGGTCTTATAAGGACTTAAAGGGAGTTGACCCATCGATATGCCAACACACAATCCCACTGAAACAAGACGCAAAGCCTAGCAGAAAGAGACCATACACATAAAATGATACTTTTACTAAGCGAATCAAAGAAGAGATAGATAAGCTAATGGAATCTGAATTCATATACGAGATTGAACACACTGATTGGGTATCTCCAATTGTGGTGGTACCCAAGAAGAACGGAAAACTCCGAGTGTGTGTCAACTTAAAGAAAGTGAATGCTGCAACAATCAGGGACAATTATCCCTTGCCGATAACTGATCATGTTCTAGAGCGTGTATCAGGGAAAACAGCATACTCTTTTCTTGATGGTTTTTCAGGATATAACCAGCTAGCCATAGCACTGGAAGATCAACATAAAACAGCTTTTGCAATGGAGTGGGGAATTTATGCTTATAGGGTTATGCCTTTTGGTCTAACCAATGCTCCTGCAACCTTCCAGAGGCTGATGACGCATGCTTTCAAAGAATACTTAAGGTTGTTTCTAGAAATATACATGGATGACTTATGTGTACATTCTCTTCTGAGAGACGAGCATCTAGAACACCTAAGAAAAGTATTTGAGAAATGTAGGACATATCGCATTTGTCTCAATCCTGAGAAATGTGTGTTTATGGTCCGACAGGGCAGAATTTTGGGACATATTGTCTCACAAAACGGGATATCCACGGATTTAGAGAAGATAAAAGTTATAGTGGATATGCCTAGACCAACCAATGCGAAACAAGTACAAAGCTTTATGGGACATTGCGGATATTACAGACGATTCATTTACATGTACGCTATAATAGGCCAACCACTTTACGGGCTAATAGTGAACTTTGAATGGACAGAGGAGTGTGAGGAATCGTTCAAGAAATTGAAAGAGGCACTCATTAATGCTCCAGTTTTGAAATCACCAGATTGGGAGAAGATATTCCATGTGCATATAGATGCTTCGGCATATGCAATAGGATGCATTCTGGCTCAGTCAGAAGAAGGAAACATGGATTTTCCTATCTGTTACGCCAGTCGACAGCTCAACAATGCAGAGAATAATTACACCACAATAGAGCGAGAAGGATTAGGAATGATATATGCTGTGAAGAAATTTCGGCATTATCTTCTAGCCAACAAGTTTGTGTTTTTTATGGATCACCAAGCCTTGCTCTACCTAGTGAATAAACCATGCAATACCGGGAGAATAGTGAGATGGTTCATTATCTTACTGGAATTCGACTTCACGGTAGTAGTAAAGAAAGGAAAAACACATCTTAGAGCTGATCATCTTTCACGATTGACGAATGGAGAAGACCCTATAGGAGTAGATGACGACATGCCAGACGCGTACTTGTTCAACATAGAAATGATACCGAAGTGGTCTCAAAATGTCGTTAACCTATTAACCTATGGAGGAGAGTTCAATAGAAGAGAATACAACCTGAAACATATTGCTATTCAGCAATCCAAGAATCTTCAATTGGTTGCAGGAAGGTTGTATCAATTGGGAAATGATCATGTTTTACGACTATGCATCAATCCTGAGGAATATAATATATATCTGTGCGAAGCACATGTTCAGGAATGTGCATTTCATTGTTCAAGAAGGAACACATATAGGAATTTGTTACAATTGGGAGTCTATTGGCCAGGAATGAAAGAAAGCGTACATGAATATGTCACTGTATGTATTGTATGTTCATCAAAACCGCCAGCAGAGTATTCGACATTATATCTGATAATGATCGCTCCAGAATGGAGTCAGTATATTGTTGAATATCTCACAAATAGAACTTTCCCAGAAGGAACGTCAAAAGCTCGTCAGAAATCTGTAGAGACAGAAGCTAGAGATTACGCTTTAATAGGAGATCAACTCTATAAGAGAGGTAAAGACAACCAGCTTAGGATTTGCGCATCAGAGTCTGAGTATGTGATAATCCTGGAGCAAGCTCATGGAGGAGTAGGTGGAGGCCATTTCTCAGGTGATAAGACAGCAAAACTTGCCTTAGCCGTAGGAATATGGTGGCCAACATTACATATGGACGCTGAGGAATACGTTAAACGGTGTGATGACTGTCAGCGGACCAAAGTACCACTTAAAAGAGATGATATGCCGCTTAGACCAATGATGGGGGCAAGAGCTTTTGCAAAATGGGGGATTGATTATGTCGGACCCATTTCAGCTCCTGCATATAAGACTCATGCACAATACATCATTGTGGCTACAGACTATCTAACAAAGTGGGTCGAAGCAAAGGCAACTCAAAAAGCAGATGCCAGGACCACGGCACAATTTCTATATGAATACGTCTTTGTACGATATGGATTGCCAATAGAAATTGTGAGTGATCGAGGCACACATTTTATAAATGAAGTGATAAAGATCCTTCTAGATGAATTCATGGTAATCCATAGCAAATCAGCCCCGTATCATCCACAATCAAACGGACAAGCTGACGCAACAAAAAAAACCATATGCACGGTCCTTACGAAGATTGTATCTGAGTCGAGAACTGACTGGGACCAGAAGTTGCATTCAACATTATGGGCATATAGGGTAGCATATAAAACATCAATAGGAACGACCCCATATAACATGGTTTTTGGGCTAAATGCTATCTTACCAATAGAATTCTTGATTTCAACCTTAAGGGTGGCTAAGGATCTAGAGTGGACAGGGCACGAGCTTTCTGATAGAATAGATGACCTGGAAAAGCTAGATGAGCTTCGCCTAAAAGCAGTAGCTTCTATCTACGCTCAAAAAAGGCGACAAAAGGAATTTTTTGATAAGCATGTGCGGACTAAAGAGTTTAAGGTTGGGGACTATGTCCTCGTTTACACTCTGAAACAGCATGCTAAGAAGCTTAAAAAGCGAGGGATGGGACCTCTGGTGATTAAAGATCTATCACCAAGTGGAGCCGTCAAGCTTGCTACATTAGACGGAGAAGAAATGCCCAATTGGATTAGTGGATGCAAAGTGAAAAAGTATCTTTTGCCGCTCACCCAAGACATGCTTCTCAAAATACATCAAGAAGAGCTGCGTGTCCAGAAAAAGAAAAAGATTGTGGAGGAAGCGCAAGCCGAGGCGAAGGAAAGAATGGAGAAAAGAAGACTACTGCGTCAGAAACAGCGCAATGAAGGAGCAATACGAATAAACACAGTCAGTATAACAGAAATGGATAATGACAAAGAAGAACCCATCATTGAATGCAAAGTAGGAACCAACCAAATCAAAGCCAGAGCACTATTGGATTCAGGAGCTCAAGCTAACCTACTTTCACTCAGTTTGTATAGACAATTGACAAATGACACTAAACTACAAACTGCCAAGCAAGAGTTAAAGAGTTACTCTGAGAATTCAATTAAAACTGTCGGATGCACAGTTTTACATATACAGATTAACCAATATGTGTATCCTCATATGTTTCACGTGGTTGAAGACCAAGCTACACAACATCCATTATTGCTAGGACAACCATGGCAGAAACAATACAATGCAATGATTGACTGGAGTTCTAAATCAGTGCTTATCAAATACGAAGGTGAAAGTCAATCAGTTAAGTTCACCAAAGGAGCAGAGCCAACTCCAAAGGACGAATCCAAAGACAACGGTAAACAACAACCCGAGAAAAAGAAGAAGCAATGGCGACCAAAAGTTTCTTTACAACCGGATTACTCTTCGACGAGGAATTCTCAACAGTGGATAAGGAAGACAAGCAATAATATAACAGCTCAACCTTGGGAAAAAACGGAGTCAAAGTTGGTATGGAGACCAAAAAAGGTTGTGCCAGAGAACACAAAGGTGGAAAACAGAGTCTTCAATACCAGACAACAGAGTTATTCCAGACAATCAAGGACAGTGAAACAGATCTGGATTCCAAAGAAGTTCATGACGGCACAAAGCTATAGCAAGCAAATTTGGATCCCAAAGATTTGTAAACAGGAACTCCCTTCAGTACAATCAACGGAAACTCCTAGGTATTTCAAGGCGAGGAAATCACCACAAAGGACAAAGCAGGTTTGGGTCGCAAAGAGTTTGTGGCAAGCACAAGCGAAGCGGAAGCAGATTTGGATTGTGCAAAAGAACAACAAGGTAAAGATGAATCCATCTACTGATTCTACTACCGAAGTATCACCAACCCAAAACCCGACCACCAATCCTTCAATCAAACAAAGAGCTGCTTTATTGGAAAGGTTGTTGTATCATCGCTCTGCAATTGCATTGGGAACTTATGACCAAAACAACTACAATGCTTCGCCCACAGACACTTTATAGTCGTCCGAGAGGACTCAGACTAGGAGGGGGGGAGGTATACAGGTATACAGGAGTTACAAAGCATCTACAAGCGCCAAAAACAAAGAAAAACAAAAATTATATTACAAGGGCAGTGTCTTACATGATTTTGCAATTTTTATGTTTGATTGCGGATATTGATAATATTTATGCCCTTATATACCTTGTTTTGCAATAAGAAGAGATCAAATGATGAATTTGGGTCTCTAGACGTGTAAATATCACTAAATAAGAGTGTTTTTGGAGCAAAAAAAGTGAAAAAAAGTGGTAATCCAAGTCCAGAAATCACAAATAAGTGTATATTCATATACACAGGGTTACCAGCTATTTATCGTGTATGTTTGGAATTTTTTGGCTTCAATTTGCTATTTTCCTTTATTTTTTATGATTTTCTTGATAAAAGTAAAAGAAAAATAAAAACACAGGTGAAATGAGATCGGAAAAAAGAAAAGAATAGACGGTGATGGTCCTAATGACAAGGGCAACCCATGGTAAAAATTGGGTACAATTCTGAAAAAGTTGCGGAAAGCCCGAAATGACAGAATTTTGGCAAAGTGGACAAATTTCTCAGAAACAGGTCAAACAGAGTCCAAATTGAGAAATTTCAAATCCTAAAGTGCATTTCACGACGAGATAGGAGCACATGTCAAATTTGGTAACAAGTGATCCGGGAAGTCCGAAGTTAAGTATTTTTCACTTCACTTTCAAGCTCATTTCCACTATTACCTTCTTGGAGAGAGCAAAGAGCACACAGGAGCATCCGACCTTCTACCGCCTTCTACGACTGCTACGAGAGCTCAGAGGACACCAAACATGAGAGGTAGACTCGTTGCCATAAGCTTTTGATGCTTATCGTTAACTTTTGTCGCGAAAACTGACCAAAACCAAGAAACAAGAGCAGACGGGGAATGGGGAGGAACGCTAGGTAGGGGCACAACCGCCTAACCAAACCTTGCAAGAACTTAGAGGTGGGTTACCCTAACATAGAAGATGGGTTTCTAACACTCAAAGCTCGAGAAAGAACGACTTGAAAAACCCTAGGTCAACAGAGCCTGCAAGAGGCAAACAGAAAAAAGTTGTCGAAACGACACAAAACTTCTTAGGAAGCTTAACAACATCGAGGGCAATGCAACCATGGAGTATCTCCAGGTTTGGATCACCAAAAGTAGGTCGGAACAACCGATTCCGCTGCGGACACACAAAGCGTCATTTTGGCATAACGGCTAAAATTGACGACGAAATGACATGAAACTTCACAAGCAGCTTCAAATATACATGGATGACTTATGTTTGCAAGCAAAACCCAAAAGAAAGCTGATTCACTTACCGATGGTGAAAAAGACGCTTTCGGGCAACCAAATGGAGAAAGATGGAGAACGGGGAGCCAAAGTCAAGTTCAACCAAATAGGTGGCTTCACAGCATATCCAATGAGCTGGAAATGCAACTCTCGAGAAGAAAAGTTGAAGAAATTCAACTCCAAGGCAAAAAGACGACTTCGGAGACTGAAATGCCTATAAGGGGGCTTTTTAGCTAAACTAATGACTTTCTAAGTTGAAAACTAGTTAGCAGGGCTTAGGGCACTAGCACAAAGCATTCTTTGCACAAAAAGACCAACATTTCAAGAAAAGACATCATACGCGTATGTCTCACAGCATGATTTTCACATCCATTTCAACATTTGAGTGCATAGCCTCATTCCACATGTTAATCACATCCTATGAACCAAGTATCATGAGAATTGGAGTTAGAAAACCCAAGGAAAACCAAAAAGACGCAAAGTAGGCCATAAAATTGATTTTTGGTCCTAATTTTGTCAAAATAACTCCAAACTCATTGAAACTTTGTAGGATTGTTGATTAACACATCTATAAGCTATCTGGAACCAAAAAGTACCATTTTGACACAAAAGACATCATACGCGTATGATGTCTATTTGCACTTACAGAGCCAAAACTGCTCATTTGACATCATACATCCATTATATATATCTAATACATGCTACATATGAAGTTTGGAACCATTTGGTCAAGTGGATCACCCCATTAGCCCAATTGAGGGAAAATCCTTCATCCAAAGCCTATTTTAGCCCAAATTCAACATACTCAAGTCCAAACCAAGATTTGAGTAGAGACAGTCCTTCACTAGTACATGGGGAGTCCACAGAATCAATCCCATGAAAAATTGATGAAAAAAGACATCATACGCGTATGATGTCTCCAGAGCCATTTTTAGCCCAAAATCTATCCAAAATTCATAAATCCACTGAATAAGCCTATCTAAAGCCATATCCAAGCTTATAGAGAAATTTGGTCCAAAAATACACTAAAAGACATCATACGCGTATGATGTCTCACTATGTGATTTTAGCACCTCAGGGCTTCAACCACCAAACAGAAGTGATCTGCATGCCATCTGAAGGTGAACCACCAAGTTTTATCCAATTTGGATCATAAAATCCAATTCCCTTTCAAAATTTTGCCAAGAGCCTGATCTGGACTAAACTAGCCAAAACTTGACCAAATGGGATCCAAACTCAAATCCAAGCATATGATACTCATGTATACACTATCAGCTACAAGCACAACCAATATGAAGTAATTTTGACACAAAAGACATCATACGCGTATAATGTCTCCAGCATGATTCTGAACCCAGTTTGCATATTTTTTCACCTACCTGCATCCTTAGGCCCTGAATAGCTCATGTTTCAATTTTCAACTCATTTGAATAGTTAAAAGCTTCATTTCGGCTTTCAGTACTAAAAAGACGCTAACTTCTGAAATTGGAGTTACAGGATCCATGGATTCCGCCAAGTTATCGGCAACGAAGAGAAAAAGACCGACAATCAAAGATGCTCTTGCAGAAGCGGAACCCTTTGACATTCCAGCAGAAACCCTCAAGCCAACCAAAACTTGGGTGGAGGAAGCAGTACTGGAACAAGAGGGAATAAAGATCTACCAGGGGACTTTCAGAGATCCTCAAGGGCAAGCGGTGGATATACCGATGATCCCACAAGAATTGGTGGATTATAGCAGATCAGAGAACATCAGCAGGTACCTGGAAAGGGCAGACTTGCACAGATTCTTCACCTCGAGACCATCAGGTGTAGATACAAGAAGAGTGTATGAGTTGGCAACCTCCATTCAGAAGGATGGGAAAGCCACATTGACAGCAATAGATGGAGAGAAAGTAGAGGTACAGATCACTCCACAGCTCATTGCAGATGCATTGAAGCTGAACAACAAAGGGAACTCTGTCAGGGAAAGAAGGGAGGCTATAGAGGTTTATGGGTCCAAGAAATAGAATGCAACTTATGGAGATATGGCAAACCAAAGAGCGGCAACCCTTTGCCGACTGTACAACCAATTTCTCCATATTTGCAGTAAAAGACCGCAAAATTATACGACACCGCCCCATGCAAGTGCAACTATCATCACATGGGCATTGAAGAGCAATATGCCAAAAGAGGTGAATTACGCTCAACACATCCACGAGCAAGTAATTGCCATGCACAACAAGAAGCCAAAGTATATAGGAGGAGCTGAAGTTTTGACAAGAATAGCTTATGAAGCTATTGGAGCCAGAGATCAATGGCCAAAGGTTCCCTCCCAGAATGAGTGGCTTAGAGAAGCCGATGAGGAGGAAGAACAGCCTAAAGTATCCAAGAGGGCGTCCACAAGAGCACGCAGGAAACTAGAAATAGTTTCAGAACCTGAAGAGAATGTGGATGAGCCGATTATGAAGAAAGCAAAGAAGAAGGTTGCTCCCAAGCAAACCAAAAGTCAGAAAGCGGCAAGAATGGAAAGACTGGTGGAGCAGTTTAGAGCGGAAAGAGCTCTAAAGGGGCACTTTGAAGAAAAGTGGGTTCCAGACCCCACTAAAGTCGGAACTAGCTCAGCCAGGCCACATGTTGATCAATACGATCAATATATTAGAGCTTATGAGGAGTCAGAGGCTATACTGGAGCAGCAACCTGTCGAGCCATACACTGAAGAGGAAGTACAGCTTTTAAAAGCTGAGCTGAAAAAGGACGACAAGGGGAAGAAGAAAGTAGATGAGTCTACTGAACCTCAAGAGAAAGACGGGCAAGCAAACAAAGGGAAAGCCAAGATGACTGAGGACAATCAGCCCTCCTTTATTGATGTACCCAGCCCGAAGAAGACGGAAATCATTGTGGAAGAGACCACAGTAGAGATGGACACGGCTGGTATGGAAAAGCCGGAGGCCGGGACCAAGGAAAAGGAGATAGATCCAATTCAGCAAAAGAAAAACGATTATGAGGATCTGGTAGCGATAGGGTACATTGAAGAAGAGGCCCTTGAGGCGGTTTATGGGATCACCCTACAAAAACGAGATGATCGGAGAGGGACAGAGGAAAATACAAAGAGTACAAAAGAAAGTGATGAAAAACTGGACGAGCAGAACGTACTAGAAGAGCCGAAGCCAGTGGAGGTGGTGGCCAAAAAAGATTTAGAGTTAATAGATGAAGATGAAAAAGACATGCACATGGTGCATGAACTGCTCAACAAGATCAAAGAAAGATCCAAGGCAAAGGAAGTGGAGATTGAGACAGCCAAACAAAGGGAAGCCGAGTTGCAGAGGAAATTAGAGGATGCTATGACTGAATCTAAAAGTCATAAAGCATCACTCTACGATGCGGAAAACGAGAGAGATGGCTTGATACTCCAGCTAGCCGAGGCTTCAAGAGAAGTAACAAGTGCACAGGAAGCAAGGGAGCGGATGGAAGATGACTTGGAGGCGGCTAAAGATGAGCTCATTGAGCTAAGGGAAAGAGTCGAGCTCCAAGAAAGAACAATCACTAGACTCAGGACTACCCCTAGAGCTAGCAGAGCAGGAACCGAACAAGAGGGAGCTCTTGTACCAGCTCTGGAAGACCAGGTCCGAAGCTTACAAAGAGAGCTAAGATTAGAGCAAGTGCAAAGGTTGCACATTGCGGAGGGATCATTGGCAGCAGAGGAGAGGCTCACTTTAGAAAATCAAACACTAAGAACAGAGAATGAGACCCTCTGCAAACAGCTCCAAGATCTACAAGAGCAACAGAGAAGAGGGACAGAGACACCACAAGAAGGATCAGGTGGAGCAGCCATAGAGCTACCAGAAACTGGAGAGGCAACCACAATTGAAGATCCAGCCCCAGTTCAAGAGGTGGCCTCAACTTCAGGAATCTCTGAAGAAGAAGAACAAAGGCTCCATGACCAAATAGAAAAGTCAACAGAGGAGAGTGCCAAGGCGAAAATGGAATGGGAGAGGAGACTCCTAATCTCCATTAGACTTCAGGGATTAGACACAAAAGTGCTCCATGAAGAGTGGATGCAACCCAGCCTGCCTTTCCCTTTGATGAAGTTTGAAGTGATAAGAACGAAAAAGAGAATAGAGGAGGAGCAGTATGTCGCTCTTTACGAAGGCGACATCACAAAAGAGGAACAATCAAAGAAGATTGTAGATTCGCAGCCTAGATGGAGGAAAGGTTGGCTGACCAAATACCCAGCCTACCTCATCTACTTGGTAGAGGCACCAAAGGAGATTCGGGAGGATGCAACCTTCTGCCCGGTGCCAAGAGTCAGAAGCTGGAAAGAGCATGGCAGGATTGCAGAAAAGAAGCCAAATTGGCTTAATTACCCAAGGATGCCAGGACCAAAGGCAGGAGAGAGAATAGGTAAAGCCTACATGGTGAAAACCCTAACGGGCACCATCAAGCTCTTTACTGGCTCTCCTGACCTTTCGTGTCAGATGCTCAAGAAAATTTGCAGGACTCTCTTAGCTTGCATTGAAGTGTTCGCGCCAGATAAAGCCATGACCTCGAGTCTACTATCGACGGCCGACACAGTGACTGATATGATGTATGACCTTTCATTGCAGCCTTCTCCAAAAGTGTTGCACCTCCTATACCAGAGGATTATGTTTTTGCCTAGCTTCCACATGCAAACATTCGAAGAAGCTTTCTACACCGGCTTTTTCACCCACGAAAGCAAAATATTCGGCCCAACCTTGACCATCGGCAACCTGCGATACGAATCACATTTGCAGATGCTCAAGACGACAGGACTTTATTGACCAAGCATAAAGGTCATGTCAGGGACGACATGAACGCGGAGGGGGGGAGTGTTGAGTGAGCCAGCAGAGGATCACACCCACATTTTTGCTCACACTCATCATTTTTGTAACCATTGATTGTAATAAATGTCTTTCCGACATTGATTTTGAATTGATCCATTCATTAAATAACGGGACTCAATTGAGTTTCCAGCTTGTAATCCCGAAGTAATTTCACTTGCTGATGTAATTAGTTAGAGATGGTCTCACCTCCAAGGCTGAGGTATATAAGCCAAAGTTTTTGTAACCTAAAGGAGATTCAAATTATTAATCAAAGGGAGTTTTTGAGCGCCGTGACTGTGTCTGAGAGAGAGTGAGAGAGAGTGAGTCTTATCTACTTGCTACGCGAGCTACGGAGCCGCCATTGGAGAAGCGACACCGCCATTGTGTTAGCAACGGCGAGAGCTACGCACTGATACCAAGAGTGCGCGCTATCGGCTTCTATGTGTGGTAAGTTCCTACGAGCTTCGGTGTGAGTTCTCTTCCAACTCGTGTGTCGGAATAGAGCGTGCAGCATATCTATAGAACCACAATGAGTAGAGCTACGCATTAGTACCATCGGGGTCAAGTTTCGGTCACCTGTATTTTTCGGCCTGTCTTCATACGCGTTTACCGCACAGAGTGATTATAGGTTGATTTTGCAGTTCAAGTCTTTAGGGTGTTGTTCTTACCTAGTGCATAGACTTCCCCTTGAGTTTGAGATCGATTCAATGATTCTAGATCCTGTTTCGTATAGCATTCGTTCGTAGTACGGATTTCAGTCACTTGCGTATTTTAGAACTTAGATTTGATTTCCTTAGTAGTGATTGTCATTAGAAGGTCGAGTAGGTGATTTGACACCCACCTAGTTGTTTCCATGCGCCTGCGGGTCAAGCTTCGTCCTCGTTTGACAAATTCTGTTGTTGGTTGAGTTCTCGCTATTTAGCTTCCGCTAGCGGGGTAACCGCCTTAACACCGAGCTAGCCACAGGAAATGAACAAGGGGCATCACCTAGCTTTGAACGGCTAGGACACAGACAGCGGCGATTTAAAATAGCACAAACACTACACATCGAGAGAGAGAGAGAGAGAGAGAGAGAGAGAGAGAGAGAGAGAGAGAGAGAGAGAGAGAGAGAGATATGTAGGTGATGAAAACCCCTCGGGATGTGAGGGAAACTTGATTCAATGCAATATTTACAGAAACCTTAGCTTCGGTGAGATGGAAACTATGGTGATAGAGAGAGATAGAGAGATACAGAGCCTATACTTCGTTCTCTAGAGGTGATTTCATAAGCACGAAGATTCTACTCTTGTGTGTGTGTGGCAACCCTTGGAGTCAGGGTGTGGACATGGCTTCCTTCTCATAGTGCTAACTTCCGAAACCCAATGCTCAAGTACACCCAACGCTCAAGTACCATCCAAAATGCTACACCACTCTCCCAGAGTGCTCTCCCAAAATGTTGCCCCCCTTGATAGTGAACTCTTAGTGTCCTTTTATAGGTGCAGGCTGCATTAGTTTAGGATAATATGATTAGGTTGCGGACCTAATCACGAGAGACAAAGCAAGGAGTTGGGTCCCAAATGGTTGACCCTTGGTTTGTCTTAAGAGAATTTTTAAAATGTTATCTCCTAGGTGGGCCTTTGTGACCATCACCTAAAGAGAGGTGGCAATTTACAATGGGTTTTTTATACAAGATTTTGGCTTGAAACTGGAAAATAATAATACCCTATGAATGTTATTACAGAGATGCGTCGTAGACGAGATGCGGGTCAATTGTGAGCTTTGTTGGGCATCGGTGTAGCGCGTTCACCCGTTTTGGGGCCGGCCTGGGCATACCTTTGGGATCACTTCTTGATTCGGTGTTGCTATCGCATGATTTGGTCGTCCTCCTCCCTTTGTGTTGGGCATCGATGTCGAATTTTTTTATTTTTTTTACTTCTTATGTGTACGTATATGAGTGCGGTGTATGTGTATGTATGTGTGCGTGTGCATGTGCTCGTGAGTGCGTCAATGCGTGTATGGATGTATGTAACTGTGTGAATGACGAGATGCTTGTCAGTGTGTGTGCGTATATATATGGGGTTGTGTGTGGGTGTGTAAGTGTGTGTGTGTGTGTGTGTGTGTCGGCAAGAGGGTGTGTGGGAATGAGAGAAAGAGAGAGATATTACTTTATTTTTATTTTTATTTTAAGTTTTACGTGCCTGACTAACTACACATAGAGCGTGAGTGAGGAGAGAGAGGATGATGGCGAGAGGCTGAGGGGGTGAGTGTGTGGGTGTGTGTGGGTGCGTCTTTGTGTGTGTAGGTGTGTGTATAGAGAGAGTGTGTGATAGGCTCTTTGGCTACGCCTTTGGGCTGAACAAGGGGGCAAGAGAGAGAGGGAAAGAGTGAGAGATGGGAAGAGGGTGAGGGGGAGGTAGTTGAGTGTATGTGTGTTCATATGGGTAGATGTGTGGGTGTGAATAGAGAGAGATAGAGAGAAAACTCACGTGCTTTATGGGTTACCCTGTGCCGACACTGGGGGGGCGGAGTCAACGGGATGGAGACAGAGAGATATGAGGATGGGTGAGGGGAGGGGGAGATGGGGTAAGGGAGAGGGTGAGGGAGTTGGGGAGAGAGAGTGAGAGTGTATGTGTGTGGTGGTTGCTTAGAGAGAGATATATATACCCTTGTTGGCCTGCAGCTGTCGAGGACAAAGAATGAGAGAGACAGTTAGAGAGAGGGTCAACTATGGAGCAACAGAGGGAGGGAGGGGGGGTTTAACGAGGGAGAGAGAGAGAGAGAGAGAGAGAGAGAGAGAGAGAGAGAGAGAGAGAGAGAGAGAGAGAGAGAGAGAGAGAGAATGGACGAGAGGAGAGAGAGAGGGAAGGTATGGAGGAGAGGGGAGAGAGAGGCTATAGCGAACCAGGGAGAGTGGGTAATGGGGAGAGAGGGGGAGTGGGTGAGGGAGAGAGTGAGGCGGCCCGCCTTGGATGACAAACAAGATGGGGGGGGGGGGGGAGAGAGAGAGAGAGAGAGAGAGAGAGAGAGAGAGAGAGAGAGAGAGAGAGATCTTGCTGAGGACGAGAGGGGAGGGATGGGGGAGGAAGGTGTGAGTGTGTGTGAATAATGAAAGAGAGAGAGAGGGAGACTCTTGTCACATGCACGGCAGCCCCTCGTGGATTGACGAGCGAGAGGGAGAGAGATGTTCTTCGGCTACATGTGATAATGGAGGAGGGGTGAGGATGATGCCAAGGGGGCGGTGGCCCGTTGTGGGCGTAAGGTCAGGAGAAAGGTGGGATGGCGGCAATGGAGGGAAGAAAAGGGAAAAAAGAAATATTTTTTGTTGTTTATTTATGCTCCTCGAACGGGATCGATTCCTGCGGCTGCGACTGTGAAACCCGTTGGCTAATGATGGACAGTGACGGGCCATGACGAGGGGTGCCACGAGAGCTAGGCCACGTGGGCCGTGGCGAGGGGGAGAGAGAGAGAGAGGGCGGGAGTCACAAGCCTAGCATGGTGGGTCCACCTTGTCAAAGTATTAACAGGACACTCGAGATGTGCGGATGAGGGTTGAAAATGCGCCATTCGTGGCCCACCGATCAATCGAGGCATTGCCAAGCCCTCTAGTGGTGTCGCCATGCTTCGCGTAGAGGAAAAAAGAAACATTTTTTTTTTCATAATTTTCAAAAACCGGGTATCAACGGAATCCGATCAAGACGTTGTCAACGGGATTGCCTTATATGTTGTGAAAGATGTTCAAAGTGCAGCAGAAGTAGAAAGGAGATGATGCCATTCTTATACACATCATTAAGAAATCAATTGAGATGTCTCTGTTAAAGTGAAGAATATTGTCATGATTTCTTAAGCATGTGGAGAGCTCGAGAACGATGGTTGGGTAAGGAGCCCTCTCAACCTACTTCATTCAAGAAGTTTGGGATGGAGAGAAGATGTGGATTTACCAAGACTTTTGGAATCTTGATGCCCTTTGTTGAGAGGCTCCAGTTGTGTGTCAAAATGACAAGTGCAAGATGACGTATCGTGCTTTTCCCAAGTGTTTGTCAAGTAAAGATCTTCTCAGTAGCTGGAATGAGGACACACAAGCCTACAAGTTTGCATGTACCAGGTGTAAAAAGCAAATTCAAGGAGAGAGAAAGCTTATCAAAGGAGACCCAAGGAATTTTTCTCTTCTTTTGCATTGGGACGGATTTCAGGCAGCATCAACAACTATGAAGGATAGTGTAGTAGTTGAGTTTATTGTCTTGAATGAAGTAAAACGATGTACTCTTGGTTCTATTCTAGTATTGTTTCTTTCCCTCTCAAACAAATATTTGGAGAAGAAGCATGAAGACAATCTCTCTTCTTTCCTACAACCATTTCTTCTAGATCTAGAAAGATTATTTCTAGATGGTTTTGAAGATAACTATGCCTACAGCAAAAGCCGTATTCATCAAGGGCTTCAAGATGAAACAAAAAAGTTGCGAGGAATCCTAATGATGTGCACTAGGGTCCATCCAGCTCAATGTAAGCTGGGACAATTCGAAGATGGCGGAAAGAGCTTTTGTTGACGATGTAAAGCACATGCATCACTTCAACAAGATGCAAGTGGGTCAAGATATGTGTATGATAATAACAGATTTCAAGCTAGACATCCTCCTCAAGGACATGTAGAAGACATGTGGTCAGGAATCAAACGAGCCAAATGATCTTCTACTAAAGAAGCTAAAGACGATACACTACGGGATGCAGGTTTTTCTGGGCAATCCATTCTCTGGAGATTGAATCACTTATATGCATTCGACCTGTCAAAAGACTTAACTGTATATGATGATATGCATGTACTGTCTTTGAACTTATTTTAGAAGTACATCAAAAAGTTGATCTCGTCTTCTACCACACCAATGAAGCGTGACATCAACAATTCCGTTAAGGAGGTTACAGCTTCCATTCCAAAGATTATTTTGCACTCAAGGTGATGGCAAAGGAATCCATCAAAGCACTTTAACTTATGTTTAAGGCAAAAGAGTGTCAAAAATTTGTACAGTGGTGTCTTCCTCACACTCTAAATGTAGTGCAGGGAATTACAGACGAACAACTTCAACTTGGGATGCTTCTTGTTGATATTGCACATTTCTTTTTCAAATTCTCTAGAAGAAAAGGATGGTCATTGAGTGATATCAAAACATGTCGCTCTCTATTATTATCATGGAGAATCTTGTCAAAACAATATGAGGGTCCCAATAGCTCCTTTTGGAGCATGTGGTAGGTATATAAGACTCTCTCAAGAATATTGTCTCAAAGAGATTTTATTAAGTGCTTGATTATTATAGTATTGACTAAGTGATGCTTGCATTACTATTGTGTATAGGTAGCAGAGAGATGCTTGACAATATCTTACTCCATGCTCTCATGATTGCTTTTGTGTGCTTCTCTTTTGAGAGGAGCATATCAGGCTACTTAAGCATTGCAACTAACAATAAAGCCAATGAGGTATCCTACACAAATATCCATAGTCGCATCTTGTTTACAAATACATGGAAGCAATTAGAGATCGAAAAGGATGGGCTATTGTGTGAAAATAGAAATCTGCAAGCTCTTCACTCTTGCTTACTTCCACCTCATGGTTGGAACTCTAATGAATTGTCGAACGTCATAATTCGCATTCTTTGTGTGCCTTTCTTGCAACCTCAGAGAAGCAAGCTCAAGAGCTATGGAGTAGTGCAATTCAACTTGGACACCCTTGTGCTTGTAAAGCTTTGCTAGATAGAAATGTAATAGTTATTGGACAAAAATTGAGAAAAATTCCTTTCTTATTAAGTGCCAATGAAAAAGAATCGATCAAGAGACTATCAAGTGGAGACAAATGCTCCTATGGATATGAATATTCCAAGGTTTTTGTAGATGAAGTGAAGTACAATGTAGGAGATTATGTGGTAGTAGCTCAAGATCACGACTCAAAATTTTATGGGAGGCTATCTAAAATATTTTTTGTGGAGCAAGAAGGAGTTGTCATTGTGTTTGTCACAATGGAGGCCATTGTGGAAAGCTTTGATTGTATAGAGTCTGATGTTTCTGGAATGTTCATCTTACACAAAAGTAAGAGGAATCAACGTGTCTCATTCATACTACCAGTCCACTGTATTTTTCGGAAGTTCTTTTATATTCAAGGAGCAAGAGCTAGATGTGTTCCTCCTTGGCCAGACGAGGGCGACATTGTAATTGCTAAGGGACTTGAAGCTACGACAATAGAAGCTTTGGTGCAAAGAGTTGATGTAACTAATAAGAAAGCATTGCTATATTGGAAAGATGATCATCATGAAGAAACTTTTTGGGTCGATTGGAAATTCATCTTCTCTATTTTAATACCTGGAACCAACTAAGTAAGTCTTATGAAATACTACGTAAGTGATTTATGAAAATTCTTTTACTAATGTATGATTTGTTTTGCTGCAAGCATCCAAAAGCATGGATGGGCGATACAATGCATCACATATGGATTGATGGGAGTTATTTCAAGTTTTCAAATTATTTTATTGAGATTGAAAGAAATAAGGATTTCAATTATATGTAGATGCATTCTTTCATTGATCAAAGCTTGTATTTGATGACACAAGCTATTATAAAGTTAATTAAAGTTTCTTCCTATGATGTTTTGTAATTGTCTTTTTGTGTATTACTAGTCATCTTTGAGTTGTTGTGAAGCTCTCTTATAGTTGTCATGTTGTCACTCTAAATTATTTTTTTGGCAATCGGCAATATGTATCAAGTGAGAAATTAAGAGGTAAAATGTACTTATAGAATAATATTTTTGCTTGTGATAAGAGGTTAAACATGCAATCTTCGTGTGTTATGAGAGAGTGATAATCCAAACATCTATTTCACAATGTACTATGTTACTTGTATGTGGTAAGAAATGATAACAACCTTCTAAAGTTTAAACTATAGTCATTCTTAAAAAGTGTAGACGGTGGTCACCCATAAAGAAAGCAATTCATAAGTATAACATGTATCAAGCACGTATTATTAATTATCAAATAAAATAACCACATGATTGTCTTTGAAAACCATATTCAACACCACCATGGAAGCCATACTGCCTTGATACCAATTATATTTCTCCTTAAATGAGCTAGTAGTCTATAGCACTATAGAAACAATCTCAAGCTACCTATAAGATCTATGCGATTGGCCTTGAACTCAAAGATTTCTACTCAATAGGGAATTTGTGCACACACATGCGGGCGTGGGTGTGTGTGTTTGTCGAAGAGAGAGAGAGAGAGAGAGAGAGAGAGAGATTTGTAGCTTATTTTCTTGTTTAATGTAACTCTATGATTAATAACACAAAAAAATTTAGTATCTAATTGTTTTCCATAAACTATCATGTTTAAAAGCTTAGCTCTGTGTTATTATTCTACCCTGTTTCTAAACTTGATCAAGTTTATTACTGACAGGAGTGTCATTATTTCTACATGGAGAAAAGCTCTCAAAAATTTCCATGTGGAAATGAAGATATATCCGATTCTCCATTCTATTATTTCTATGTGGAAATGAAGATATATCCGATTCTCCATTCTATTATTTCTATTCCTCAAAAATTTCCATGTGAAAGTGGATATTTATTATCATAAGGAAAAAAATTCCCCAAATGGAACAATTACATATTATTATATGGGAATAAAGAATTTCTCATAAGAAATACATGTATTTCATGATGGGAAAGATATTTCCTTTATGAAAATAATTTTACCACGTTGGAAACTCATTAGGGAATTTGTCATGAAGTTCTGGGGCCCTTCTTCCTTTCCTCGTTTTTTCCCTTTGCATGTCAATACGTCCCACTTCTAGCTCTGATTGGGGGGGGGGGGAGAGAGAGAGAGAGAGAGAGAGAGAGAGAGAGAGACAAGCTCTTCTCCCTCTTCTTCTCTTGACAACTCCCAAGTCCACTTCATTTCTCCTATGTTTTTGCCTTTCATCCATTCGGCTCCCGAGAGGTGCCTCGATGATGTGGCATGTCGGATTTGATCTTGCACCATTCTTGTTGGAAACCCTTCCCAAATGGGTTTGCCCCAGCCCGTTAGGGAATTCTCGCTTCTTGCCCGCCACTACCCGATCTTCACAAAACCTGCTACGAGCGTTTTTTTCTTTCTCCTATGTTACTTGGTGAGCCTAGGGTAAAGTAGCCAATTTAGAGACGAAAAATTTTGGGCCCCAAGTTTGAAACGGATCCACCCCCAATTTAGAAACAAGAAAATTAGCATAGTTTTAGAAGCTTGCCTATGTGTCTTGTTGTGATTTTTTGAAAAGTGTACCAAAATTGGGCCTTGAGTGTTTCAAAATTGAAAGAGCTCAGTAGAACTAGGTAGGCTCACACAAAAATGCATTTGTCAATGCATCTGACCGCAGAGAAACTGTTGTCGAAAAAATTACTAAATCGCCTGTGAAAGCACTGTGTCTGGAAGCCTAGAGAATATGTGTGTAAACGAGCTATGTGTCGGTGTCGCTATGTGCCAATTTTCACCACCGAGTAGAAATGCACTAGTTAAATAGTTGTCAAAGATGTCATAGCCAAAAATCTTGTTGTAGAGTGCGATCGGTGCACTCGATGTCGATACCGGGTGTCACTCCTCTATGATAGAGGCACCTCACCCGTGTGTGTGGCAAGCACGACCGTTGATCGCGGGATAATGTCATCCACGTGAAATCGATGTCGAGTCGGATGGCAAAAGTCCGCCCATAATGGAAGTAATGTCGAGCGGATGCCACAAGAATCGGTGTCGAAACGGCTCTAATTGCCAATGTCAATGTCGTCCCCCGCCGTCGGACGAGAGTGGCTAGCCTAATAGCCATAGGGGAATCACAAGGAGTCGGTGCCTATGTGCGCTCATGCTCACAGTGCCTTCATTCTCCCAGCACTGCCCGTGTGATGCCCAGCCCGACTCCTGTAGTCAACCTTCTTCAATTCCCCTTGCATGGCCTGCAATCGGATTTGCTCCTGCCCTCGAATGTTTTTTTCACCTTGATTTGCAATGCTTTTGGCATCCTTGAGATGCAATACCTCAACTTGCCTACCCAATTTCCCAATTGATTCTCGTTCTGTTGCTCATGCTCATTTGAACTCTGATTCTTCCACTCAGTGCCCTCAAGCCTGGCTGCCCCTACACACACACAATGTATGTCATGTGTGTGTGTCTAGTATGTTGCCCCTGGTTCTACTTTGGGCCGATTAAATCCAAGGAGGTGCTTCTTTGGAAGGCTCTTGTTTCCACCTCTTGCTCTCCTCATGCCTCAATCCGATTTGCTCCTCCCAAGAGCTCCCAAGGTCAACAAGGACATTCCACGCACGGGGTGGGAGCGAGGTCGGGAGGGATGCTATTGTGCTCTGATACCAATTGATGGGCACGGATGGAGTGTGCAAGAGAGAGGGAAGGAAAAGGGGGGAAGGGAAGAAAAGTACATAGAGTTCTTTGGTGGAGCTTGTGAGAGAATAGCTCTCACGCTCCTTATTTGCTATTATGGACAAATAAAAAAATAAGTGGGCGTTTTCCCGCCGGCCATAACAGGCCATAGGCCTGAAACCCAACACGTGCAAAGAGGCAGTGCTGGATGGTCGGCTAATGAGGGCGATCGACAGAGCGGAGAAGCAAGATAGGAGAGGACGACGACCCTTAGTGCGAGCTGGTTGCAAGGAAGGCTCGGCGTTGCACGGGGAGCGTGAGTAGGGCAAGGTTGGCAAGTAGAGCAAGAAGGAAACAAAAGATGCAAGAGTTTGCAATCCAAGAGGCGGGCGCTAGTCATGGAGAGGCTGGGAGAGTAGAGGAGGCAAGGATGGTTGAAGGGCGGCTTCTGCAGACAAAATAATTAAAAGACGACGAGTAGCAACTTAAGGGTGCGTCAGAAGTGCGTAGAAGTTGTAACTGGAGAGATGGAGGAAAGGCTAATGAGTAAAAGGAGGAGGGAAGCGCAAAGAATAAGGGGGTTCCGTCGGTGAGCAACATGGTGAGCAGGGCGTGATCTATTTTTGCGGTGCTAAAGAGCGACCAATATTTACTTGGTGAGCCTAAGATACTTTCGTGGTTTTTTCTTGAGTCCACATCTACCCGCTGGGCATGATCTAAGCCATTGCTCTTGTTCGAGATCGACGATCTCAAAATCAACATGCCTAATCAAGCAATGTAATAAAAGCCAACGGCAACCAAAATTGCCAGTTTTATTCAGCGCCTGCGTAGCCAGAATCGCCTGCTTATTTCAACACCTACGTGGGCTGCATAAAAAAATAAACAACTAGTCCAATAGCTTTATAAACAAGATCGCGCACAACCTTGTCCTCTGCAAAAACGAGCTACACCCGACAATCCACTCAACATTGTCCTCTGCACAAACAATTTGCACCAGGGGATCCACCCAATAGCTAGCACAAATCAAGTCTCAGCACTCTGAAAAGTAAAGCAGAAACCATGGCTAAGAGTAGCATGCTCGTCCGCGTGCATGTGGATGACTAGTGAGCTCCAAAATTATGGATGAATGATACGCTCCTGAATCCTGCAAGCATTCTTCTTCTTTGGAAAAAATGATGCTTGATGCGGCTTAGATCCTCTTTGAGAGTCATCCGCACATAAAGGAAGAGGAGCAGAAAGAGCGATTGGCCTTGGACAGACGGGACGGACAGGCCGATAAAGGACACCTCGTCTCTACAACAGTGTGCGCAGGATTTGAGGCCGTGCTAAGCAGCTCCATGGTTGTTGATGTCGTCGACCTCTGGAAGAGCCCTTGGTTGGTTTTAATGACGTAAGATACGGACATCCAGGATCTTTTGCAACTAGCGTCTTATGCAATGGATACTAGCTCCTTTGTGACAGAGGTTCCTGTGATTCCACCCTCCTTACAACTCACCGACTGTAGTGTTGGGTCTTTGCCTATTTGCCAAAGTCTCCATCACCACTACCAAGACCACCTTCTCTATCCTCATGTGGAAGGTAGTGTAGGGCTCATGTGGTGCTGCTTGATCTTGTTGAATGGGTAGTATGTTGTCACCATCTTCAACCCTGTCATAGGTTTGCACAAGATACTCTCTCCGTTTTTTTGCAGTGATCAATCACATCGCTTTACATCAGAGCCCTTGTAGATTGACATACACGTAAGCTTGTTCTTCTGATCATCATCAATCCTTTATTTTTGGATTAAAGTTCTTTTCCCTTGTTAGTTGAGGTTTGTGGAAATGTTCTTTATCATGTCTAAATGCACTTTCTTGTGTTGGAACCACAAAAATCTGAGGGTGCTTCGAAAGAAGTGCTCATATTCAATGGCATGAACATTTGAAAAGGAGCTTTACAATTTTACAAAGAGGTAGTCTATCTCTACTTGGAGATTAGTAGTCTCTATATATGATGCTTCTCAGGATTCTTGGAGGCTTTATGCAAATATGCCTATCAGAGATATACATAGCAGATGGGAAGTTAAGTTACAAAGAGGTAGTTTATCTCTAATTGGAGATCAGTAGTCTCTATATATGATGCTTCTTAGGATTCCTGGAGGTTAACGTTTTATGTAGATATGCCTATCAGAGATGTACCTAGTAGATGGGAAGTTAAGCTTCTGAATGGTGATTTCTTTGAGCCTGCTACAAAGATGGACACCAACATTGTGTGGATCTCCTATGGGAGTTTTAAGGGAATTTCTTCTTTTGATCCATCTACTCTGTTTCTTGTAAAATTTGATGTTGAGGTTGAAGGAAAGCACTTGAAGTATGTACAATTTGTTTGTGGTTCTGTGGCACGCTCCGTTGTGGAATGGGAGGACTCAGGAAGTGCATGTGGTGGGGTATTTTGAGGAGACTGACGAAATGTGTGTTGTACTAGATTTGTGAGTCTCTCATTTACTTTGATGGCATAAGTACTATGAAAATTTCTTTCAAGCAGTAGGAAAAAGACCATTATTTTACATACTAAACAGTGTAAATATTGCTAGTACACAAGTCAGGCTCAAAATTCAATGTATAAGCAAGACATTATCCAAGTCTATTGAGCTTGACTTCCAAGTAAATGGATTGTAAATTTTTTAATTCATTTTTGGTTCATTCTGTGTACACTCATGAAAGCACAAGTGGCTCTTGATGGGCTTCCTTTGTGTTGCTCCAAGGAGGAGGATAGAACGCTTGCTCCAGGCCGCTACAGGCTGGTTGTTGAGGTAGGCCATTCTATCTACATTGCATTGCACCTTTGTGTCTCTACTTGTCATATAGCAAGAATTATAAATTCATCACTATTGTAAATCCTACACAATCTATAATGTAAAGTTATATGTGCTTCTCTTTAAGTTTAATCTATCTTTTGGATCTTTTGTATTTGTATTAACTCTTATTTTGTTTGTCACAGAAAGAACATATATTCACAATAATTGATGTTTCCACTACACAAACACGACTCCAGCTTAGCAACATTTCAAGGTCCATTATCTGTATCCAATCCCCTATGCCTATACATTTTCTTGGCTCAACACCCTAAATGCTACGGGGCAGGGCACGCCTTCCGTTTCTTATTATTTTTGGAGAGACCACAGTGCCAGCTCTTCACCATAATTTTGTGTAGCACTTCTACATGACATGCACTATATACTTAGCATTTTCAATCTATGGCTTCATTGTAAGACGAAATGTTTATTTGCTCACATTGGTTTTATGTAGCTTGACACAAACATAGCCCTCCGGCTTGGACAATTGGACGACACCCATACACGATTATTAGGTTAATAGTGCAGTTTAATTTTTATAGTATGTTGATGCTTTTTTTTTTTGTCAATGCTTTCTTAAGTTTAGTATAGCTACATGTTTTCCTCATTGGTACATGCTCAAACTCGATCATCATATCTATATATCAAATAGATACGCACTTATTTTCTCATTGAGGCTCGATGTCAATCTGGGTGTGTCATGTAATTTTCTATGTCAATGTAATTTTCAACTCAATAAGATAATCAAAACTCTGAAATGCACATCTTTCATCATGTGCCCACAAAGCAGCATGACAACGTGATAATCTTTTGAGTAGGTCAAAACATTCTACATTACACTTCTTCTAAAAATAGATGAAGACTAAAAGACACTCCTATTTTGAATAATACTTTCATGTTTTATATGCTCTAGTGTGTACCTTTATCTCGATTAGATCGGCACCTTAATGTACTCCCCTTTAGTTGAGAGGTACCCTATTTTATTTGCCTTCCCTATAGCAGAGCAATTTTTTAACAAGCCTTTCTAACGAAAGATTCATGAAAATTTTGACCTTCATATGACAAAAAAAAAAAGCCTTAAGCAGGCATATGGATGTCAAATCCTATCGTAGTTTTGGATGGGATCCATCTTTACTTGTTATATCCTTGTTTAGTTTTATGTGCACCCGTTTAGCTTATATAGATGTGAAATTAAAGGGTGAACAAGCAAACCCAAGCGGGCACATTGTTAGAGCATTTGCCTTCCACTCGTGAGGGTCGTGGACCGCCAGTTGAAAAGTCGACGCAAACGATTGTTTGTATGCTATCCACCCTCCTCGAGATCCCCCCAAAGCTCTGCCCATCGTCGATTCCACCGCTCGGGGTTCATTTAAGACTCCATGGCACATAGTGTTGTGGTATCTGAATTCTTCTTCTTGAAAAAACCTTTTCTCCAACAAGTGATGAAACTAGTTTTGCTTGTTAGGCATTTCTATAGAATGCTTTTGGGAACGTTATGTTTAACAATAATGGTTTGTAGTGCAGAGAGATCGGCAATTTAACTCCATCACATGAAAATGAAGACATCATTACAACCAGCAAGCAATTTCAAAATGAAGACATCATTACAACCAACAAGCAATTTCAAAATGACAAGACATACGTAAATTGACATGAAGCATCTAGCACTAAAGTAAGCATATGGCTAGTGTAATTTATAAGATGGATTTTCAAACAGTAAAAAAAAGAAGTGCATCGGGGCTAGAAAAATACATTGGATCCCGGGTTTTTTCCAACACTGAAGTTCATGTGTATTTATTAACCATAATTTGATCATTGACATTGAGCATTTAAACATGTTAAACTAAACCAAAGAAAGTCTTATTGAGTTGAAAATAAACATGGATGATCATTCACATTGAGCATCTACTAGTGAGAAAAACATGTTGAAGTGCACTACTGACCTCATAATCATGTATAGGTGTCATCCGAGTTACAAGGCCTCTCTCTCTCTCTCTCTCTCTCTCTCTCTCTCTCTCTCTCTCTATATATATATATATATATATATATATATATATATGTATATATATATATGTATATATATACAAAAGCCCTGAAAATAGGTTGATCAGGTTATGGTTGAGTGCGTTGTAGTCAATGCAAGAAATAGAGAGGTGTTGGATGGATACGCCGTGACGGACGTAAGCATAGCGAGAACTCACCTAACATATAATGTCAACTGAGGACGGAGCTCGACCCGCAGGCACGTGGAAGCAAGCATAGGGTGTCAATCTACACTCGACCGACTCCTGACTAATTCCTACAGAGATCTCTACCCAATGTCGCTACAGCCTTCAAGAGTGCTTAAGAAGAGATTTCCTACAACGCTTACAAGATCCAAACACCCATCAAACAGTCTTGAAACGCCACAGAACTTGAAGGAGACCCTACTAACACCACTAGGCCGCTCTCCCTAAGGTCCATGAACCAAAATCTCAACCCAAAACACCCGGTGCAAAATCGCGTAGGATGTCTGGCCGAAATTTGCAGGTCGTTGTTTCCAAAAACTAAAGTGTCTAATGTGTAGCTCTACTCAATGCAAACGCATGGATATGCTGAGATGCAGAAACGGACAACGTATGCTCACCAAATCACCAGATGAAGCTCATACATGGAGCTCGCAAAACCGGACCGTACGTACGCAATGTAGGTATTGGTGTGTAGCTCTCGTCGGGGGCAACACGCTACACTTCTCCGCACTTGATTCAGACCATTGGTACGCGTGTAGCATCAAGAAGAAGCTCTCACTCTCTCTCGTACACAGTACACTCACTCACAGACAGTAGATCAGATTATTAGAATTCCTTTACAAAGCTTTAGGTTTTGGCTTATATACTAAGCCTTAGAAAACCTAATGTTCGACCAAAATGACCTTATTTGTCCCTAGGATTCTAAAGAGCTTAATTACAACACCGTGAGCTGGCTTTGCTCATCCAACAAGCATCTGTGGCCAAAATACAATTGCCGACTTAAAATATGAAGTTCCCGTAAACATTACAAAAGTGGCCGTAATGGCTCAAAATAATAATAACAGGATATTCGATGATGTCCATGAGCTTGTATCTTCACATTACAACATCCATCTTCGTCTTCATCACTTCATCAGCATCTTAATTTGGAATCTTTAGAGAATCTTTGAGGAATCTTTGTGGAAGCGTTGTTGAAAGGTTGACATGTCAACACTCTCCCCCTCCGAAGTCTTGTCATCCCCGACAAGACCCTATGTCTACAGTGGCCTTGACGAGTGCTTCATGTTTTGGTGTTGGTTGAAGCTTTTGTTGTTGGAGTTGCTTCTATTAGATGCTTTGTATGTTGTAGAGTTACCTTTTTCTTGTACATGTAGTGTAGTTGAAGCCATAGCTCTCCCCCTCCGATTGGTTGTTGTAGCGTGAATAGGTTGAGTGAGGTTTGTTGTTGCAGCAAGTCATTATCTTGGCAGCTCTGTATTGTTTGTTCTTTGGGTGTCATCCTGCATGTGTACCTGTAATCTTGAAGCCTTTTTGAATTTTTTCTGGGCCGTTCCCCTTTGATCTTCTAGTTGATGAGCATGTAGTTTTTTGGGGATGTTGTTGGTCTTCTTTTTTGTGTTTTTATAAGAAAAATAAAATAGTAAAAATAAAATGTGGCGTATATTACAAAAATGAAGGTCTTGGATACCTGGATAGGACTAAAGGGAAAAACCCAGTGGGAAAAGAATGCCTTTAGTCACAATTAAATGTGAGGCTATATGTACTTATGTTTTGATGTAACCGAGTTTTGTTGAGTTAAAGTACTTATGGCAATATGGCTACTATTATTGACTGGATATACATTGGATAAGTGTTAGTAGCTTGAAGTCAGAGTCATTGTTGTTGAGCAAATGCTCATGAAACCTGTTACCGCTTCGTCATCGTCATTTTGTTGTATAAGTGCATGGGTGGAACACAAATCGTCTCAAATGCAAATGTCCAATGATGGGACATTGTATATGCTTGCACAGATAGATTCACGGGAAACAATATGTTGTGCGAGAAGAGTTTGAATGGGTGCTTCCAGGAGTGAACGTAGCTAGAGAAGCAAAATATATTTGACTTCAAGAGCTACCGTTATTCACAAGAAGGGTTTTGGTCGACGAGATTTTTTCCACTCTCCTCGCTGCGTTCATGTGCGTGAGTGTTTTCTGGACTACTCTGCCACTCCACCATTTAAAATAGTAGACTTTGACTCTTATGCTCACCTCTTCCAGCATGAGTGACATGACTTTATGTATGCTAACTCTCCAGCTTGAGCTTATATCTATTAGCTAGACTCATAGACCACAGAGAAAATATTAGACTTGAAGCTTGGGTCTGACACTTTGCTCATTTAGTGGCTCAGTTGCCCGACTCTAGACTCTCATGCCATGTATTTTTAATGGCGACTTGGACTTACCTGATCACGTCTTGAAATCCAATTCCATATGCTATTGAGGTTTAGGCCATTCTCTTTGGTTTGGTTTTGTGATGCCATTTTGTCAAATACATTGACAAATACCTGCTCTTCATGCTTTGGTAGCACACTGATTTTGTCAAATACATTGACAAATACCTGCTCTTCATGCTTTGGTAGCACACTGATGTTGCATGGTGAGATAGGTTTTGAGGTTGAAGCAATGGTTGATGAAGTCTTCTTCCAGATTGTGTTGTTTAAAACTATGACTTCTTCTTGTATCCTTGCTTTACCCCTTTTGATAAGAGGCTGTAGACTAGTTGTGGGCCTCCGTTGTTGAGTTCCGGCTATAGGTTTTGGAATCCAATTTGTCCTTGGTCCTTGTGTGACCTGCTTTTCCACTTGCCTTGTTGCTTGTTTGACTTGATGGTCCTTTGGCTTCAGTGTCCAAATATTGTTGTTACCTTTGTAAAAGCCTTGCTCCTGTGGTAAATGACGAGGGATCCACCTTGGAGTTGTAGCACTCATGGTTGTATAGTTGGGTTGTCGTTGTTGGGCATGTTGTGCTACATGAGTTTTCTTCATGATCTCAGGGGAAGCTTTAATCTTTGGCAACCAGATTTGAGTGTTACCTGTATAGTATCCTTGTGCTTCCAGTAGCTTGACTGGGATCATTCGTTGCACTGCTTGCTGTGTGACCTTAGCTTAACTTTGTGGGGTATTTTCACCGCAGAGCTCTGACTTTGGTACCCACAACTGCTTCAATGTTTGTTGCTTGGAAGGTCTTTGCTTCTTCTTCTTGTACCTGTTTTTACTCCTGTATGAATAGTTAGACCTGCGCTTGATGCCCTGTTGATCTTGTTGTGAAGAGATACCACATGCTGGGTATGTCCAAGCTGTTACCTTTGTTTTTTTGACCCATACTTTGATGTTCTCTTCATAGTAGCCTTGAGCAGTGATTGAACTGTTTGATGCTATCCAACCTGTGACTTTTTCTTATTGTGGTTCTTTTGATGCTGGTACCCAAATTGGATCTTTGTCCTTGATGTACTCCTTGGATACTAACACTTGGTTGACATGTTTCTTTCTTTTGTGGAGGCTTTGTTGCGATGGAAACTTTGGTTGATAGACTTTGCGCTTTGGTTTCCATTGTGTTGTCGAGGGTTTGGCTTTTTTGATGTAGAGGCTTCTTTGTGTACGTGAATTGGCTGGGCTAAAGACTTTGACTGAAGTGAAGGATTTGGGTTGCAGAACACTGTTTCACTTGCTTTAGCTTTTCCTTTGTCGATAGTGGCCGAAGATCTTTGAGTTGTTGTACTAGGCTTAACCACTGTTGAAGATTCAGGTGCTTCTTCAAACATTTTCGCCCATTGCTTGGACAAAATCAAGTGTGTACTCATTTTTTTAGAGTCCACCACTAGGAATTTGTCTTTGATTACCTTTGACCGTAGTCTAAGGGTAGCTTTTGCAATCCCTAAACTTGTGACAGCTATTCCATGTGATATAGGAACCTGTACCTGCATTTCATACAGTTCTGGTATCTAGAAGTAACCATAGCTCATAAGACATGACATTAGTTGTGGCAGTGCAATCTATGTCTACTGTAAAATTGAGTTTTAGTTTCTCATGCACATCCAACGAGAATTTAATTTTCTTGTTGGCTACCAAGTAACTGATGTCCTCTTTGCTTTTGGTACTTTTCTTGGACTTTTGTGCCTTGGAAGCTTTGTCATCCTCTTGTATGTTGAACTTCTTTATCATTTGATTGGTTGTAGGATGTCCCAAGTGCTTACTATCTTCTGATCTATAGCTTTGGGGAAGGTCTATAGCTTGAGCAGCTTGTTGGTCTTCATTGCTCGTTTCTGACTGTGATGCCTTGACTCTTGATTTCAGAAGCTCTCTGTCACTATTTACTGCTTCTAGCACTTGAAAGTAATTCAATGGTGACTTTTCTTCTTGGAAATCTTTTGAAGTTTGTGTAGCCAGATGTTGAGGTTGACTCTCTTCTTTTGATGCAATGGTGGCCGTGGCCTTTGGTTTCCATTGTTCCATGGGTTTTTGCAGAGTCTCTTTTCCAAAATATTCATTCATATCCTGTATTGCTTGTCCTTGGTAGTCAATCTTGGACTCAGTCATTTCCTGTTCTTCTGTGCATTCTACGTCTTCAGTTACATCTTCTTTTAGCTTCTCATACTCTTTGATTTGTTCAATCACCAAAGAAGAGTCCACAGTAGAGAATTTATTTGGTAGACGTTCAGCTTCATCCATTGATTCTATTTGCATGTCTTCCACTTGTGACGTGGCACTAAGATTTTTTTGTTACCACTGCCACCTCTTCTTGTGTTGGCTCACTATCATCAGAATCTTGGCTTCTTTTGCTCTCGACCCTTGAACTGCGAGCTTCATCTTCATCACCTTGTGGATGCTTTGACTTGTCCTCACTAAGGTTCTTTAAGCGATCTTGAATCAACTGATTCAATTGATCTTTTTTGAAAGCCTGATTCTCTATGATAATTTCGTTAACACCCTTGACTTCAAGCAACTGTGTCTTGAGCCTATCTTTTGTGCTCTGCGACAAGATCTGCTTCTTTTTAGAAGATCTCGTTGGGGATTCTTGCTTTTGTTCCCTTATTGTCACTGTCTGAACTTTGCTTTTGGCTTGTTGCTTCTTCTTTTCCATGTAGAGCTTTGTTGGGCAATCCTTCACTAAATGACCAATGGCACATTGGTTGCAACATGTCGCTATCTCAACATGTGCACCCTTTGGACGAGGCAGCTCTCCA
This sequence comes from Adiantum capillus-veneris, assembly GCF_014529385.1. NCBI lineage: Eukaryota > Viridiplantae > Streptophyta > Polypodiopsida > Polypodiales > Pteridaceae > Adiantum > Adiantum capillus-veneris. Next base: position 125,043,543 of record NC_140956.1, read on the forward strand.
TAATACTGTTGATAATGGTTTCTTGTGGTATCTAGATACAGATATGACCTCTTCTTTGCATGCATGAACCTGTAGATTACGACTGACTTAGGTGTATCCACTGGCTTCGTCTCTTTATCCTTCATTGTCTTGTCCTTGAGAAGCTGAAAATAGCTTCCATTATTGCTTGCATACAAGATCAAATCACTATCCATGCTTTCTAGCAGTTGTAATGCTAATTCTTCCATCAGTATATGGTCTTTGTCGTGGGGCTTCTGCATATGGTAATTCTTCCATCAGTATATGGTCTTTGTCGTGGGGCTTCTGCATAGCCTTAGGGCTATGTTTCTGAGTTGATTTTGGTGAGGTTTGCACCGAGGGTGAAGATCGAACCGAATCTTTGTTTTTTGTTTCCCTGGATGGTGCTTTTGGACGTGGTCCAAGTATGTGACTTACAGGTTGCCCACAAATGCTAAACTCATCCATATTTTTCACATCGGCTATTTCATAGTGCCTATCGTATTTGTCGACCACAATGACATCTTGACCTGACCTTCTACATTGGGCATTGTGAATTTCTAGTGGTTTCTCCTCCGGCTCGGCATCTTCCAATGCTTCTTGAAATTCCACTTGGGTTCCTAAAAAGGACACTGCTTCCTGTAAAGCTGGACTTCTTAATCCCACTCTTGAAGACATAGGGTCTCTTTGTTGAGTTTAAACTCCCTCCATCTGAGAGGGTTCCATATCTGATGTTGGCATCTGTTCAATGCTTGATGATATGACTTGTTGTGCTCTGTTAGGTAGCTCTTGAGACTGAGCTAGCTCTTTTTGAAGTTGTGATATCTTCATAGCTGGTACTTCCGGCGTATTCCCTATTTGTGCAATTTGGTGTGTTTGTGCTTTGTCTTGTGCTGGTGCGATGCACGAAACTTGTGCAGTGTCTTTCCATGTTGTGCCTTGTGTTGTGCCACCCATTTGTGCAGTGACAGCTGTAGTTGTTAACTCTTCTAGCTGCATATCAAGAGGTAAATCCATGACTAGATGATAAACATTACCACCTTCAGATTTGTAGTCTTCCTCTATTGATCCAAATATTTCAGCTGCAAAATATTGGTTACTCTCTGCAGGAAATTCATGATTTGTGGCAGCTTTGTAGTAGCGACCATCCTCACCTACATAAAGGGTAACAATTTTCCGTTTCCCATCTTGAGCTTTGTACAGAAAAATACTTGGAGGATATGTGTAGAGTTCTGTAAGTTGATCCTTGTGCAAAATTTATATCTCATTGTCGATGTATTTTCCGTGTCTCATGTAAATTGATCCCAGACAGTCTTCCATGAAATCTGGATGTGGGTGTAGTACATTCTTCGCTATTTCAACTTCCACATATTGAGATGTCTGAGTTTCCTCTGTATCTTTCTTTGTCTTGATGTACAAAATCCGATTTATATCCTCATAGCATGGCAATCCTTTGTAATGGCCAATTAAATAGAGCCCACTTTGCTCTCTTGTAATTTCTGTGGATGTACTTGAAGCTTCGTCTCGGCTGGTCTGGTTCCTTTGAGATGCCATTGCTTTCGTCTTGACTCCCTTTTTGTACTTGTTCAGTGATAGCTCTTATGGCTTGTCTCAAAGCTAATAAAAATTATTAGCACCCTTGTGTCGGTCTTTTTCGCTTGAGGTCCTTCAGCTTTTGTGGATGCCTTAATCTCTGAGTTTTCTAAAATGGGCTTTGCTTGAACTTCTTAGCTCCCTTGCTTGCCAAGGCTGATACTGTCTTGTCTAGCTGCTTGCTTTGCCTAGAGATTTTTAGCAGGCCTCGATCTATTGGAAGCAATGTGATAAGTTATGCAACTTACCACTATACTGCAACGGCTGCTCCCTTCGTAGAGATTCTTGATTCGAGCTAACCTGTGTTCACTTTAGCACACAATCTGCAAAATTCTATTTAGCTCGCAAACTTTTTCACAATGAATGTAAAAATTCTTGATGTGCCTTTGACGGCCACACTTGTTCCGTGGGCTCGGAAGTGAATTTCAAGTTCGCTTTTAGCTGAACTAAACTTAAGCTAGCACAAGAGAATTATGCACAAGTTGCAGTGATTTGCTAGCAAAAATCTTGTGTTAAAGTTATCCAAAACTTGCGGCTGTTGTTGCAAAATCAAGAGTCCTTGTGTATGGTCTTACTGCTACCAGATTTGTGTATGGACGTACACTAGGCCGTAGTTAACTTTTACACCTTTCTGCGGGTGACCAATGGTTTTCCCAAAATATAATTTCAATCTGCTAACTTAGCAATCTTCAATACCGTGACCGTTTTCTCACAATTCTTTTGAATTATCGGTTTTAGACACTCCTGACTTACGGATGCAGTTTGAGGCCTTAAACGATGTTTTTTTCAAAGTTGACCTAAATGGTTGCCGTGGGTATGAATTTAGTTCAAGTTTTTCTCTAAGATCTGTAGAGTCACTCTCAGGCTACGTTTTGATATAAAATTTTTCCGATCCGATACTGTTTGTGAAAGTTATGGCCAAAATAGTGAATGCAGTTTAGAATGGTCAAAATGAGTCCAAATTCAATTTTAAAAGAAGATTTGGGATCTTTGTGACACTGTGAACACTCCTGTATGGTCAAAATTACAGTTGGACCCTAAAACTGGCCTAGAGACATCCTACGCGTAGGATATCTATATGCTCAGAATTTAACAAAATTTGGTCCAGAGACTCCCCTTAAGTCCAGCAACACAATGGTATGATCAGAATTTCATTTGGACCTAAAAATGGCCTTGAGACATCCTACACGTAGGATGTCTTTTTGCTTAGAATGACTTGAAATTTTCACCCCAGCTTCTCCTTGATGTGCTGATCACAATGGTGTGCTCATAGGTTGGTTTGGAGTCCTAAATCAAGCTGGAGACATCCTACGCGTAGGATGTCTAACTGCTCAGATTTTGTCCAAACTTGATCCCAAGATTCTCCTAGTGCTCAACAATCCAATGGTATTCTTAGATTTGAGTTTGGATGCCAATAGGTCAAGATTTGGGCTGCATAAGCTTCTAGTGCACTCCAAGAGTAGGATGTCTGACAATTCTTGTCTTTGCTTGGTAAATAGGACAAACAAGGTCCAAATTCACTTTTGAAAAAAAGATCTAAAATCCTTGAGACACTTAGAACCTCCCTATATGGCTGCAATAGAATTTTGACCACTTTATGACCCTGGAGACATCCTACGCGTAGGATGTCTTTTTGCTCTATTTCAGCTCAAACTTGCACTGTAGCTTCCCCTTGATGTGCTAAACTCACAGCTATTTTTACTTTTTGATTCTGACACCTATAGGTTGGTCAAATGATCAAGAATCTGTTCCAAAAGCCTCATGTCTGTTCTGATGAATTCCCAAGTCAAATCAACTCCAAATTGGACCAAATTTGCCTAGGAGGCTTATCTAAGGCTATATGACAGCATAGTATGGTCACAGGAGAATTTTGGTCTCAGAATCATGCAGTAGACATCCTATGCGTAGGATGTCTTTTTGCCCAGAATGAACCCAAACTTGGACCAAAGATTGCCCTAGTCTTCAGCAACCCACTGGTATGCTTAGATTTGAGTTTGGATGTCGAAAGACCCCAAAACTAGCTATTCTTGCCTTTTGTGTGTCCAAAAACAATAAAGTCTATTCAATCTTCACTTTCCTGACCCAAATGAGATGAAATTTATCACATGCACTCAATACAACATTTAGAACATGCCTATGGAGTCATCCTATGGTTTGGTCTCAAAATTAGGCCTTGGACACAATTTGGGTAAGATGTCTGGCAATTCTCGTCTTTTGGCTTTAATGTGTCAAAATTTGGTCAAATTTCCACTTTCCAGGTGAAAATAGGGTAGAACCTACCTTCTAAACACAATGGTAACCTCAGTTTTTCCAAAAAGTGCCCAGATCACCCTGTAGACATCCTACGCGTAGGATGTCTACTACTTATTTTTTCAGACTGAAGTGTCTCTGATGCTTCCTTATGCTCTCAACAAGTGCAAGTATGCTTCACATTTGCAAAAAAATGCAAAAATCTCAATTTAAGCCTTTTTTGAAATTTTACGTTTTTTGACTGCACCTTTTGGCTTTTGGTCAACAAAAATAGGGAAAAACACTCAAGTCAATATGTTACTAGGGTAAAACCTACCCTCTGAACCCACTGGTAACCTCAGTTTCCCCAAATTCCCTGCCAAAAGTGCCCTGGAGACATCCTACGTGTAGGATGTCTACTGTCTTAAAATGCAAAATTTTTCTGGTAGTAGTACTCCCTATGCTCTGTAGAGATCTCAGCAATAATCACAGAAACTTTTGGACTTCAAATCAGCTTCCAAACACAATTTACCGTCTTTACTACTTAGCATTTTTCACTTCTCTGATGAGCCTAACAGCAAATAAGACATGCATAAAGTACTCTAGATCAGCAATCAAGATATCCTACTTACCCTACTCTTACTCATCATGTGAGATGGTGATTTTGATGTCTTGGTTGCTTCCTAGCCTCACATGGACTCTCAAGTCAACCTACCACCACATCTACCACTCCAACTCCTACTCTCTACACCACAACCTACTACTACCTAATACTACCTAAGACGGAAGATCTAGACTGGACACACGCTCCCTAGACTCCTCCTAAGACCTAGAGAGTCCACCACCCTCTGATCCTATCTAATGTAAAATAGTACTCTGGCAAGCCAGAGGGACCTCTATCCTCAAGGACTAATCTCGGTCACCTACTTAGGGCCCTCGTCCCCGGCAGCGGCGCCAATGTTGGACGGATACGCCGTGACGGATGTCAGCATAGCGAGAACTCACCTAACATATAATGTCAACTAAGGACGGAGCTCGACCCGCAGGCGTGTGGAAGCAAGCATAGGGTGTCAATCTACACTCGATCGACTCCTGACTAATTCCTACAGAGGTCTCTACCCAATGTCTAAGCTACAGCCTTCAAGAGTGCTTAAGAAGAGATTTCCTACAAAGCTTACAAGAGCCAAACACCCATCAAACAGTCTCGAAACGCCACAGAACTTGAAGGAGACCCTACTAACACCAATAGGTCGCTCACCCTAAGGTCCATGAACCAAAATCTCAACCCAAAACACACGGTGCAAAATCGTGTAGGATGTCTGGACGAAATTTGCAGGTCGTCGTTTCCGAAAAGTAAAGTGCCTAATGTGTATCTCTACTCAATGCGAACGCGTGGATATGCTGAGATGCAAAAACGGACAATGTATGCTCATCGAATCACCAGATGAAGCTCGTAGATGGAGCTCGCAAAACCGGACCGTACGCGCGCAATGTAGGTATTGGCGCGTAGCTCTCGTCGGGGGCAACACGCTATACTTCTCCGCACTCGATTCCGACCACTGGTACGCGCGTAGCATCAAGAAGAAGCTCTCACTCTCTCTCGTACACAGTACACTCACTCACAGACAGTAGATCAGATTATTAGAAGTCCCTTTACAAATCTTTAGGTTTTGGCTTATATACTAAGCCTTAGAAAACCTAATGCTCGACCAAAATGACCTTATTTGTCCCTAGGATTCTAAAGAGCTTAATTACAACACCGTGAGCTGGCTTTGCTCATCCAACAAGCATTTGTGGCCAAAATACAATTGCCGACTTAAAATATGAAGTTCCCGTAAACATTACAAAAGTGGCCGTAATGGCTCAAAATAATAATAACAGGATATTCGATGATGTCCATGAGCTTGTATCTTCACATTACAACATCCATCTTCGTCTTCATCACTTCATCAGCATCTTAATTTGGAATCTTTAGAGAATCTTTGAGGAATCTTTATGGAATCTTTATGGAAGCGTTGTTGAAAGGTTGACCTATCAACAAGAGGCCTTGGATATTGAGAGCAATGAAAGAGGCAGCGCTGGCAAGGTTGATAGCTGAGTACAATGAAATGCTAGAGATTGTAGAAAACATCGGATTGCTAAGAGAGCTTGTAGAGGATCTATTTCTCTTTTTCGATGAGTCCTACAAAGTTTTTCCCTCTTCAACGGGCATGCCAGAATTCTTACGAGAGCATTGTGAGAAGCTCTTAGTAGAGCCGTTGGTTATAAAGTAGCGGCTTGGCTCTCAACATGTTTCAATGGCTCTCCGTTTGTTGTTGATAGATCCAAGAACTACTCAACGGTCTGAGGTTGCAATTTTCCACCTCGTGTCTAGAGATGGCCACCTCATCCTTTTGAATTTTGCCTTTCCTGAGCATTTCAATTCCTTGCACCCTGGTTCCTTTTGATAAGAAGGCCAACAGTAACTTGCCAACGGTGGCATTGCCTGAGGTAGAGAGAGAGAGAGAGAGTTTCTTACACTTAGTTATATAAACAGAGGGAAATGGTCTCATTTGTTGCATTGGAGTGTAGACACATAGACACATAAATACACGGAGAGAGAGAGAGAGAGAGAGAGAGAGAGAGAGAGAAAGGTTATGGTGAAATCGAAATGTTGAAACGAAAGCATGTGGAATTGATGTTTGAACTTAGATGAAATGAATGTACCCTACTTCCAAGTGCAATTCATGCATGATCGTATATCTTCCTGAAGCTCAGTTTGACATACAGAAGGCACAACAATGTAACCTCGATTTCCACTTCATGCCATATTTGTAATTGTGTGTAAGAGGTGTTTGGCTCATGAAATTTCTCTTTTTCCAAATTTCAAAGTCCCTGGAGTCCATTATGTACAAGGGAGGAACTTAGCACAAAATGTTGGTTTGGTTGCTGAAGAAAATGGAGAGATGATCTATGTTTTGACGTAGTGAGCCATATGTAGGATGAAATATTTAGCGTCCTTCATCTTCTTCGTCCAGTGCGATGTTGATTTGGAATGAATCATCTACTTTGTTGTGCGAGTGCACCCTTGCTATTGTCGACTTTGGAGGGAGCACATGCGCAAAGTCTTTGTAAGCTTAAGCAGAGAGTTTTGAGGGACATGTGGTGAAGTTGATAACCTTATGCCCTTTTATGTGTCTGTGGTTCAAAGCCAATTAGAAGCCCACAATGGGATCGTGTGGAAGAGATGCTACTTTGTAGTGGAGGCCATATATCATTATGTTGCTAGCAGCTTCTGAACTTGTTACCATATACATGTGGTAGTGATGTGTGTGAACACACTTAGGACCGCCGGGGCATTTTTTCCCTCTTTAGGAGGTTTTTTCCCCCATGCATTGTATATACGTCCATTCATTCTAGGGCTATTGATCTTTTCATTGCACACTAAGTAATACACTCTCTGTTGTGTGCCTTGAGCTTCCTTCGTCTTCTCCAAGTTGTGTGTGTTTTCTTGCAACTCTAATTCCTACAATTCGTATCAGAGCAGGTTGCATCCACCTCATCTTAGTCGCCAGCAGCTCTAGCACACGCTTGCTCACTTTCTTTGATTTCAGTGAGCTTTGATGAGCGTTCATAAGTCAATAAACATTTCGGGCTCATTTCGAATTTTTATCTGAAAATCTGAGCAAACTCACTGAAATTTTTGAGCCTGAAATTTTTGCTCAAATAAATTATTCGGGCTCATTTCGGCCTTCGTTTCCACTACAGACAGTACTGCACGCGCTATTTCGTCATTTTGTGCAAAAAATTTATCAGTGCCGTTTTTTTCATAACAGGTCCTTACGATCTTCTACGGTTTGTGCTATATATCACATGTTGTTTTTGCTTCATTTCTCCTCTTTTCGGGCAGTTTTTACATCAGGTGCAAGATTTAACATGGTTTACAACAACACAAATGTGTTCAAGATGTTTGCTGCTGAGGAAAGATTGGATGGGGACAATTATCCTATGTGGGCTTACATGATGCAACATGTTCTTGTGCCAAAGGCCATCTGTAATATTGTGCAGGGCATTGATGTATGTCCTGGTTCTGAGGATGTAGGCGATGTTGAGGATGTTGCAAGTCTTGCTGCTGTTAGAGTTGTTTTGCCTACGGTAGAACAAGCTCGTTGGGATGTAAAGGATGCGCAGGCTCATGCATTGATTGTGTTGTCTGTGAAGCGCACCATTACTCCTCACATTCGTTCAGTGAAATCTACAAAATAGGCTTGGGATATTCCGTGCTGGTCTTTATGCAAGCTGTAATGAGGCAAAAATTGCATTGCTGCATAAAGACCTGGAGTCAAAGACTATCTGGTGTGGTTGGATCTTAGCAGCAATGAGCTAGAGGGCATCATCCATCTTGAACTGATCGAGAAAGCAGGGAAGGTGATAAAAGGAACGCTCATCACTGGTTTGCAATTCGGGTATTTTAAGTATATGTACGAAGATCTATGCACAGAGTATGGCTTAGGTTTAGTGCTTACCATGAGAGGAGTTCACCACTTAAGGCTAAGCAAAATTCCAAACTTCCAGAGCAGAGATGCAACCTTAGCGTTTCTATGCATACATTGCACCATATTACATCCCTAACCCTCCAGCATCCAGTGAAGGCAGCCTAACATTCTTTGATGTTGGCCAAAACAAGCTTACAGGCACTATTCTAGAGGACTATGGTAGCCTAATCTACACTCAGGTTCTTTCATTATTACATAACAACCTCACTGGCACCATCCCTTTCAGCCTAGGCAATCTGGTCCAATGCTCCAAAACCCATCACCATCTTCAAGGCCCTATCCTCTCTGGGCTATCAATACTGGAGATCATAAATCAGCTTAATTTGTCAAACACAAAAACGTATCCGGATTTCCGACTGTGGCAAGCTCTCTACCTTTCCATCTTCCAGCTTCGCCAACAATCCTTATCTGTGTGGCACACCTCTCCCACCATGTTAGGCAGTGTCTCCTCCATCAAACAGTTCCCATACCTCCATGGACAGCTTGTCCTTGAGCCACCATCGGTGATTCAGATCCAAGATTACAACAGTTATTGTTCATGTGGTTGCAGCGTTACTCCTTGTTGGAGGTCTTAATTGTTTATTTTGTATGATTGAAATACAAAAGCACATGAAAGAGCTGATGCACAATAATTCCATGGACAAGCTACTGATCACTTATACATCCTCAAGCTGCATATCCCACAGATCATATTTAGCAAGAACAAATCTAGAAAAGTCACTTAGCATCAATGTTGCCTTATGCAAAGGTACAGGGCTTTGCAAGATATCCTACAAAGAGCTTGAGGATACCACCAAGGGCCTTTGTGAAGAGGCCAAAATAGGCAGTGAAGGCTTTAGCACAGTCTACAAGGCCACCTTAGACGATCAAATTGTGGTAGCGGTTAAGTACAAAGTGGGTTTACAAGTTGAAATGCAAGCCGGATGGTGAGATCGATCGCCATAAGGCACGGCTTGTTGCAAAGGGTTATGCACATCAAAAAGGCATAGATTATGAAGAGACTTTTGCTCCCACTTGTTGTATGACTAATGTGCATTTTCTATGTGCATTGGCAAATCATTTTGGTTGGGATGTACATCAATCAGACATTGTTACTGCTTTCTTGAATGGTGACATATTTGAGGAAGTTTATGTAACACAACCTTGCAATTTTGTCAAGAAAGGACAAGAGGACAAGTGTGTAGATGTAAGAAGGCTTTGTATGGGCTGAATGAATCTCCTCGTGCTTGGTATGAGAAAGCTGACACTCATTTGGTCAAATGAGGCTTTTGTAAGAGTCCAACAGAAAGCACATTGTATGTCAAGTGTGAGGGTGATGTACTTCTCATTGTTGTTCTTTATCTGGATGATTTGCTGATCACCGGTCCCAATGAGGCACATATTGCTGAATTTAAGGCTGATTTGAATGCTACTTTCAAGATGAAAGATTTGGGGCTGTTGCATCATTACTTGGGCATACAGTTTAAGCAGTGTGATGGTGGTATTGCCTTGTGTCAAAAAAATTACATAGAGACATTGCTATGTAAGTTTGGACTTGAGGATTGCAAACCTATTGCCACTGCCATGGAAACGGGTTTGAAGTTGAATCTACATGATGGTGGTGATCCTGCTAATGTCACTCTTTACCGAACTGCTATTGGCTGCCTCATTTATGTATGCAGCACGAGGCCAGATATTCAGTTTGCAGTCTCACAAGTCAGCAGATTTATGCACATCCCATGGTCTAAGCATTGGCAGGCCATCAAAAGGATTTCTACTACTTGAGTGGCACTTTACATATTGGCTTGTTTTATCCCAAGGGGGGATCATTGCCGATAGAACTACATGCTTTTTTGGACTCAGATTGGGTTGGTTGTTTTGACACGCTGGAGAGGGGGAAAGGGAAACACACCCAACACACAAGTGCCTCAAAGTGCTTCAGAGTGTGTAAGTGTTGCAACTAGATTTCAATACTTTATAGTATTTTTAAATGTCTTTTGTGTGGCCGAAGGATTTGTACATGCAATTCCAGGAGGCTAATCCTAACATAAGGATGTCCCTTAGATTGCTTTGAGGGTCTGAAGCCATACTTCGTATGCAAGTTGAAGGACCACAACACCTACTGTTGTGAATACCATGTTCATCTTGTTTACTTGAAGGAAGGATTAAATTAGATGCATCATGGAAGATACGGGCTACATGGAATGTCATGCTTTTGCAGGTGTCTTGTCTGTAGTCCGAGTGGTGGAATAGCGCAATGCACAGCATCAAAAACCATTTTTCATCCTTGACAGTACTATGGGAGTCTGTATTGTGTCCTAAGCCAACTTGTAGTGCTTTTCACCGCAGAAAATGTCTTTTGGAAACATGCACTAATTGCGGATTGAAAGGCGCTTGTTGTGTCCCGTTGAAGAGAGTGATGGTATCTCTAGAATGATTGTCAAGATAAATGTTGAAAAGACCGCGTGGTTCAGTAGCTCAGTCCAATGAGTTTCATTTCTATGCTTCGAGGGAAACTAGGGAAGTTCGTCAAACACAACCACTTGTACAGGTGGCAAGCTCAACATTTCAAGGAGTGTTTGGCCAATTTTCCTGACAATATAGTGGTGTCTATAGTGGATTTTGCAGAGAATTACTCCTTCAAGGTGCAGAATGAGATCCAATCAATGCATTGGTATTCATCTCTGGTCACAATCTTTGTTCACATTTCATACTTACGTGATGTGCTTGGTGCTATACAAAAGACAACTCACTTCTACATCTCTGACGACAAGACACATGACACTTTGTTTGTGCAGCACTGTTTTCTTTTGCACAATGAATGGCTGAAAAGACACGGCTATAGTGTTAAGCGACATTGGGTGTGGTCGAATGGTGTTGCATCACAATTCAAAGCAAGGCGGCCATTCTATTTTATTGCATGATTCTTCAATATGACAGGCGTCTAAATGACTCATAATTTCTTTGCTTCAGGCCATGGAAAGGGTGAACACGATGGGGCCGGTGCAGTGGTCAAAAGATCCCTCACACAGAAGAATTTGAAATCTGAAGGGTGGGAGTTGCATAACACTTCAAGCGTTGTTGCATTCCTCAATGCAACTCTCAGCAATCAATGCCCACAGACAGGAAAGAAAGTTGATTGTCCTTTCTGGGAGGTCAAGCTCGTTGATGTCAATAGAGTTATAGAGTGGGATTGCAAGCGCATGACAGGGTCTCGATCCTGGCACTGTGTCAATGGCTACAGTCACAGACGGATATGCACGGACTAAGGCATAGACTGCTCTCTTGCTTTTGTGGTGCGTGCATCAAAGGTCAATGGAGGAGATGTGCCAACAAAGATCATTTGCAGGGGTGGGTATACTTGCAAACCCATAGTTACGGATGAAAGCAATGGAGAAGCGTCGAGCGAGGATGAGGATGAATATGCCCCCATGTATGCTGGCCACCACGGTGACCTGAGCGATGCCTTGATGGTTGGCCAAAACTTTGCAATGACTGCAGAGGAGGTAGGTGCAGAATTCTACGTCCTGAAATGCACCAACACAAAGCTCTTGGCCAAAACAAAGGAAAAGGATCAATGGCACAACATCATTAAGAAAAAATTTTATGTGGTTGAGGACCTATTCTATGACAAGGTAAATGGTCGAGATGATACTTATGTCCTTTTGGACAACAAGCCCACTGCTCTAATCTACTCCCATCTAGTGTGATGCATCAGGTTTTCCATCCCCGAGGGAAGGTGAGCATAATGTATATGATATGTCAAATGACATATTCAAGCAAATCTATAATAGCATTCCGCCAGAGGAGAACTTGTAAGATTTATCTTTGTAAATTTGAATTTGGCCAGCACTTTTAACAGTAGCTAGAACTTTTATTTTATATAGAAAAATAAAAAGGAGGCAGTGAACTATATTGAAGAGAGTCAATATGTATATGATATGTCAAATGACATATTCGAGCAAATCTATAATAGCATTCCGCCAGAGGAGAACTTGTAAGATTTATCTTTGTAAATTTGACTTTGGCCAGCACTTTTAACAGTAGCTAGAACTTTTATTTTATATAGAAAAATAAAAAGGAGGCAGTGAACTATATTGAAGAGAGTCAGGAAGGATTACGTCAAAGCTAGGGGGGGGGGGATCACCTGACTACTGCCCTCTAAAATAACAGCTAATCACCCCTCCTGAAAAGCTAGCACTTTTCACAGCAGAGTGATAAAAGACGTCTTTCAAAACACTTGAAAGCACTTCTGAGCACTTGGCCAGTTGACCAACACTTTATCAGCCCCCGTGAACCACTTTACCAACCCCCAGAAACACTTAAAAGAACGTTTGAGCACTTTACCAACCCCCTGTACCACTTGACCAGCTCTTTGAACCACTTAGGACCACCTGACCAGCACTTTATACTACTTGACAAGCACTATGAACCACTTGACCACACCCTAAACGACTTGGCCATCACTTTATACCACTTGACAAGCACTCTGAACCACCTGACCAGCACTTTGAACCACTTGGATAGCACTTTATTCCACTTAACCACAATTTACTAGCCCCCTAAAAAACTTGACCAACTCTTTGGACCACTTAGGACCTCCTAACCAGCACTTTTAAGCATTTTATACCACTTGACAAGCCCCTTGAACCACTTAACCACCCCCCTGAACCACTTGGCCAGCACTTTATACCACTTGACAAGCACTCTGAACCACCTGGCCACCACTTTGAACCACTTGACCAAACCTCTGAACCACTTGGACAACACTTTGTACTACTTGGGTACTTTTCCATGTGCCAAATTCCAGTTCATTTGTGCAAGTTCATCCATCCTGGCATCAAATAGACATTCCCTAACAGTCTTGGCTCTATCGGGAGTCTCATCCCACCATATTATAAATGAGGGAACATCTTCTTTGAGGAAATTTTCCCACTGCCTCTCATTTTGCTTTTCTATTCCAGGCAGAATGACAAAGTGACTGGGATCATTGAAGTACATCTTATAAAGGGAATCATCCAGTAGTAAAGTGTTAGACTTATTGAACTTAGGAAAGAGGTGCCAAAAGGTTTCAAGTTTTTTTTTAAACATTTGCTTTGGGTGGTTTCCATATTCCCAACTGCTAACATGGTAGCAGTTATATGCCAACCACCCACTCAGACAACGCTTGGCCTGAGATAGGCACTTGTCCATACCCTTCTCAAGATGGTGGCAGGCACAAGACGACCACAGAAAAGTCTCTGCTATTTGACTGAGTCCAAGAAAAAATAATTATGCATCATTCCGTACATATTAGGTGACAGTATCATCCCCCTTTACTTTGTCAAAGTACGGCGTGTTTAAATCTGGGGGTTCCAATCCTTTGCGCTTATCATGCACACAAGCAAGCACATTGTTGAAGTCTACAATTACTGCCAAATCTCTATGGACTGGGAAGCGAGACATTGGTTCGTACCAAGGAAGCTGGCGATCAATGTGCTCTACCTCATCAGTGGGCGGTGGGGCTTTTGAGCCAACCACACGAATTTTAACTACAGAAAACAAATGGAGAGAAACTAAGAGAGAATACTTAAATTTAAATTGCCTAGAAAAAAGATACAAAGCTTCAAGAAGCTAAAGCTTCTTGCATGCTTTGGTTTTTGGGGGGAGTATGTTAGTACTCTTTTTGGGATCCTGGGACAGCTCGTCCTCCATCTGCTTTTTTCTATTCTTTCGCATCTCCACCGCTACAAATTGCAGGGTTGATTTCATTTCAGGATCTTCTGCCTCAGCTAGACTGTCCTACTTACAAGCATCAATACTACCTGGGCAGCATATTGTGACCACAATGAACATGGTGACCATGATTCAGACATGGGAGGAGACAAATATACAAAACTGACATTACCTTGGTTGCTTGCGGACGGAGTTGTCTCCTTCAAAATGTCTCGGTCACCATCCTCAACAGTTTTCCTACCTTTAAAGTTCTTGTACTTCAGCAACATGGCGTCAAGGTCAAAGACCTCGTCCACATTGTGCAAGGACAATGTGGAAGCTTCCTTCTCAGCCATTGGCTCGGTTGAGCCAGCGCACATAATTAGTCTCCACAACAGATTAGCATAACTTCTATTGTATAAAATGACCAATCTACCTTCAATCTCCTCATAAGAATTGCCAAGTGCCCAACATCTTGCTATATGGGGTATCTCCCATTTACAATCTAGTACAACACACTTGGGATCAGTCGCACTGACCACTAAAAAGCAGAATGGATGGTATATGTGGGCACACGGCAACTAAAAGACATCGGTCACATATTTGCCCAACAGTTCTTGACCACATGCCACACAATTTCCAGACAATAAAATAGTATCCACACTAAATTTAGACTTGGAAGGTGGAGTGGGCACAAGAAGGGCCCTGCCCTCTCTTTTCATGAACTTGCTAGACCCCTTCATGAAGGAGGCCTGCCTTCTGAACTCACCAAGCTCCCTATCCATTTCCTGAAGTATTTTTTGTACAAAATTAAAACAAAGGAAGATTATTGCACAAACAACCAGAATGGGGGACATGCAGGCCCTAGCAGTACGCACTTTGTGGAACATTCAAGTACTTGTAGACACTTGCAAGTTCTTGCAAGTGCTCTATCTGTCCACTTGCAGCACCTTGAAAGGCACTTGCTAGCACTTGGAAGCTCTTTTTAGCACTTTCAAGCACTTGCAGGGTCTTAAAAGTGCTTTAAAGTGCTTAAAAGTCCCTCAAAGTGCTCTGAAGTGATTGTAGAATGAACTTTTGAGCATTTTGAGCATTTTGAGCATTTTGATGCAAATTTAAGCACTTTCAAGCACTTGCAAGACTTTTCAATTGGTTGAAAGTGCTTCAAAGTGCTTTAATATCCCTGCAAGTGGTTCAAAGTGCTTGCAAGTGCATAAAAGTTAGGCACTTTTTAGCACTTGCTGGCATTTGTAGGTGTTTAAAAGTGCTTGGAAGTGCTTCTAGGTGCTCAATCTGTCCACTTGAAGCACTTTGAAAGGCACTTGCTAGCACTTTAAAGCACTTTCAACAACTATTTGCAAACTCCTGCAAGTGCTTGTAGGGTCTTAAAATTGCTTCAAAGTGCTTTAAAGTGGTTAAGAGTGCTTTAAAGTGATTGTAAAAAGCACTTTTAATCACTTTGAAAGCATTTCAAAGAAATTTTAACCACTTTGAATCTTCTTCAAGCACTTGCAAGAGTTTGCAAGTGATTGAAAGTTCTTCAAATTGCTTTAATGTGCCAAATGATAGTTCAAAGTGCTTGCAAGTGCATAAAAGCTAAGCACTTTTAGCACTTGTAGGCATTTTTAGGTGTTTAAAAGTGCTTGGAAGTGCTTGCAAGTGGTTAAGGTGTTTGAAAGTGCTAAATAGTCAAGAATTTTCTTAGCACTTGCAAGAACTTTTAACCACTTTTATGCACCTCAGGTATTTCCAGATGTTTGCATGTGCTTAAAAGAGCCTGTAGGTGGCTGAAAGTGCTTGCAAGTGCTTAAAAGGTGAGCACTCTCAACCACTTTTAGCACTTTCTAGTACTTTATATACTTTAAAGATAGAGAAGATTGGAGTACCTGCATTGCTGACACCTCCCCCTTCATCCTTGCAGCATCATTGAATCCAAAGGACTTGGAGAGTACCCTTGTAAGGGCTCCGATTTCAGCCTCCTTTTTGGCAATCACAGCTGTGTTTTCTATTGGAGAGGCTTTTAGTTTCTTCACCTGCTCTCTAAGGCTCTCCACCTCTGCAATGATGGGTGCACAAGATGAGGAGGTACCTTCGTTGCGCAACCATAAGTCCCACTTTGTAGCTAGGACTATCTTTGAAGACTTCACCTTCTCTTCTGCCTTCACTGCCTGCTGCTCAAGGTCATCAGCAAGATTATCCACCCATGCTATGTGGAGGGGTTGAGAGGCTGTCCACATGTGTTGTAGACGGTGGCTAGACGCCGTAGGACCGTCCACAACATTCTCTATCAGTCCTTCAAATGTGGGGGCTTCCTTCACGTTGTAATCGGACATGAACGTCTGTATTTTCCGATTGAGCCCCCCTTTCTGGCTCTTGACATTCTCTAATACTTGATCCCCAACCAAAGTCCATGTAATCTTATGGATATCGGGTCTACTTTGCAGCATCGCAGTATTCATATGCAAACCCCCTCGCAAACCTCATCATGAGCTCGCCGCTTGAGGGGGTAGCCTGGTAGACCTTCTGATACAAAATCATGCATGCATCATAAAGGTAGCCATACACTTGGTGGAGGAAGATCTTAGTCTTCTCCTTCTCTGGAACCTTGAACATTGTTGACCACTATTCAGGTGGCAGGTCCTTGTCTGTTAAATCCTTGGGCAGCTTGCCCTCAATGCTCAATCCATATTCCTCATGCAACTGTAATGCACAATAGCAAAACCTGGAAAGTACCGGATACTCCACCAGCTGCAAGCAAAGTCATGGAGAAGAATGATTTGCAACCAATGCTGAAAAAAGGGATTTTTTGGCCATGCATTGCCATGAGGCGCATAGACACGACCAAAACGCGATGTAGAACTCACATTTTTGAGTATATTTTTCAACCGACAACATGCATTTGGAGAGGGAAGTTTTGGCATTCGTGTTTGTTGCTAGGTCCTGCAGCGCAGGGGACTACTGTGTTGTGGTTGTTGTTGAGTTGCATGTGTTGGGAGGGTCTTCTGTGTGGTGGTTGTTGTGGGGATCTGCTATGATGTGGTGTTTGTTGTTTGTAGGGGGCGCCTACTGTACCAACTCGTGCTCTGAGTCGGGTTTTTGCGCTTTTTGGAGGGAGTGTTCTTCTTGGAAGTCATCATTGCAGAGGGTGCTGCTCTAGCCTTTATGCTTCCGTGCCGAGGGCAATGGGGGAAGAGTTCCACCAGGGATATGGCAGAGCACGACGGGTGCAATGGGGGGTAGAGTGCGATGGCTACAGCATGCAATGGAAGGAGCATGGCAATGGGGGGAGCACGAGCTATGGGTGCAGAGCGAGCACACAGGTATAGCTGGGATTCCAAGGGACAAGCTAGTTGCATGAGAGGAAAGGAGAAAGAGGACAAAGGCCATGATGACTGTAAGTCCAAAAAAAGGGGACCCACTCCACCCCATAATGGCTTGCATGCATCTAGATTATAGGTACATAAATTATATTGCATGCAATTTAGAATTTCCCTCTCCCTCTTTTCCCAAATTTGAAAAACATTGAATTTCCCTCCAACTAGGTGCTATTGGTGGTACCACCAAAAGGTGCAAAAAGTGGTACCACCTTAACATGATATCACCCTCATACCTTTTTAAAATTCTCTCTCTCTCTCTCTCTCTCTCTCTCTCTCTCTCTCTCTCTCTCTCTCTCTCTCTCTCTCTCTCTCTCTCTCTCTCTCTCTCTCTCTCTCTCTCTCTCTCTCGTATTCCCTCCTCACTGATAGTAGCCTACAGAGGTACACCCGGCCCGCCTCTCATGCTCACGGTAGCCTCTATCTCCCGGCTCACAACACAGCAGATATTCTCTCTCTCTCCTCACTAATTTGATAGCCCCCTCTCATGTAGGTTGCACCTTGTTGGCAGTCCTTTCTCTCTCTCATTCATGGCGGCCCCTCTCGGCATGGCAAAAGACGGAGGTTTCCCCTCGGAAGCAATCGATCCTCCTCGCTTCTCTCTCTCGCTCTGCAAAATGGTGGCTGCTCTGTATGGCTTGCAAAACCCCCTTGCCAATCGACACCTGCTAGACTCTTGGAAACCCTCTCTAGCTCGTTAAAAAAAACATTAAAACACCCTGTTTCCATTTAACAAAGCCTCCTTAAGATCTTGTTCACACCCGGCTCAGTCTCTCTTCTCCAACAAGGAGTTGCGGCTCTTCAAGAAGCCCGACCCTCCCCCTCAACTCCGGCTTGGCGGCAGAACGGCCACCCTCTCTCATCTATCAACACTCCACCTAATGCAGTTCTTCGCTCCCATAGGACTTGGCAAAGAAATAGTTCTCTCTCTCTAGCTCTATCGACATATTGTTTTTCCTCGTACACAAAGGCTTCACGACTTCTTTCTCAAGGATCATTCCTTTCTCGCTCATATTGGCAACTTCTCATGTAGATGATTGGGCACTTCATCCCAATCCTTGCAAAATAGTACTGCCCAAATGTCCACAAGTAACATACTTGCATTCTTGTTCGGTTGTTATAAATGATTAATCTTTGTTTCCCTTGCGATTTGAGCTGCATCAAGTCGATTGCTAGCTTGGTCTTTAGCCATTGATCTTGTCCTTTCCACTTTATTTATCTGCAAAATAGTTCCAATTGGCTGATCAAGTGCAATTATCATCGGCAAATAATAGATAATAAAACTTCTTTTCAAGTGAAAATACTCATACATATTTGGTATTGGACTGCTGGCTTAATTGCTTACTCGCTTGGTCCGTAGCTGATGATCTTTGAGAAGTGTATGGCATTTGTCAAAAATATGAATCTAGGACCCTTTCTCTCTAAGATCCAAGTAGTGGCATGTCGGGTTCATCTTCCAATATATAAAGGATAAGCACCAGCTTGGCATCAGGAAATATTGCAAATGCATTCACCAGCCTTTTCAGTAAAGAAAGGAACTCTATTGGGAGAGAATGACAAGGACCATGCAAGTCTGCTTTTGATGGATCACATTTAGAATCTTAGGAAAGTTCCAAGAGATTCTTTCAGTCGGCTAACAAATACAATCAATTGTTCATTGTCGCCTTCAAAATAGATAGCAAGGCGTTTCCTGTTCTTTTCAATAATATGTAAGCTAGGCTCATCTGGTAACTCTATCATTTTTTGCGGTGACCTCAAACCGGACTCAAAGAATATATGAGGATTTTGGTTGGTAACAACAAGGCAGCTACTGCACCCAAGGTGATATTCCAGCTCAGGAGGGGGGATTAGAAGCAGACTTCTCAGTTGTTGTGCGTCACATTCGCATGCAAGGCCATCAATCAATATAAGTCACTTGATACTCCCCAAATATTGTCTCACCAGCCTAAGACCTTCGGCTGTGCTCTGAATCTTAGACAAGTTTATACTTTCACCAAGTTTCTAAGGAGCATCCACTGGAGCTTCATAAGGCATGCAGGCCGGGAGTAAGAGACTGGCAGGAGTGAAGGAGGTCATTGTTGGCAGGAATATCTGCTTCATCTAGCTCAAGTTTCAACTCACACACTCAGCCTGCAAGAAGTCCACTGCCAGCGCACCATAGTGGATGTCTGGGTTGGCCACATGATAGGTTGAGGGAGATTGGGAGCTGTGGGAATGAAGGCAGCCTGACAGTCATGGTATTGTTGAAAGTCAAGCAAAACACTCACTTTACTACGTAACAGAGAGAGAGATTGATTGTGTGGTGGGAGTGACAAAGAAACAAGGGAGGGAGGGAGAGATAGAGTGAGGGTTGGTGGGCGGGTGGGTTGGTAGGTGCAGAGCGTGAGGGAGGCCGGGTGTGGGGTTGCATGGCCGTGGGTGAGAACTGAGAGAAAAAGACAGGGCTACAGGGTGGTTGTTATTCAACCGGAGAAAGAGAGAGAGAGTTATCCTACGGGCTGCCATGTGGCATGCACTAACGAATGATAGAGAATAAAAGCTCGCATTCTTTTGCCAAAAGAACGAGTTGTGAGCATAGGAGGGTACGCAAGCGGACGAGGATAGTGGGGGGGTAAAAGATCTGCATGCAATAGTTGCACGTCATAGCCTTCAAGTAGAAAAGTGTGTGTGTGTGTGTGTGTGTGTGTGTGTGTGTGTGTGTGTGTGTGTGTGTGTGTGTGTGTGTGTGTGTGTGTGTGTGTGTGTGTGTGTGTGTGTGTGTGTGTGTGTGTGTGTGTGTGTGTGTGTGTGTGTGTGTGTGTGTGTGTGAATGGCTAGCAGTCGTTGGTGTGCCACAACTTCATGTTGGCTGAATGGTGGGCACCGCAAAAGAAGCCGACATCTGCAACCACTGTTGTGCGGTTTTCCAGCTGAGGGTGAGGGTGTGAAGGCATCAAACTAATAGGATAAGGGGATTCAAGGTATAAAGCTATGCTCTCAACAAACCTAGTGGCTGCTACAATAGGCGGTTGCCATAATGCCATTGTTTGCAGTGTGTTTAGCGCCTTCAACCAAACTAGCATCAGGCGCGTCATCACCTATTTTCTCTGCTTCTTTGAATCCATTTACAGTAGCGGTTTCCTTTTTTTTCTGAGCTTTGCCATGCTTGTTTTACAACACTTTGATGCTCCCCCTTAGGATGGGTTTCCCCAATGGTGAAGCAAATGCGCCTTGTCCCCTTCTACTTCATAAAACTTGGCCATAAAATTTTATTTGCCTTTTTCTTCTTCTTTCCTATACCTTCTTGCTCTCACCAAACTCTCCCTTCATCCATTTCTAGTATGACCTTTATGTATATGCTACTTGTAACGCGATCAAATGCTATATATATTGATTACCTTATATAAGTAGTTAATCTCCCTATGATGCTATTTATATAGCTATATCTAGCTATGAATCAGCAATCAAACATAAACATTTAATGCCAGTGATAAGACATAACATTAAAAATTAGGAAAAAGATAAAGAAAAACAATGCAACACTTAGCTTTGATTGCTAAAGTTCTCCATACCCATTATTGACACAGTTCCCAAGGGTGTAACCTTAGCTCTAATACCACTGCTATATCCAAAAGCGGGAAGGCCCTGCAAAATATACAAATATCATATAATTGATGATAAATCCAACAAATTCCACATACGTGCACAATCGTGTATGCAAGGAATTCATAGAAAGTTTGGCACGAGAGAGACAGAGGTCGAGAGAGAGTAGAAGAGCATGTGCACATGCGCCTCCTAGAGTAGAGTGCCATACCGGCATGGCAAGAGAGAAGAGGGGAGAGGAGAGAAGAAAGACACAAGCATTGGGTGCAATCTCCCCCCATGTAAGAGTGAGCATTTCCCTCTTGCATGTATTTTATTTATAGATTCTTCAATGCTCAAAATGAATACACATTATGACCATAGCTCATAATGAGCACTTGAGTAATAAAAGTACATATCCCTTATCCATAACATCCTAACCGGCCACATGGAGCTTTACCCCAACAAGTCTTATTGGATATGAACCTACCACCCTTGACAGAGCCACTAGTGCAAGTATGGGGAGAGTGGGTGATTGGGAAAGCTTCATGTGGTAGATAGCTATTGTCTCCTTGTTGAGCTTCCCAATGTCATGGCCCAAACACAGATCCCTCTTCAGATCCAAAGGCTTGGAGCCCTTCCCTCTCCTTAGAAACTTGTAAGGATCTACAATATCAATCAGTGCAAAAAAAAAATCGTTTGTGTTGATAGCCATTTTTCGGCTCTTTGTAATTACCACAGTGAGTTACCTCACCCTACCAAAATCACCCAAACACTGTGGCTATCCCTACCATTTCACTGTACATAGGCGTGCGTGAGTCACGGGACTTTTCCCATATCTTCTTGAAAAACCCTCAATTAGCTAGTCATTGGGCTAGTTGAGCCAAATAAAAAATAAAAAATAAAAAAATATAAGTATATTATGGCCCATGCGTATGTAAATATTTCTTTATATATAGGGCCTAAATAAAAGATTTTTTCATAATTATTTTGGTATTTATTTAAATATTTCTACCTAGGTGTGTGTTATTTATGCTCTGTACATTGCCTCACCATTACCACAATTTTTTATTACCATTTTTCATACTCTTTATTCCATATAGAAATATTTTCATGTAAGCTTCTCTTATATTTGGTGTAACTCCATCCCAACAAAAATCCAAAAAAACTAGTTTTATTTATGTGTATATTTTTTCACTATTTTGATTTTTCCCTTCCTACATCTATTTTGTTTTTTTCTAAAAAATTAGAACACCAAAAATATTTATCTTTTTATGGTAGCCTCATAATGAGAGAGATTTCTTTTGACCCCTTTATATTTTTTCCACTTATATTATTTATATTTGACATGTATATATTTTTTAGACCCCTCAATATTTGATTTTCTTAGTTGTACTATTCACTTATATCCTAATCTCAACAATATCTTCAATTATAGACCTACCAAATAAGGTCAAGGGTAGGTGGCATGCATACATGCACTATGGAGGGCTCACTCTTGGAGGTATTCAAAAGAATCATCCAAAGAAGGACCCCACAAGGACCTTGTGCACTGGAAAAAAACGGTCGGTTTTGCTGAATTTTTAAAGTTCACTTGCTCTCCGAATTTGAAAAGGTGATACAAACAAAAGTTGTAGCTCGTGGGCTGAACTTTTGCCTCAAAGTTTTTCATATTTTTTTGAGCTACGAGCTGTGAGCTGATGTACGCACGCCTATGTACAGTGAAATGGTAGTGAAATGGTGAGCTGATGTACCTAGTTTTCCCATGTTATGCAGCCACACTCTCTCTTCCACTTTATCATTTTCCTCTTTCACACACACTTCTCCACTCATCATCCCCACCTCTCTCACCCCTCCTCTCTGCACCCTACTCACCTTCTCCTCAACCTTGAAGAATAAGAGAAACCATGGTGAACTCATACCTCCCACACACAATTCCATTCCAAAATTGACCACCTAGTCTCATTTTTCCTCCTCCAAGTTACCCATATCTTTCAAAAAAACCACAAAATTCAGCCTCTTCTCTTAAAAGACATCATCATGGTGGTTGATTACTCAGCTTCAATTACCTTGTCTCTCAAGGAAGGTCAAGAGTGGAGAAAAAATGTACCGTCAAAGCTAGTGGACCGTCAACAAGCGTCAAAAATTGGCCCTACTCAAGACACTTGGAGCATCAACCTTGTAAGAAATCCACCTTTTCTTACCTCTTAAGAGTTTTTCTTCCTTATTTGTATCCTACATGGATACTCCCATTGTAAATATCCAATTCATTTGTAAATTAATACTAACTCTACTAACACTAACCCACTATGAAAAGTCCTATCACCTCCATTTCTCTCCTCTCTCTTTCCCCACCAACTTCTTGATAATTCCAAGCAAAAGAAATTAGATAAATTGCGGAAAATCTAACCCAACCATGGTTAGAGGAGTAACCCTAGCCTTCAAAATTTCTATAAAAGGAGGGTGTAGCTAGCACAAAAAAGGGGGAGCCATAAGCAAGAGCACTATGCTATAGCTTGAGAAGCCAAGCTCAACCTCTCTAGAAGGAGCTCTTGAGTGGAAGCTCATTGTCTTATGCATGTGTATGTGTTGTAATAGGGGATTAGCAAGGGAACTCTATGCCATTGTAAGAGAGAGAGTGATCATTCAATTGAGAGTAGGAAATCTATCATTTCTCCTACTAGTGTAAGCCCAACATTTGCTGAATCAAGGAGGGTGGATTTAGACTAAGCTTGGATACTTTGTCTCCCTTCCAACGTGAAGTAATGGAAAACAATGATGCGTAAGTGTCTTGGTGTTTTTTGTTAAGTTCTTGATAGCTTGTCTCTGGTGTTGTCATCAATCTAGCCATAAATCCCACATACTGTAAGAGGGCGACAGGGTGGAGAGGACTCCCCTGGCTTTAAGACAGTGATTGGGGTGGCTTTTTTTGTGATGTGTTGTGGTGAAATTTACGCAAGCTATGTTGAACAAATACTAATCTCACTTTGATTTGTCATGACAGATTTGTAAGAAGGTATTAATGCAACAAGCACCCCCTCCCCCTTTCTCTCTCTTTCTTAGATATACAGTTGTGTTTGCTTGATCATTGCCGATACGTTTCAAAGCAGCCCGAGCACTATCTCTCTCCCTCTCTCTCTCTCTCTCTCTCTCTCTCTCTCTCTCTCTCTCTCTCTCTCTCTCTCTCTCTCTCTCGTGTTTTAGTGTGTGAGAGTGTTCCATTGGTGTTAGGGTTAGTGTAAATTCCTTGCTTGTTTGTGGGTTGCTCTAACGATTCTCCTCTTTTGCATCCTAGTTCGCTCTTAAACTAGGTGGTGCCCCTTGTGTAGTTGGGATTTGGCTGTGGGTTTGTTGTTTTGGTTTGTGTTGTGTTGTGCCCCAGCCCCATTGAGCAGCACGGGAGCCTTGAAGGGTGTCTAGAGGTTGCTCTTCTTGTTGCCCGCCCCGGACCGCCTCAAATTGGTGCCCCCACTGAGGACGGCTTGTGTATTTTTGTGTAGGATCAACCTTTAGCATAGTCAAGTAGTTTGCATGAATCACGAAAATTTGTATGATCCCTTCATTCCCATTGCAAGGCAAAAGGTACACATAATTGTTAGTACTAAGTTGCAATTTCAACGTGTCATTCGTAGAATTTTAGGTCCTCTTAGGTTGGCCGAGATAAACGCTTCATTAAATCCTTTTATTTTTCCTCTCATTAGGTACGACCTTAGTTTGGACGTCTATATTTTTGTTTTGTTTTAAGCATTAGGTCATGCATAGACCATGGATAATGGCCCAGGAATAGAGGATTTCCCCTTCCATTTCACTCCACACATTAGAATAAACATTGCAATTAGTAGGAAAATCCATTTTCAACAACGTATGGTGTTCATGTTTGGTGCCCAAAGAGTAGGAGAAATTCTCGCATCACCAAACCCTGTCATCCTACCTCTTATTGATTATCATAGGTCGTTTGATGTGAATATCTTTATTTTGTTGTAGAATAGATTGCAAGCTAGAAAACATTATTGTGTAAATCTTTTTAAGAAAGAAAAACAAAAATGGGTGTCACTTTGAAATCAATTCAATGGAAAGCCAACGCCAAATGTCTGGGTATCCTCTTTTCTTTGGAGAGCCTGGAGAGGATGCAGAATTATTTTTAGCGAATTTCAAGATGTCTTGCCGTATCAAGAGGATAATAACTGATCAAGAACGTGTAGAAATGTTTGAGGTGGTCCTTAGGAAAGATGCTAGCACTTGGTTTGACTCTTTGCCTGAGGAAGTTAAGGGGAATTACATAGAAGTTTTGAATCGTTTCAAGAAATACTTCTTTGATCTCCAAAACACTCAAAAATTATGGCAAGACATTGTTTCTCATAAGCAAAAAGACTTAGATGACTACTACTTGTACAAGCAAGAGTTTCTACGTCTTTGGGCTCTATGGATACGAAATGTTGCTAACCCTGGTGATGGTGCAGAATTTTTAAAGAAGGAGAGGTTCATAGCTGGACTCTTTCCTGACCTTAAGGTAAAAGTTGAGGCAGGTACACCTGCTACCTTTGATGCAGCTGAAACTAGGGCTGCTGAGAAATATAGGAAACTCAAGTGCTTAAGGGGAGAGGTTCCAATAGAAGGTCTTAGACCCAAAGGTAAGTCGCAAGCATCAACATGTAAGGAGCTTCGTGAGGTAACGGCGGAAGTGATTGAGAAGTTAAATGAATCTTTAAGCAGCTTGTCAATTCACCTTGCACAAGCTGTAGGTCCAAAGGGACAAGCAAAGAAGTCTGAAGAGCGAGACCCACGACCTAGGAGAGTCTTGCAATGTTGGAATTGCGGAGAGTCTGGACATGGGATGTATAATTGTCCTTGGCCCCGTGGGGAGCCAGGGAGACCTAACATGAATTACCCAGTGATGAATGCAGGAGAAGGAGCTGGTCAACAACCAAGGCTTCTACAAAGGCCAAATGGACCAAGACCACCTCCACAAGGGGTAGAAGGAGTTCCACCTTTGCCAGATGCAAATGTGCATGTGGTAGAGGTGACAAATTCAAATGAGGTTGACATGGAAGCCAATGGCATTAAGCGTGGCCGAGGAAAAGGTAAAGAGAAAGAGGGTGTCCCATCACAGAGTGACCATGGACAAGGCAAGAAGGCAAAGGAGACCAAGGAAGCTAAGAGGAATCGACGTCGTATCAATCTCCAAGACTTCCCTCTTGGACATGGTATGGCTCCATACAACTTGTTGGAAGACATGCGAGGTAAGGGTCCTGATATCTCATGGCCTCAGTTTCTTGCATTATACCCACAAGTTAGGAGGGATTTAACAAAGGCAGTTAGCACTAGGAGAAAGGTAAAAGAGAGTTTTCCTGTTGTAAAAATTGCACATGCTGAAATGAACGAGGATATTACACCTGTGCTAGATTGTTACATAAAAGGAAGATTGGTTAGGAAAGGTCTAGTGGATGGGGGTGCACAAATTTGCATCATGACAGAAGGGCTCATGCAAAGACTAGGCATGCACATCCATGAGACACTTGAAATCAAAGTGAAAATGGCAAACAATAGCAAGGCTAGGTGCGTAGGCATTTGTAAAAATGTTTTTGTGGAGGCCTTTGGCATTAAGAAGGCAGTGGATTTTTATGTTATGTCGACCAAGGGAAGTGGAAATCCATTTATCCTAGGAAGACCATGGCTAATGAAAATGCGAGCTTTGCAGGATTGGGAGAGTGGGAAATTAATTTGCAGGAATGAGAATCATAAGAAGGTTGTCTTTGACATGAAGGAGCAACGCCAAGAGGAGCTCCATGAAGAATCATCTCAAAGTGAGACGGAAGAAGGTTGGACCGATAGCACTTCAGAAGAAGAAAGTAGCGGCAGCATTACTGAAGAGGAGTCTTCCATCGAAGTCATGGGGGTAAGGTTTAAGCCAAGCAACCAAGAGACCTCTTGTCAAGGCTTGGAGGAGGTAGGTCCTCAAGAGAACCAAAAGGTGGAAGATGAAGGAATGTTAGAAGGTATGTTGTCTACAACACTTACAAAGGATGAAAGAGAGGAGTTCAAATGTGTGCTAAGGAAATTTCCGAGGCTTTTTGCTGAAGACTACACCGATGTGCGTGGAGTAGATGTTGTTCAACACAAGATTGAGTTGAAGCCAGAGGCCACACCTAAGGCTCAAAAGCTACGAAGGCTAGGAGTCATTAAGGAGCAGGCTCTACTCAAGGAGGTAAGAAAGCTTCTAGCAGCGGGTTTCATTTATCCAGTGGAGAATTCAAAGTGGGTCTCTCCCGTTGTTGTCACTCCTAAGAAAAACGGCAAGTGGAGGGTGTGTGTGGATTATCGTCCACTTAATGAGGCAACAAAAAGAGATCACTTTCCCCTCCCATTTCAGGATGAGATACTAAATGAAGTAGCTGGTCATGAGAAGTACACTGTGTGTGATGGCTACTCGGGTTACTTTCAAATAGGTATCGCATTGGAGGATCAATTGAAAACAACCTTTATCACTCCTTGGGGTTGTTATGCTTTTAGAGTCATGCCATTTGGCCTGACAAATGCTCCTGCAACTTTCCAACACTTCATGAACATGGTGTTTCAAGCATTCTTTGGAAAGTCCATTAGGGTTTTTATTGATGATTTTTGCATTTATAGCTCAAAATCATTGCATCTACAAAGGGTAGAAGAAGGTTTAAAGAAGCTCTATGACATGGGAGGTCAACTCAACCCCGACAAGTGTCACATAGCTGAGGATGAAGTGATCTTGCTTGGTCACAAGGTTTCCTATAAAGGCATTGAGGTGGATCCTTCAAAGTCAAAGGCTCTTATTGAGCTCCCCTCACCCAATAATCTCAAAGAGTTCATATCATTCATTCAAAAAGTGAAGTATATGTCACGCTTTATTCACTTAGCTTCGGAGTTGCTTCATCCTTTGCAAAAGTTGACACAACAAGTAGAATTTGCATGGTCTGATGAGCTTGAAGAGTATTTTTGTAACATTAAAGTCATTTTGTCAGAGCTACCAACACTCATGCCTCCTTGTTGGGAGTACACATTCTTTGTTAGCTCTAGTGTTGGAAGGGAAACAATTGGTGCTGTGTTGCTACAACAAGATCCCCACATTACAAGGATGCGACCCATCTACTTTGCTAGTAGGGTCATGAATGCTTTGGAGAGAGACTACACAGAAGCAGAACTCATGATGCTTTCTCTCATGTTTGCGGTGAGAAAGTTTAGATCCTACCTGCTACCAAAACCTTTTGTAATTCTCACTGCAGAGAATTTGTTCCCTTGGGTGTCATCTCAAATGAATCTTAGTACTAGGATCTCAAAGTGGATTATGGAGTTGCAAGAGTTTCAATACTCCTTCAAGGTAGAAGATAGTGTGCGTGCACAATTGGCAGGGATTCTCACTTATAGGGTGCATGAAAAGGAGATTAAGGTGCCTGAAGTAAAGACCCTACCATTACCACCACCAAAAAGTATTCCTAATTCTTTTACCTTGTTCTTTGATGGAGCTTTTCGTCGAGCCACAGGAAAAGCAGGGGGAGGGCTAGTGTTGCTCAACCCAAGTGGAGAGGTGGTCATGAAAGAGAAGGTCAATCTACCAGGTTCAACTAGCAACAATGAAGCAGAATACAACACACTACTTCATGGTTTGAAGATGTGCATTGGCCAAGGGATACAACGCCTCATGGTAAAGGGAGATGCACTTCTCATTGTTAAACAGATTTTAGGCATTTGGGCATGCAAGAATGAAAGCTTACGGACAAAAGTTCATGCCATTCGTAGATTGTTTAATCAATTTGAAGAAGTGCAACTATATCATATTCCTAGGAAACAGAATGAAGATGCCGATTTACTTGCACAGCAAGTAGTTACATGTGTTGAGAAAGAAGTGCAGGTCATCATGGTGGCAGCAACTGTCAAGCAACCGAGATACCAGGGATTGGAGTCATTGACTCCCATTATTAGCTACATTTTGGAGGGCGAGTTTCCACAAGACTTCACGAAGGCTCAGAAGAGGAGACTCATGAAGAAGGCAAGCGCATATCTCTTCCTAGAAGGCTCCCTCTATCAAAGAGGGAGGGATCAAGTATGCAGAAGAGTACCAACTATTGAGGAAATTCCAGCCATTCTAAAAGGTTTGCATGAAGAAGCATGTGGTGGTCATTTTGCCCAAGAATTAACTGTGAAGAAGATTTTGCTTGCGTCTCTTTGGTGGATACCCTACTCAAATTTTCTCCTAAACTAACAAGATTATGTAACATCCTACCAAATCTCAAGTTCATAAATGGACAGCTTCAAACTTGTTCAAACTTGGTCAAGAGCTCTATAATCTTCAATTGAAGCTATGTCAATGAAAATTTTACCTAAATCACCTTTCTGGTAGAAAATTTATCTTCGACGTGCATAAGATAAAATTCTCCAAAATTTGAACTTTGACCATTTGAATGGGGTACCCTGGTGTCAAGATCAAATAATCACCTTTTTGGTAGAAAATCTATCGTATGCACGCATAAGATATCTCCAAAATTTGAACTTTGACCACTTTAATGGGGTTCATATGATAAGACAAAGCTAGGGTCATATGTTCTCTCTGTTTTTCTCTATGTGAGTAACTTCCACCCCTAGAATCCTTAATGGTTTTGTATCAATGTAGCCCATCATTTCTACATCATTCAACCTACAATTGTTTTTTTTGCATCAGTACGGCAATTTTAGCATTCCGTATTCAGCCATTATGTTAGTATGCTGCAAGCAATCTAAAGAAAATGCTTTCTCTTGCAAAAGAGCAAGGGGACTATTGAGGTCAGTTGGTACACGACATGCGGTGTCGTTTCTCTTCTCTCTCTCTCTCTCTCTCTCTCTCTCTCTCTCTCTCTCTCTCTCTCTCTCTCTCTCTCTCTCTCTCTCTCTCTCATACATAGACACATGCATATTGATAAAGTTCCCAATTTTCATGGTTGATGAATATCCTGCAAGGCACACAATGAGGTCAACAAAAGTAGATTACCTTAGGAAGTCCTATAAACACATGCATAGTGATAAAGTTCCCAATTTTCATGGTTGATGAATATCCTACAAGGCACATGGTGAGGTCAACAAAAGTAGATTACCTCAGGAAGCCTCGATATGAGGTGTACACCAAATGTGTGGTACCCTCACAAAAGCATGAGAAGTTCCTGATGGGCTTTCTATCTAAAATGTCATTACTTAGAATGCGTTTAGTATAGGATATGTTCAACATTGTTGTGGCAAGGAAGCATTGTGCTATTTTCAGTCATGTGTACTTGGAAGCTCTTTGGTTGAGATGTATGAAAATTGTGGTGCCCTCAAGAAAACAGAAAAGTTTTTGTTATGGGTTGTTGATTGCAGCATACCTAGCTATGGCAACGAAGGTTTGGGTTGTCTTAGCTAGAGGCGAAGGGAAGACCTTGCTCCAAATGCAATCACTCATTCTTGCACCTGTCCATAGGGGCCGCTAATCCATTGACAAATCTAGAGTGGAAGCAACATTTGTTACAAAGTGTCAAGCATTGACAAGAAAGCTTTAGACATTGTATGTAGACAAAAAGCCAACCAGGAACTTTTTTTATAAAGTAACGTGCTATTGCAGATCTCGGTGTGTACCTTAATGACTTGGAAGTTGGTATGATTCCTTTTATTGAGAAGATGCTTTTAGACTGGGGAAGGACACTCATTCTTGATGACTCATCAAGCTCTCCCTGTATATGCTTGATTTGTGTAGCGTTTATTGCTTTTTCCCTAGATTGTCATTGGATTTTCCACCACCTCACACCACAAGGACGGTCATTCTTATAGGATATTCATCACTTGGAACGTATTGATTGCAAGATATTCCCAACAAGGGAGTGGTAAGAAATCCTTGGGCTGTTTTAATGAGGTAGGAATAGTTCTCGATGGGCAACTCCTCCAGCATGCAATGGCTTGGAAGCTATTGATTGCAAGATAACGTTGTTGTGGGAAAGAAGCTCTAGGACATCTCTATATTCATCGATGATAAGGATCTTGCACGTGTCATCGGTCTCTGGTCCATAGGGCAGCTAATCCACTAAAAAATCTAGGGAAGAAGGAATATTTGTTACACAATGTCAAGCGTAGACAAGAACTGCTCAGACAATGTATGCCCAAATGGAGAAGGTTTGTCAGTCTAATGAACAATGAAATCAACCAATGAGGACTTCAATTTCCTTTTGAGCTCATTGTTCTTAACCCTTATGGACACCTTATCACCTTTGATGAACGCCTTATCATTATTTGATTATGGACTGGGCTTGTTGGTCTAATACATGTGTGGGTGATCGTCAATGAGAGGCGCACCACTTATTCCATTTTTACATTATTTTTACTATGACCACTGGCCACTGTGGTGCCCATGTGTGAATGGGTCAGACTTCTATAAAAGGTCCACTATGACCTAGAATCCTCATTCTTTGAGGTGCATCTAAGAAAGTGCTCTTGCTCTACCTCTATCTCCTTCTCCTTCGTGTGCTCATGGGTGTGTATGTGTGTGTGTGTGTGTGTGTGTGTGTGTAAGAGAGAGAGAGAGAGAGAGAGAGAGGGAGAGAGAGAGAGAGAGAGAGAGAGAGAGAGAGTGATCGAGCATTGCAGCGGCATCGACGGCGATGAGGTGGTTGAGCACGGCGGCGGCGGTGGCTCATTCTTCTTCGCAGCATAGGACTCTTCATGATGGAAGCATTGAGTGGTGAGTGACATGCCATTGCCCCTTTGAGCTTGCTAGGACTGTTTAGTTGTGTGCTTACAACCATTCATGGTGACGAAGGAAATTTGGAATGGCGGCCTCTACACCAAAACAAACTCCATTGTGCCACAAGGGAAATGAGATAAGGGCACCACCTAGTCTTGGAAGCGTGGACTAGGACCGCTACACAAAGAGAGAGAGAGAGAGAGAGAGAAAGAGAGAGAGAGAGAGAGAGAGAGAGAGAGAGAGAGAGAGAGAGATCACTATGAATAAAGCATTAACCTTAGTGTGTGTACAAGGAATGGATGACTTCAAACACTCCCAACACAAATAGTCATGTAGATTACCAAACAACCACTCAAGGATTAGCCAAGATCACATCAAGCACTCTCACACACATATAAAAGATTTCTCTTAATTAACATAAGTAAGAGGAGGAGAGGTTACTAGCATGAAACGATTTGCACTCTAGAATGTGCAAGAATAGAGTGAATGAATGAGCTTATGGGCTCATGGTGAGTGATACAAAGACTCAATGGGGCTGAGGGAGGCTTGAAATTACAAAGGGGAAGGCCTCTTTATATAGGAAAGAGAGTGATTAGGAGTGAGGTTAAGATCCAAGTGTAATTTGTACAAATGAAGCTTGATTAGGGACATTCAACCAATGAAGAAGCTCCTTCCAAGTGATTTGTTGACCAATTAGCTCCATCATCACTTGTGTTGTCTTCACTCCTTCCTCCATAGCTTGAGTCCAAGAGCTTCCTTATTTTAAAATGTAAAGAATCTACATAAAATCAATACATATCTAGTAATAATAGAAAGGGGTTGAATGAGAGCTTATGAATTACAACAAGATTAAGCATGACTTGAGAGGTGATTAGAAGAGGAATTTTGATGGGTTTTTGAGCTTGAGAGAGAGGAGGAAGGAGAGGAGGGTGAGAAGACTAATGGCTGATTTTTAGAGAAGGTCTCAATGTGGAAAAGGAAGGGTGTGTGTGTGTAAAGGTAGAGGGGGTGGTCTCCACCACAGTTGAAAAAACTGGCGTCCGCCATTTTGGCCATATCTCCTAGACCGTAGATGCAAAAATTATAAAAAAAATATGGCCAGAATCTCCAGCTCATCAGCTACAACTTTGATGAAGACAACTTTTCTTGGATCGGAGTGGAAGTATTTTTTAAAAATTCAGCAAAATCATGTGTCTGGTTCCTTCCTTTACCAAGTCTTCCACTTGGGTCCCATTTGTTTGAATCATCATATAGCTCCAAAGCCATGATGATATGAGCCACTCATGACCCTTGAATCATGGGTGCATGGCTCCACAACCACATCATATCTTTTCTTTTCACATTTACATATTTTCCCTTCTCTTTACCACTAGGTTCTCCCTCTACCTTTCACCTTCGGTGAACTAGTCAAGAAAAAATTCCTATCAAATCATTTTTTTTAAATTTTTCCAAGAGGTTGTTCTCACTCTTTCTTTTATTGTAAACCTCTAGAAGCAAGGAAAACCAACAAAATATGATAAACAAAAATTTGTGATAGGCTCGGATCAATGGCTTGCACACGGTGTTTGGAAAGTTCCCAGCCTCCACACATGCGGCAAAGTGCACATTTTTGGTGTCGCTATCGAGGACTGCCTTGCCCTAAGTTTGAGGAGCACTCAGTGCTACCTTTGGAAGCCATTCTTTCATTTGTTTTCAGCTTTTGTCTGAGTTTGTGTTAGATCTGTTAGTGGCTATAATGTGCAGGTTTAGCAGGATTTGTTAGAATGTGTTAGTATTGAAATGTACAGGTTTTTGTTAGATCTGCTAAGTTTTGTAATGTGCAGGTGTTAGCAGGTTTGTTAGTTAGTGTTTAGTTCTGTAATGTGCAGTAGACAGTAAGCAGTACAGTAGATAGTGAGAAGGTTGACTGTTTTGTCAGTGTGTATTTTAATGTGTTAGGCAGTGTGTGAGTAAAGATAATTAGTGTTAACTAGTTCTGTTAGTTGTAGATAGATTAGATAGAGCTGCCAGGTGCAACTGTATGTGCACGTGAGCTTGGTGCCCAAAATGTGGCATTATCCACAGAAAAGATTTTTTTCAAAAAGTTTTTCTCCCATTAGCAGTGCCAAAAAAATAATTTAATAAATAAATAAATCAATCAAAACATTGAAATTAAAAAAGAAAATCAAAAAACAAAAAGAAACGAAAAAATTCTTATTTTAAAAGGAAGGATCGGGATCATTCCTCGAGCCCGAATCCAGGCCACAGGCCTCAGTCTTCAGTCTTATGATATAGTATAGACATTACTATATATATAAAGAGTAGCACCTCAAGTGAGGGGAGGGCATGTGAGACAAGTTCCTCAAGTCCTCCACCTTTCCCTTGAAACTTACCCTTTGGACTTACAAATTATAGCTTTCTTTCCGACTAGGAAAAGATTGTTTTTAGGATTTTGAGGGCTTTAAGTAACCAAATCGGGGGTTGTAAAGCACGGCACCTTCCTCTAACCAAGACGCTCATTTTGAGCTATTACACGCCATATTCCATTGCTTGGTTAGAAAAAAGGACTTAAAAAACAAAAACATTGAGGGTAAATTTGGGTTACAAACGCCCAAAACACTAGGCGAGCGGCCTTCACAGGCACTCACCAACACTTCTAGAGTATTGAGTTCACATGTACCAATGCCCTAGTCGTGTGCTAGAGGATGATCACATAGAGAGTGTCTCCGTTTACGGGCCGTTTATGACGGCATCCATTATTCCTCCACATTAGGCTCTAGGCCCTCAACGGGAATCCAAGGTAGTACCACTTAGGACCCACATACAACATCTAGTGACTCTTCCTCTGACTACGATGTCATGGAGGGTTACCCAATGCCCAATATCAATAGTTCAAGCCAAGACATGCATGCCATGGGCCCACGGTCCGGACCAAGCATATTTAGCCGCTTGAAAGAGACTTTGAGTAGAGCCACTCGCTTTGAACATGGAGATAATGATGTAAATGAAGGGGGTGGGGAAGCAAATTCACCATTCATGACCAATCTAGACCCCATGCTACCAGAGAGTGTGCATGTGAATACTCCATTCACTGCACTCTCTGACTCTTCAGAGCTATTCCCCTCCAAGGTTATATTATCTGATGGTAGAAGCCTTGCCGAAGTGCAAGAGGTTGAGCGATACATCATTGCGGCTTGGGAAAAGAAAATTGAGAGCTTACGCAAGGCAAAGCAACACAGAGGGCTTACGGTGAAGGCCCCTATGTTAACATAAATGCTAGTCGAGCAATCGAGTGCTCCTGAATTAGCAACCACTAAGGGTAAACCCATAGAGAGCCATATTGCATCTAGTTCAAAGGACACCTTGCACCTCAATCCTAGATGGAGCGTTTCTAAATGAAAACTGGGAGTATGAACTACAAATGGAGACTCTAACCAACCTATACACGGGTCACACCTAACACATGGGTTGGTTACATGTCCTACAATCCACATCAGGTGCTACTAGCGTAGAGGAGCAACAACAAAGAGTTTGTGGTATCATACATAGGGTTATTGAGCTGGAGAGGCAGAAAAAAGGGATCCACATTCCTTCAACGAGTCTCATGATATTCTTGGATACAGGGAAGGGTAAGCAACCAACTTTATCACAAATGGAGACTCCCTCGGTAAGCCCGATGGATCCTCCATATGTTGTTTCGCCAGGGGTCTCATTACAATCTGAGTCCACAAATGATAGATTTACCTTCCCAAGTTTAGCTCATCTTTCTCTTGATGACACCACGGCTACCATGCCTACCCCAGTGATGGGTATGCCAAAAAACACACCATGGACCTCATTTGTTAGTAAAGCACCGCTACATGGTGACTCGATGCCTACAAGTGTGTGTCAATCATTTGCACCTATGTGCCATCATGCTCATGTAGCTCCTACCCCTCCCATTTTTTCAACAACTTATGCTCCATGATCACAATATTCAGACCCTTATTTCAATGAGGCCATACCAGCTAGCATTATCATGTCACATTCGACGTCTACTATGCATAGGGCCACACATATGAACTTTGGACCACCACATGGCACAACACCGTACCAAACTTGGAACCCAAGGGTTGCCTATACACCAAGCCTAATGCCAATCCCTACTCCACATGTAGTCCCGAGAGTGCATGTCCCCACTATACCTGCTCACTTGGGTGACTTGGCAACCTTTGCTCAAGCTATTAGTCGATCCATTGCTGAAAATATGCTTAACGCACCGGATAGCGAACCTAGAAGTAAGGCAGTACAAATAGCCAAGCTCACACAAAAATTTAGAGGAGACGAGGATGTGAGAAAACATATCGAAGTATTTGAACAAATATGCGATTCCCTAGGAGAACAAAATGACCTGCATAAGAGTAGTGCTTTAAGCATGATCTTACGTGGGAAGGCTGGGGATTGGTATCGAACCCTAAGGACGGAAGAAAAAACGATTTACCCTACTCTTAGGAGACTATTCTTGAAAGAGTACATACGAGAGGGAGTACTTTGGGGTGTAGCATCTCAGCTCCAGAAAGCCTAACGAGAGGAAGGAGAGTCCACGAGAGACTTTATTAGTAGCTTGAAGCATTTGAATTCTTGTTGTAATCCAAATGAGTACTTCAATAATAACCAATTGCTTGATAGATTCATAGGAGACTACAACATGAGGATATCTATAATGGCCTAGTCATTAGAGGCATCACCACTTGGGAAGCAGTCACCACCAATGCGATCCAATTGGAGGAAAATTTAATGATTCAAGGAGAAAGAGTGTCTATTGAGCCTAAAATCTACTAGCTCGCAAGCATCAGGGCATGAGTCAATGACCATAAAGCCTATTGCTAAAGAGCCAAAGATATGCACATCTCACC
This sequence comes from Adiantum capillus-veneris, assembly GCF_014529385.1. NCBI lineage: Eukaryota > Viridiplantae > Streptophyta > Polypodiopsida > Polypodiales > Pteridaceae > Adiantum > Adiantum capillus-veneris. The sequence goes on from NC_140956.1 coordinate 125,080,087, forward strand.
AAGGCCATTCAAGAAAGTCTTAGAGACAATCGTGCTCCACAAAACAATCATATGTATCCCAGAAGGGAGCAACAATGGTGCTCAGTTTGCTATGGTCCACATAGTATCAGTGAGTGCCCTACGTTTAGAGTAAAATTTAATGGGAATTGCAATGCATGGGAGATATGGTCATCAAGCCAAGGATTGCATAGTATTTAATCGCGCGATGGCCAATAGACCAACCCTAGCATGGACGGACACCTCTCGAGTGCCTGCATTGATGCTGGACCCACCTCTTGAACAAACGTTAAAACACATGGTCTCTATGACCCATAATGTTGTTCAAACAACACCATTACCACCTCCTGTGTTAGGATCGCAACCTCCACATCCGAGGATCACTTGTGAGTCATCTATTGCTTGTGTGGATTGTGAGGATGAGTTAGACCCTAATATTGCCTATGGGATTGATGCACTTGAAGAAAGTCCACAATACTACATAGAGGACTATTGGGGACAAGTCAAACTAGTCTATCAAGTAGCTGCTCTTGCGGCAAGAGGCCAAAATATAAATTTCACTGCCAAGAGACCACCTCTTCAATGTACGAGTGTGGGGGTCCACATCGTTTAGCCGAGTGTCCTACTAGGCTACAAAAGAATGCCACACTAATGCAAACCAATCAAGCGAGAACATCTACAATGTCAATACTCATGTGTAATCGATGTGGCATAGAAAATTTGATTGCCCAATGTCCTAATAATCCAAATGCATCAAAGATCACGCCAATGAACTTAATTGAGGTTATTGAAGAGCCATCATGAAGTACGCTTGTGGTACCAGTAAATGTACTCACACGATTGATGCTCCAAAAACAAAATTATATTCTTGAAGAAAGAGACACAGCATCATTGTGCAATCTCAGAAGAAGAAGAAAACACGAAAGAGAAGATTGCAAAAAACAGCAAAGTCAGACCCAATGGTTAGGACCCAAAGGAACCCAAGAAGAAGATAGGAACTTACCCAAACCCTATAGAGGAGATCGATCGAGTCAAGAAATTAATGGGCTTGGTAGAAGAGACCCAAAGGGATCTAGAGCCAGCACCTAGGTAGATCCAGATTACAGACACAGTGTTCCCTACGCAAAATCAACTTCATAAAGACCCTAGACCACTAGCCATACCTAGTGTCATCCAAGAAGAAAGTGACTTTAAGTCATTAGGAAGTGGCCGCACTCCCTTCTTGTTGGAGAGAACATTTACAGAGGGATTACTTGACCCTATTGAAGAAATAGAGATTCCATCTTCCCCATGTCAAGGGAGTGAATCCCAAAAAGTGTCGTAAAATATTGCCAAATTGATGGATTTCATGGCTTCAAAAGTTAGAACCACCATCATGTCTAAACTATATGGAGACCCTGAGCTATTCTTAGCTCTTCAAGCTTTCCTAAATGGAGAGCTGAAAGTTGGGCTACCACAATTTGTACAGATGGATGGAGCTAGGGAGGTGCCAATAGAGGAGGAACACTTAGATCCACAACCCAACCTAGATCAGAACTATGTTGTTGAAATACTTGTTAACAAGTTGGGACAATACTTTGAAGGCGATAAATCCAATGTGACCATACCAATCACTACCAAGGGATTAACTGTGAAGGGAATCCTTGATGGTGGCGTTGGGGTTAGCATTGTAACTAAAAATTGCTGGGAATCTATGGGAAGGCCTCACCTTGGGACTACCAACATAGTGGCAAAGATGGCCAATGGGACTATTGTTAAACCTATTGGGATACTAGAAGATCTCAAGATCAAGATCTTTGGACACAAAATAAGGCATACCTTTATTGTTATGGATTTTTCCAAACACACTATGTCATCTGAGATGATCTTAGGACACCCTTTCATGAGGGAAGCAAAAATGGTGCATGATTGGTCTAAAAACCATGTCTACTTGTAGTTCCAAGACTCTGTCATTAAAGTTGATCTTGTAGTTGGTCGAGCACATCCTCTAGGAAACATATTTATAATTAATCATAGATCTGACACCACAATTCACTCGGCCCCTTGCAGTATTGTTACACGTGTAAAAAGGACACTGATGTTGGGGAAGATGCAGCAACCATAGATACTAGGGTAAATAGGGAGACGACCTACGTAACACCTGAGGGGGATGAAATGCCATAATTTGTACCTTTAAATATGATAGGAGCAATGCATATAGCTTCTGATGACCTACAAGGTGAAGGTTTGATTGACACTGAAACCAGTAGCGCCTCAAAAGACTATAACTCGCATGATGAGGATCCTGAATCACCAATTGAAATTGACTCTAAAGACAAAGAATCTGAGTTAAATATTGATGCAAATGAAGGGACAAACCATTCAAAGCCCAATGGTACCCTAGGTGACCATCTATACGGGAGAAGAGTAGACACGAGTAGCGATTCATCTAGTGACTCTTCACTGGAGGAAGGACGTAATCAAGTTTATCAGACAAGAAAAGTAAGAGATATAAGAGGTGATGATATTGAGCAAATGTGAGTGCTAGGATAAATGAAAAGAAATCTACCACACAATGGATTAATTATATGCGCATCAAAAGCTGGTAGATAATTGGGTGAATACATTGAAAGCGTCATGTGGTGCAGTCCACAACCCATGATATCGCACAACTAGAAGCTATAGAGAAGCCAGAGTTGAGCCATATTGTAAGGAGACGAAAAAATTGAGAGCTAGCTCAACAACAAAAGGAATCAGAAGAGAAATCACAGTCCACAAAACAACAAGATTCCACGAACTTACACCCTATACCTTATCATTTCAAATCCTACACCACGGAGGAGCGTAAGGTTGTGTATGCAAAGGCCCTTAGAACACCTATCAATGGAAGTAATGGAGTCTATGATGGCCCAATGATAGTTAAGAAAATACAGTTAGCAGACCTAGGTGAGGAGTCCAAACCTATTTTCATTGCCCAAGATCTGACAGAGACTAAGGAATATGTACTTAAGGAGATTCTCAAGGAATTCAAGGATATTTTTGCTTGGATATATCATGATATGAAAGGTGTTCCACCTTCCATGGTGCAACACACAATTCCCATGAATAGCATGGCTAAACCAATCCAGCAACGACCCTACCCAATGAATTCTAAGTATGCAAAGATTGTGCAAGAAGAGATTGAAAAGCTTGTCAAATGCAGATTTATATACCCTATTGAGCATGTAGAATGGGTGTATCCAATAGTCATTGTGCCAAAAAAGAATGGGAAACTCAGAGTGTCCATGGATCTCAAGAAGTTCAATGCCGCCACTAGGAGAGACCATTATCCCTTGCCATATTCGGAACATGTGCTTGAAAGAGTCACAGGGAAGGAAGCCTATAGCTTTTTAGATGGGTACTCTAGCTATAATTAAATCACAATTTCACTAGAGGACCAAGAAAAAACTGTCTTTATAACCAAATTTGGAGTGTTCGCATTTCGTGCTATGGCTTTTGGCTTAACCAATGCCCCTACTACCTTCCAAAGATTAATAAACACTGCTTTTAGGGAATATTTGAGGGAGTTTTGTGAAGCTTTCTTAGATGACCTTTGTGTTTATTCCTCTTGGAAAGAAAATTTATCATGTTTACGAGAAGTGTTTGAAAAGTGCAGATTGTATCGAATCTCATTAAACCCTTTCAAATGCCAATTTTGTGTTAAACATGGAGTCATTTTAGGAGAGGCAATCCATACACCGAGCGAAAAAAATTGAGCGTGTCATTTTTTTAAGCATCTCTTGTATGTCCACTTTCATGGTAGGCCAATAGAAGTACGTCTCTACTCCTCGGAGAGTAGGTTGAATACCTCTATGCCCCGCATATGGAGGAGCATGGGATTCATAGATAACCTCTTAAGAAGGGAATGGGTAACACATAGCCTATTGCCGTGGAGAAGATAACCATCCTGCAAGGTGAATGGTTCCTCTTTCTTCCCCAAAGCAGGGGCTGACATTATGTCTCTAAAGTCAGGGTCAGTAGCATACTCATCTATCATAGAGGATAGATCATTGTGAGTAGCTATAGACACCGCATTAACTTTTGGTCGTCGTGAAAGTGCATCAGCAACTTGATTGTGCTTACCAGCTATGTGAGCAATATGGAAATTAAATTATGAAAGAAAATTTTCCCACCTCATTTGTTTGTCGGAAAGCTTGGTTTGTGTCATGAAATACTTGAGACTTTGGTGGTCGGTTCATAGGATAAATGGAGTCCCCAATAGGTAGTGCTTCCATGTGTCTAGGGCATGTAGAACAGCTAAAAGCTCTTTCTTATAAATGCCCAAGACTCGTTCATCACTATTGAGCCTTCGGCTCTCATATGCTATGGCATGCCCTTCTTGAAGCAAAACCACTCCAAGGCAATCACCACAAGCATCACATTGGACCTCAAATGGCTTTGAGAGATCCGGAAGCACGAGGACTGGTTGGGAAGTAAGCTTCTCTTTGAGTTTTTCAAAAGCATTTTGCTCCTTAGCAGTCCATACAAACTTAACGTTCTTCTTAGTTAAGTCGTGTAGTGGTCCTGCTACTTGAGAGAATTTTGCTATGAAGCGTCTATAGTATGCACACATACCAATAAATCTTCTTAGCTCATGTAGATTTCTTGGGTTAGGCCATGCTTTTATTACCTCTAACTTTGATGGATTCATTTGGATACCATCTTTAGAGATAATATGACCTAGGTATTGAATCTCTTGAAGGAAGAATTCGCTTTTCTTTTGGTTGAGATAAAGCTTGTTCTCCCTCAATGCTTGAAAAATCACTTGGAGATGTTGCTTATGTTCCTCCAAAGACTTGGAGTAGATGATGATATCATCAAAGAACACTCCAGTGAATTTGCGATATGGTCTAAAAAGTTTCTCCATCAAACGATTGAACGTAGCTGGTGCATTAGTCAAGCCAAAAGGCATGACTATTCATAAAGACCAAACCTTGTGCGAAACGCGGTCTTTAAGATATCTTCATCCACTATCCTTATTTGATGATAGCCACTCTTAAGGTCAAACCTACTGAAGTAGGTAGAGCCTTGTAGCTTATCAAACAGATCTTCTACCCGAGGTACGGGAAATCTGTTTTTGATAGTGATATGGTTTAGTGCTCGATAGTCCACACACATACGGTATGTACCATCTTTCTTTTGCACTAAAAGGACTGGAGAACAAAAGGGAGAGGAACTAGGCCTCACCATCCCTTTGTCTACCAGCTCTTGTACTTGCCTCGTGATCTCCTCTTGTTGAGCTTGTGAGACTCGATAAGGAGGCTTGTTAGGTGGTGAGCTTCCATGAAGGAGCTCAATACGATGGTCATTATCCCCTCGTTTTGGAGGTAAGTCCATAGGTATATCATCGATGAACACATCTTGGAATCCTTTTAGAAAATTAGACAATTCTAACTCTTCTTGATTCCTATCATTTACATTTGATGAAACATTAGTATCTTTTAGAGACTCTTTGACAAAAATCATGTACGCAGAAACTGAGCTCTTTATTGACTTATCAAAAGCAAGAGGATTTACAAGTGGAATAGTGCGACCACGCTCACTAGCATCTATATACATGTTCTTTCCCCTGTAGGTGAAGTAGATTCTCCTTTCAGGGAACTTCATGTTGGCAGCCATGCGATCAAACCATGGTGCCCCTAGGATAACATCCTGATGTTGGAGAGGAGAGATGAAGAAATCTTCTTTGTCGACATAGCTTTGGACATGAAGCCTCAACTTCCCAATCAAGGGAGTAACGGAGGCTTGCTGTCCCTTGAAAGCTCCATCAGCCACTACTATATCTCCCATCTCAAAAGCTTGAATGCCCAACTTGGTGGCCAACTCTATTGATATGAAGTTGAGAGTAGAGCCAGGGTCAAACAAGATGAAGGCATCATGCTCTCTTACCTTTCCCCAAGCATAGGAGAGTGATGATCCTTTGCAATGAGCATCCTCTTTTGGAACTTTGATGGTGGAAGCCCTAGGAGTCTCATTGCGAGTATTCTTCTTGGGGCAAGAACGATAGCCATGTCCTTGCTCCCCACACTTGAAACACTTATGGTCCTTGCGAAAAGCTTCAAGCTCTTCAAAAGAGATTTTGTTTTTACCTTTGTAAACTCCCTTCTCCTTGGACCGATTGTTGTTGTTGTTGTTGTTGTTGGAAGTGACTTGGGAATTATTTTGAGCATTGGTTTTCCCCTTTGCATCACTTTTATCTTTGTTTTCCATGGGCTTGACATTACGTCTAGCCCCTTGATGGAAATTGATGCGTGAAGCAACCATGGTGTGGTGGATTACTTCGGTAATAGTACCAGGCCGTTGAGAGTTGATGTATTCGGCCATCTCTTCAGGTAATCCCGCACAGAATTGTTGTCTTTGCTCGGCAAAGTCTATCTTTTGAAAGACAGTAGCTTTGAGATGTAAATCCCAAAACTTGTCTACATACTTGTTGATAGACTCATGAGAGAGAAGCTTCAAGCCGCGCCATTCGGCAAGAACTTTATCTTTAGTATCGCTTGGAAGAAATTGCTTCATGATGGAAACTCGTAGAGTTTTCCATGTCTTTGGGGCTTCTCCATTTCCACGAAGGCTAGACCACCATTGACGAGATAATTTTTGGAAGTGCATAGCTACATGGCGTAGCTTGGAGGACTCTGTGAAGCCCTCGTCCCCAAAGGCCGCATCAAATTGTTGAATGCAGGCCAACACTTTGTCGGTAGCACCAAAGGTGCCATCGTAGGTGAGAAAAAAGATACTCTTTCCTCCCTCCTTGAACTTCTTTAGCTTTTGTGACCTTCGCCATGCAGGAAATGATTTGCGATGTCCTCCCCTCTTGTATTCTCTAGGAGAATAGCCATAACTTTCATCGGAAGAGGAGGAAGGTGAAGAAGAAGGAGAAGAGGGTGACCTCTTCCTAGGCCTTTTCTTCCTTTGTTTCCTCTCTTGCCTTTCAGAGTGATGAGGAGAAGGACTATGTGTTGATCTTTTCCTCTTGGGAGGAGTAGGCGATCGTCTAGACCGCCGTCTTCGTGGAGCCACATCTTCAGAAGAACTTAGACTTGTTGGAACGAGGGCTATGGAGGATGCAAGCGGTGAGGATCCATGGCTAGAGGTGTAGCGTGCAGAGGAAGAAGAAGAATGAGAGAGAGAGAGAGAGAGAGAGAGAGAGAGAGAGAGAGAGAGAGAGGAGAATTCGACACAGTATGCTAAAAACTCACGCTATGTATATGTTTATTCAATAACCTTTTACATATAAAGCCTCATAGCCATGCAAATTTCTAAATATAAGTGAAGTCCATCTGCATGCTTTTAGGAGATGCTCCCACGGGCTGGCACACTAAATCCGTGAGGGCTTGGAAACCCAACAATCCTCACCTCAAGCCCGAACTGGACAAGCAACTCATGATACCTCGAGTTTTTGGTGTACTCGTCAAACGTGAGTTTTAGGTTTTCTCACAACCAAGGATTTCTGGTGTATCCATAACCTGGTGTTAGATCAGTAACCCCCCCTTGAACAGATAGGGTGTAGGTCAAAAAAAAAGTTAGCTACCAAAATGGAGTTTTTGGTTCACTGCCAAACCTTGGGTTTAAGGTGCACCCAGTAACCTCATGAGAAGCAGTAAAAAAATAGGCTGAGAACTGACAAAAAATTGGGAGGCCTTACCACTTATAGATGGCAGTGTCTATATCCCGTACAAAATTTTGATATGATAAAAGCTGACAAGCATGACAATGATTGACAACAAGTAATGTAGAAGAGGCTTTGACTGGAAAACATAATTGTGTTGACAAAACATTACAGATCTATGACACTGAACTGGTAAAATACTTTGTGAAATCTTTTGTACTGCAACCTCGAAGGAGATCTTTATGGTGTAGCATTTGTTGATGTACCAAAAGCTTGAAGCAAAGTGTTGCAAAAGTCATCGGGGGCTTTCTTTATGTTACTTTGATTTTGGAGTCGCCCTTTTGCTCTCCTTGATGAGAAACACTATTGGCAAGCACTTGTGTGAATTCACAATCAATTGCATAAGCAAGAGTTATGCCTGCTTTTGATTGGTTTGAGATGCTGCAAAAACTGCCTTAGAAGTACTCCTATACTGCTTGCCTTTTGAGATGCTATTAACAAAACTTTGTTGCCAAGACAAAGGGACAGTGTTTTGATATGCTACAAAACAAACTGCCTAGACTGCTTCTCAAAACGCTCTGTGTTGGACTTTCTACTGCACCCCCTGATGGCGTTTTGATATGCTGCTTGCAAGACAGCGTTTTGAAATGCAAGTCGTAGAGCCTCACAGTACAATCCACTGCTGCCTATCAAAACGCCACTGCCAAGGCTCACCAATGAGATGCCGACCCACCTTGGTTCTGTGTGCCCGCCACAAAGGTGATGTGCCTTTTGATATGCTCGCAGATTTGATACTTGGAGCAGTCTGTGTCTTGCCTTTCCACCTACAGTGCCTATGAAAACGTGAGCGTCTTGAGATGCTAGCCCGCCACACCTACGACCTCGGCTCTGATACCAGGTGTTGGAACGAGGGCTATGGAGGATGCAAGCGGTGAGGATCCATGGCTAGAGGTGCAGCGTGCAGAGGAAGAAGAAGAACGAGAGAGAGAGAGAGAGAGAGAGAGAGAGAGAGAGAGAGAGAGAGAGAGAGGAGAATTCGACACAGTATGCTAAAAACTCACGCTATGTATATGTTTATTCAATAACCTTTTACATATAAAGCCTCATAGCCATGCAAATTTCTAAATATTAGTGAAGTCCATCTGCATGCTTTTAGGAGATGCTCCCACGGGCTGGCACACTAAATCTGTGAGGGCTTGGAAACCCAACAAGACTTTCATTGCTTTCTTTATCTTTGGATTCCTCCTCTCGAATGGGAGAGAGTCTTCTTTTGGGGATCTCTTCAAGAGGCCTCCTAAGCTCTCTCTCCTCTTGGAGAGGAAGGGAAATTCCATAGGCACGAAGTTGTTGAGTAACTTCGGCTTGCAAAGTAGGGTTGCCCATAGCTTGTTGCAACTTAGTCACGAGATAATTCACAAACATGGGAGCATCTTCATTATCACCTTCATGTGCGAAATCAAAGCTATAAATGTTCATTCTACTCTCTTGATTATTGTCAGCCATGTTAACAAAATTTTATGTATGTACTTAGTGTATGCTTTGGCAATTCAAAACCTTAGTTGCCACTCCTCTTAGCCTTTGAAAATTGGCTCTTAAGTATCTACACCCACGGCTCAAAGTGGTTAATTATAGAGAGTAGAGGAGTAGGTCTAACATAGCAGAGTTGCCAAGGGCTAGCTCCTTTCGGACTTCTTATGGCTCAATAATGGTAAAGCCGTAGGCAAGTCTAAAAAGACTCCATTATTAAGTCCAAAGCTCCCGAGGTGTACATCATCCCCCACATAGTGGGCTCAACAAAACCGATAATAGATCCCAGTTCCACATACCCTATTATAATTAACAACATCAACCATTTATAGGCTACTTAAGAACCTCCCTCCTTAAGCAAGAAAAGAGAAACCAAATGCTCTGATACCAATGTAATGGAATTGGCCTATTTTACTTGAGAGTAGCGGAAATTAATGAGAGTACTTTTGAGAAATAACTTTGTGAGCATAACAGGTGAACATAATTGAAGATAGCAACATAATCATAGCAATTAGTTAACTTGGCATGAACAATACTTTTGCAAGAGAGAGAATTTAGAGAACATGACAACTGTTGAGGACCGGATTTATGTGGAGCCGGTCCCCCCTCCAATAGGCATTTGTATTATGATTTCTCCCATTAAGAGAGACTTGTTACAATACATTCTTTGTGTTCCTTGTGACCTAGGTGATGCAATGAAGATGGAAAGCTTCATGCATCGCAATCATAGCATAACATGAACTTGAAGAAAGCTTTAACTATCCCAAGCCTTAGTCCCAAGACCTCAAACACCTTCGAAGGTGGAGAGAGCTAGCAGGGAATGAGGGTAGGGAAGAGGAAGAAAAAACATTTCTTAGGAGAAAGAATTAGTTCCTCACTTATCATACTCTTGTTGCTAGCATACATAATAGCATAGTAATGAAGAAGAAGGAGATGGCAAGCTTAAGCATTGAAGCATGGCTCTTGGTTGGATTTTCACTCCATAGCCAAGAGTGTTGGTGTAGGCTCTCAACCTCTACTTGCTTGGAGAAGGAGAGGGAGCTCTTGCACTTTGCATAGCACACAATGAGAGTGTTTGTGAGTGTGTGTGGGTGAGTATACCCCTCAAGCAAGTCCCCCTCCTTGCTAGGTCGACCCCTCCTTCTAGCTCATAATTGAAGCTCATTGGCTCTTGCCAAGCCTAGCCAATCACAAGCTTGGTCCATTTCTAGCATTAGGTGTAGGCTTGGGACAAGTGTCCCCCTTCCCCCTTTGAGAGAGAGGACTTGATAAATGCAAAAACAATTAGATAATTCAAGTAATTTATCATTGGACCCCTTTGAAGCTTAGCCAATAGGCTTCAAGCAACACATGAAGGTAACATGGGTAGGGACCTGACATGTGTCCTTGCTGCCTCTTCAAGTTGGGGCTTCCCTTGTGTGTGTGAGTGTGTGTTCTCTATCTAATCCCTAGGAAAAGGGCTCGCCCCCCCTCTTGTAGGGATGCTTTTGACTTTAGGTGTTCAAGCACCTTACTCACCAAGCATGACAAAGCACTTGAACTAGGGGGTATTCCCACAAGCATCTCAGGCAAGCATGTCAAGGCACCTCAATCACCTTAATCAAGCGGCAATTCAAGCACCTCAAGCATGGAGCAATTCAAGAACCTCAAGAATGACAAGCACCTCGAGCTTGGGTCGGGTTCCCACCTCAAGCTCAGACCTAGCTTACCTCAGGTCAAAGGACTTTTACACACATTATTGGAGGTCTTCAATGAAGCTAACCCTAAGGTCTTATGCTCCATTGGCTAGCCTTGCTCTTTGATAGACCATCTCTCATTTGGGCCCCTTTACCATTGGCCCCGTGTTGAGATAGATCTATAAGCCATATTTATATCTTAACACTTGTTCCCGTTTATTCTCCCACATTAAGTGATCAATTTAATATGAGAAAATCATTTGGGTTGGTTAGATATTAGATTTTATGACATATAGCAGGCCAAGGATGAGGAAATCGGAGAATTAAAAAGGCAATTGGTTGAGGCAAGAGGGGATTTAGCAACTCTGAGAGCAGATCGGACAAAATATTAGCAGGCCCCAAGAGAATTTGAGGAGGGAGGAAAATTCGAACAATCCGTGTTTGAAGCTCATCAAACAGAGGTGCCCACTACAAGCATTGGAAAAGGAATGCAGGAATATGCAGATCCAGCCACAACATCCACTTTGGAGTCGTCAAGGGATGAAATTCAGCACTGGATCTCAGAAGTAAAGGACCCTTCGCACAAATCTTATATGCAATATGAACTGAAGGTGCTAGAATTGGCTGCCCTCCTCATGATCACTCCAGACGAGGTAGTAAAGAATTATGAGCACGAGATGATCACACTGCCATTGATGTGGCAAGAAGTTAAATTGTGGCACCAAAAGATGCTCCCTAAACTTGTACCAAACAGCAGAGGGGACTACAGAGAGGTTCATGTTACGGCCCTTCAGATTCATACCATCATGGATAATCAACCCCTCTTGCGGAAAAAATGGTTTCATCAGAAACCAACTGATGAAACCTATTACAAGAACGCTCCCCAGCATCTCAGGATCGACCCCACTACTATCCCATCAACAAACAGCGATCCTAGGACAGTTTTTATATTTGGCAAAGAAAAAGACTGGCAGTGCTAAACTATCTGGTAATCACAAAGCCTCTCAATAACAACCCACCATTCGAGCAGTACATGATTCAAACTCTAAAAGGGGTAATCAACATGATGAAGGAGATCCCAGATCTCGCCTGTCAGATGCTTGTAAAGATTGCCAAAATGCTCATCACATGCATTACAGCTTTCCGTGATATTGAAACAGCAAAGCATCCTTGGCAAGTTTTTGTCGAAGGTACGTGGGGCATTAGCTGGAATATGGAGACAGAAATCCCAATCAGGAATGTCATCATGGGATTGTATGCAAGAGTCATGTTTCTGCCCTCTCATTACATGCAAACCTTTGAAGAGGCTTTCATGACAGGCTTCTTCGAAGTGGACTCTTCCATATTCAATCCAATGACAAAAGATTTTCCAGCCAGCCACATCGCCTACCAAAGTACCCTTAGTAATAATCCCTTCAGAGAGCTGGCCAGCAAAGTTGAGATTGAAGCAAGAGCTCAAAAATTCAAAATCTCACTGTAACGCTCAAAAGAAGGCAGTAGACTCACTCAAAGACAGCTTGCACGAGGACGTGCAATGAATAGGAAGGGGGAATGTTTGGTGGATACATGCATATACAGGCATATGCACACCAAACCCTGTAAACACTCTATTTTCCCAAAGAAATCCATGTAATTTAGCCTAGGATGAGTTGTAACCGTGATCTAATTAGACAATACCCTCTCTACTTCTCTGAGTCTACACCCTTGTAAGAGGTCGGATGGTCGTGGGAAAGCCCCCTTAACTTTTAAAGTCAAAACCCTTAATTTTTAGGGGAGAATCATCATTAGCTTGAAGAATCAAAAACGTGCACTGTGGAGGCCTCTTACTACTACAAATTGTAATCTTCTTTTCTCCTGAACTGGTAATCAGAATTCATTTCCGAATAGCACATTGTGTTCCTTGTCGCTTGCTCTACAATCTAAGTGTGATCATTTCCAATTATGTTGTGGTTCGTGACGCATTATTTGTGAGCTAACTGCATTGATTTGGAGGTTAAAATGGTCGTTTTTTTATGTTTTGACCATGGATAAGTGTTTCTATGCTTAAGGAGGACCTTTTCGAGTACTTCTGTTTCAGTTTTCTGCACATTTTTTGTGATGGATCGTGATCTATGTACCTTCCCAGATGGTGACAGAACTTGGTAGGACTGAGCCCTTAAGTGTTGTGATACCTCTCTTTAAGTTTCATGGCATTACAGATTTGTTTGGATGCCGAAAAGGCATGATGACCTAGAGTGGTGAGATTGGATGCATACATACTGGTTGTCTGACTAGGAAGTGGTTGATTTTCTTTTGTCATAGAACGAGTAGCCCTTGAGTTCACTTTGATGACATTGACACTCTCATTAAGTCTTCGTGCCCCATCCCGAGTCGCTTCCTTGCATATTGAAATTATGTAAGTACAAAAGAGCTATGCTGTAGATGTCCGTCGCGGCGACCCGCTAACAGACATGCCTTCATCAATGAGACGAGTGTAATTCATGCTAAAGTATCATGTTTTGTACTTGATGAAAACAAATGTGAGGATTACTTTGTTGTTAAAAAATGATGTTAGTTAGTGTTCACTAAAGTGTTTCTCTCTCTCTCTCTCTCTCTCTCTCTCTCTCTCTCTCTCTCTCTCTCTCTCTCTCTCTCGCGTGCGCGCGCGCGCCTAAATTTTGCTCGATTTTGTATTTGCTCGGTAAAGTTTTCTTGGTGCTTGTTAAGACTCATTTTAGGACATGTAATGTCCAAAAATGGGATTTCCACCGATGAGAGCAAAATTAAAGCCATTGCTGATTTGCCACCACCTAAAAACTATATAGGAGTTCAAAGGTTCATGGGCCATGTTAAGCTATTAATTGTACACAATTCAAGATGGTATATGGCCAAGAAGCAGTTATGCCATGGGAGTTTGTAATTCCTAGTTTGTGGGTAGCTTCACAAGAAGGTTGGGATGGTAACCCTCTAGTTGCACGTTTATCTATGCTTGAGAGGTTAGATGAAGAAAGATAATTGGTTGTGCAGAATGCACTTGTCGAGAAAGACAGGAGAAAAAAATGGCTTGACCGTCATTTAAAGAACAAAGATATCAACGTTGGGGATAAAGTTCTTATGTATGGAGTGCGTAACAAGAAGAAAAAGTTGAAATATGTGAGAAAAGGACCATATAGAGTATGTGAAATCACCCCACAAGGTACCATTCGTGTGGAACTCTTGATGGAGTTGAAACCATTGGATTCCTCAATGGGAGTAAATTTACGAGTTACCATGATCCTTTAAGTCAAGAGGAGCTACGTGCCATCCACCAAGAAAAGGTAGCCAAGGCACCAACTAAATTGAAAAAGATACAAGCTCAAGCTGAGGCTAAGGAGCTACAGCAACTATTAGACACCAATGAGAGGCCAACCTTGGAGTTACACATGCATTTCACGTTGAAATAGAGGATAATTTGTTGGACTCTGACACACCTCTTTGATACCCTATTGAGTTAAATAAAGCCTATGGGAAAGTGCTATATAATGCCTTATTGGACACGGGTGCTAAATACAATCTGCTATCATATGGAGTGTGGTGTCAGTTAGGTAAGCCACCTCTAGCTGAGAGTACTATCCAAGTCAAGGGAATCAACAAGAAAAAAACCGTTGTTTTTGGAACCTGGCACACTTCTGTCAGTTATGACAATGGGGTCGTATCTCAAGACTTTTTGTTCATGCCTATCGGAACTATGGAAGGTAATATAAACCTAGGACACACGTGGACTATTGATTGGGGAATTGGGAGTGTCACAACACAGAAACCAACTCTTAGTCCCTCAAATATCACTTCCTGAGGAAATACAATCCAAAACATTGCATGTCCAAGAGGTTGAACCATATGTACCTATGGCCCAGCCCTCTAGAGCTTCAACTTTTGTTGCTAAAACAAAACATGAGACACACGAGACTCATCAAAATATAATAAAAAAAAGGTACAAATGGGTCCCTAAAGCTTCTTTAGCGACCAATTCTCACATTAAAAAATAGGACCCTTGTAAAAAAACGCCCCACTCACTCCAAGAAATGTAAGAAAACATGGCGTTGGATTCCTAAATGACAACTGAAAGCCCAAGGCTACTATGAAGGAAATTATCAAATCTGGGTGCCAAAACATAAATTGTGTTCTTACATGTCACCTATAGACCCATGTGAGTCAAATCCTGTAACGATAAGGCCGATTAAAGATCGTGGAAAGGGAAAGATCACATAACACTATACACCTGATCCGAAGCTAGTTTGGGTACCAAAGAAAGAAAAATTTATTCCACCAAGCTCAGAAACAGGGAAGTCAAATGAAGATTCTTGCTCTTCATATAGCTCTTTTACAAAAATATAAGCTTCGACACAACCTACACCTATCATTGTAAATATCCATACAAACAAGAAATAATTTGCACCTACAAAAACGTTGCAAGTAAGATCATGGGAGAACACCTTACCAACCTTGCAACTAGATGAAATGCCTAGGGTGGTGAAAAAATATTGGTGAGAGTCTTCACCCATTACAACTTGGAACAATTGGTTTCAAAAGGTGACAGCATCGTTCCAAAAGGTATGATCTACCCAAGGAAGGGGGGAGTCTTTGTTGATATCCATCATTCACTTGCTTCCCTCTTAACCTTCCTCCCTAACCTCTCAATCTCCCAATCTTAGGGAATGCCCTATACTCAAGAAATAAAAATAAAAAAGTAAGAGAGCAAGAGCCATCAAACAAAAATCTGGAAACTTGCAAATTCTAGTTCATGACCCAAAAATCATAATAACACATTATGCACAAGGACACAATCTTTTGGCATGACCCTTATAATATTTGTAAACTAACCAAAATATATTTGTGTTTACAGTTATGGCTAGTATGCTAGAGTCATCCACTCCTACGTTGGTTGAGAGGTACCCTTTTTACTTTTCACAAGTGTTTCACTTAGTCTACTCGGTGCTTGCGTGTGAATGGGATTTGGTAGATACGCTAGCGTGTGAGAAGAATTCTGAGGAATTAGAATGGCTGATATGTCTCTTGACCACGACTGATCCCTACTTAGTAGAGAACGCCTCTCCGATTGCACAAGCTTACCCTTTCGACCAAGATGACTATAGACACCTAGTGACATTCTCAGTGAACATGTGTGTATCTAATGTGAGGAAGATATACATGATTACATGGATGAAAATATGGTCTCACGAATGATGACTTTTATTTTCTCGACGATGACAAGGATATAGGGGTTTAGACCTAGGGCTAGCCATCTATTCAATATCATGTTCCCTTGACCCTCCAAGGGGGGTGCAAATAATTAGGTTAGGGTTCTTCATGTTGTTTTGATTGTGTTCAATAAAGGTTGGTGCCTCTTTCCACTGATGTGCATCCTAGAAGTATTTTTAGTGTTTTCTAGTGTGTACAGGAATGCATTGTAGTTTTTGGGATTTTGCATCTTTGTCTAGTTCACTCTTCGAATCGAGAGCGATCATCAACCCGAACAGGTGTTTCTTGTCCATTAGCATTGCCTCTTGTCGTTTTTAGCATACCTGTTTTCCTACTTTAATTGTGAATGGTAGCACAATATTCAGCATATTTGCTAAGTTTAGAACGTTAGATTCAATATAATTTTTTGTCATAATTCTTTGTCTAGGTTTAAGAATCAAGCAGTCTGACTAAGCTAGTTTGACCAAGATAGGCAGTAGAGAACTTCTCTTAATACCATTGGGAATGCCTTCCCAATAATCAATGGTTACTTTAGGTTCTTAATTCAATTTAGGAAGCATCATGTGCAATGTACTAGGGATTTCTAGTGGCCTTAATCTCTCTTGACCTTTAGCTTAAGAATTATAAAGGGAGTTTACTAGTGTGATGGGCCTGGGGCCCCCAAAGTTACAAAATTGAAATGCTGAAAAAAAACAAAAACAAAAACAAAAGTACCAAAAATGTAAAATCTTAAGCTGGAAGAGAAATCTCAGCTTGATTAAGT
Organism: Adiantum capillus-veneris; assembly: GCF_014529385.1. Taxonomy (NCBI): domain Eukaryota; kingdom Viridiplantae; phylum Streptophyta; class Polypodiopsida; order Polypodiales; family Pteridaceae; genus Adiantum; species Adiantum capillus-veneris. The sequence continues at coordinate 125,096,894 of NC_140956.1, forward strand.
ACTTTAATCATATGTTCTACCTATGGTACTAGAGTCCTAGAGGTTCCCAATGTGGGCGCTTTTTCTTGAAAAGTAAAAAGCCCAAGGCATACAAAATAAGAACACACGTCAAAAATTGAATTAATGTGGAAAACACTTTGGGGGTTCAAACAAAGGGAATAATTCATGCGATGATTTCATAAGCAATTCCTTTTATCGTAACTAGAAGGTCTTCTGGGTATAGCCTCTAATCAATTTGTGTGCCTATTCACTACATATGCTTTTTAATTGCATATGAGAATGTAACTACTGTGAGATTTTTTGTTAATTTTGTAGTGTTTGAAGAAATCTCAAGACTACAAACTCAGATGCTCTTCCACCTCGATGAACGAGTTCCATTTCAAGGATGGAATCTACATCAGGAAGGGGGGCATGTTAACCCTTACTGACACCCTATCACCTTCGACGGACGCCTTATCATTATTTGATCGAGTCATGGACCGGGCTTGTCGGTCCAATAGGTGTGTGGGTGATAGCCGATGAGAGGTGCACTACTTATTCCATTTTTACATGATTTTTACTATGACCGGCCGCTGTGGGCGTCCATGTGTGAATGGGTCAGACTCTTATAAAAGGTCCATTTTGACCTAAAATCCTCATTCTTTGAGGTGTATGCTAAGAAACTGCTCTTTCTCTACCTCTATCTCCTTCTCCTTCGTGTGCTCACAGGTGTGTGTGTGTGTGTGTGTGTGTATGCTTGAGAGAGAGAGAGAGTGTGTGTGTGTGTGTGTGTGTGTGTGTGTGTGTGTGTGTGTGATATTGAGCATTGCAGCGACATCAGTGGCGGCAAGGCGGTTGAGCGTAGCGGCGGTGGCGGTTCCTTCTTCTTCGCAGCACAGGACTCTTCACGACGGAAGCATTGAGCGGTGAGTGACACACCATTGCCCCTTTGAGCTTGCTAGGGCTGTCTAGTTGTGTGTTTGCAGCCATTCGTGGCTCTCACACGGTGTTTGATAAGTTCCCAACCTCTGACACCTACAACAAATCACACACTCGTGATTTTGTTTCCAGAGTACTCAAATTTGAGCTTCCAAATCTTGCCATCTTTTCTTGCTAAATTCAGTTCATTATCAGCTTCCATGTCCATTGGAGCTGTTGAAAACCGCATTGTGGCCACTCCTATTACTCAAGTGAAAAGAAGATGAGGATCTGTGAAGAAAGCCAAGGTTCCCAGGGAAAAGAAGCCCAGCATGCAATGGGGCCTCTCATTCTCCTTACCTCATAGGTAATCAATTTGTCTGCAGACTCTCCCTTTCATTTGTTAGCTTCTATGTAATTTAGTCATGGCTCTTGTCAAATTCTATGTAATTCTGCTATGACATTGTCGAAGGAAGGGGATTTGTAGATTCCATGGCTAAATTTGCCTACTCTTATGATGCTTTCTTAGATTATTGTGGAGGCTATTGCTAACCTCAAGGAGAGGAAAACAAGCTCAAGCCAGTCTGCTATGGTGAAGAACCTTAACAAGGAATACGACAGTGGCCCTCTGCCTGTTTTTTGGTGTAGCTATCTGTACAGATGAACAAATCTATGGAAAAGAAGAATCTATTCAAATCAAACACTCTTTCAAGACTACATAGGGGGTAGAGAAGCCTATGGCAGCAAAGAAACCTCTTGTGCCAAAGAAGCCATCAGTGGTGAAATCACCCAAGCTCATGTCAGCAAAGTCAAAGCAAAAGGTGCTTGTGGAGGTAAAGTCTTCGGGTCTTGTTTCCATGCAGAGCATCCAAAGCCTGTTGGAACTCAAAATTGAGGACCCTTGTTGTTGGTAAGCAACTCTCCAAGATATGGAATAGGGTGAATATTTGGTTCAAAAGTTTAGTTCATCTACAAATGTACATCCTAGGAGAGTACTCAAAATTGAGCCTCTGAAGCTTGCCATCATTTCTTGCTAAATTCAATTCTATTCCTCTGTCCATCAGCTTCCATGGCCATTGAGGCTTCAAAAAACCACATTGTGGTGACTCCTACTATTCATGTGAAAAGCAAATGAGAAACCTCTAAAGAAATCCAAGGTTCCCAATGAAAAGGAGTGAATTTGCAGATTCCATGGCTAAATTTGCTTGCTCTTATGGCGCTCTCTTATATGAATGTAGAGGCTATCTCTGCCCTCATAGGCATTGGCATTTTTGGACACTCAAAAGTGGTTTTTTTTCTCTTTTTTCAGCCTATTGCAAAGCTGAGTAATGGGAGATTCCTTGAACGTCACTAACTACAAGTTTTGGTACCGATCTGACACCTACAAGCATGCTGAAATTTGTTGTTCAACATCAGTGTTGTTTTTTAGCCCTCATTTTCCTCGTTGGACAACCAACTACTACTTGTGTTATTTGCCTCTTAACTCAGTATCCTCTTCTATGGCTATTAATCTTCAGCATTGATCCTTGGACCACCAATTTTTCTAACGGTTCACAGGTGGTTGCTGACTTGAGAGGGGGATACTAATGTGTGGAGTACATCAGACACCATTCCTTGAGCACCGCACATGATGACTCCATCCATGTAGTAGAAGGGACAACAACCCCTGAAGGTAGCCTCCCCATCTATTATGACTTAGGCGCCTTCATCTCCTGGGACTACATTGGCCTCTCAGAATGACATACCCATCAACTATGCCCTCACACAGTTTGTTGAGGCCCAAGAAGCTCGATTTGCACATCTATCCGCTAAAGTTGATGGGAATAGATTTGCACATCTATCCGCTAAATTTGCTTGCTCTTTCACCAATTTCCCAATACTCGAATCACCTAGGAAAGAGTATCCCATCAACTTGAATCCCCAAAATTTTAGACCACCATGATCATCCACTATCCCATTTCTTGTAAGCACGACAATAAGCTGAAGACACATTTCAGCCAACATCTTTTGATGCACCAAACTTTGGATAGTGCACATCCACAGTACCAGTATACATAGCAGATTTCATAGAGTGTGAGTTTCCCTCAGCCCTCATCCCTCCCACAAAACCAATCAGAACGGGGTCAGATACATGAGCTCTACATTCTTTGTCCTGCATGATAACCTTTCTAGATGCCCACGTAAGAGTAACACCACCTAGCTGGCCCACGAAGAAGGACAAATCCTCCAAGGAAATAGACAAGCTTCTTGTGAAGAACGCGGATTCAAAGAGTGATTTGGATTCAATTTTTAACTTTGCAGCTACTGTTTCGGCCACAGTGGCTAAGGTAGTTCCAACTTAACTCCTTCTATATGCTCCAGCCAAAGAGCATACCTTATACAAAGGTCTACGTACTGAGTTTCTATTATGGACTCTGGAACAACAGGGCAGACTGGCATCCATAATGAATCCTAGCACTAAAGAAACAAAACAAATAGAAAGAATTATGACAACAAAAGGGTAGTTGATAGGGTTTGTTGTACAGTCCAATATAAATGTGGAAGGTTGCTAGATGGAAGCATGCTTACTAGTGCGACTAACGCTAGACTTAAGTGTTAAGTATGGAGCCTGATTTACTCCTTGTAACTTTTAGTTTTCAAATTGCACATTTTTAAGGCCCCCGTTATGAGGAGAAGCCATGGTGCATAAGAAAAATCACTCGTTGTTTATCGGAATATTATGGCCAGATGGCGGCCAGAAAGTAATTGGAAAACAGTCAGTCGGTTGGTTGGTGGATGGACGTCAATGTCTAGTGGTCGGTGGTCGGAAGTCTTTGGTCGGTGGCCAAATTCAATGGCCGGTGGCTGATTTCTACACGAACTTGTCTTCTCAAAGGCGGCCTCGCATGGGTGCATGGGAGAATTCAACTCGGACTTATCTACACAAGGGCGGCTACACAGGGATGTCTCTCATGAGAGAGGGTAGCCCTTTTGGCCTATAAAAGGGGGTCTCTTCTACACACAAAAGGTATTGTGGTGCATTGTGAAGTTGACATGAGGTGGTGAGAGTGAAGCAAGGCAAGAGCTCCATTCAGGGTATATATCTTTTGTAACCTACTTCTAGTTTGAAGTACTAAAGCCATTGAGTGGCTGCTTTTCCGTGGATGTAGCCCACATTGGGTGAACCACGTATATCATGCTCTCTCTCTCTCTCTCTCTCTCTCTCTCTCTCTCTCTCTCTCTCTCTCTCTCTCTCTATAGTAGACAGCAGTCCACACTTTTGATCATAACTTCTTCATCCGAACTCCGATTTGGGTGATCTATAGCCTCAATCGAAGAGCACAAAATCCTCTACGCATTGATGTAAAGACAGAAATTTTCAGAGTTATGGAAGGTGTTTCTGTAGCAGCATTTCCTAAGTGAACAGGTTCAACAAAATTGATTCTCATCTCCTATTTTACATACAATGTCTTCCGGCACTCGCAAGGGTTCTTCTTCTTCAACAAGGTCCACAACCATTGTGGAAAATGAATTAAAATCTCCTAAGTGTGGAGATAGCAATACAACCACCCAACCAACGACATCGAAAACCATGATCATGGCGTACTTGGTATCATTGCAAGAGACCGTAAACAAACAAGGCGAAGACTTACGAGCACTTGCAATGGAGAATGGCACGCTAAGTACTTGTGGTTGAGAATGAGAATCTCAAGAGGACACTTGAGATGCAAACAACACGTTTGATGCAACTTGAAGAGGAAGTCAAGGAATGTAAACGCTCTCTTGTGGACTTGAATGCTTTGAAGGAGCGGATGAGCAAAGTAGAGCATGACCATGTATTGAAAGAGGAGAAATTTGACACTATGAGCCGGGATGTATGCGACATGAAAAATGTATGCACAAACAAGTCTTGGGCTGATGTATGTGGTAGCAATGTGGTTTCTAATTCCTCACTCATGCAAGCTATGGTTCAAACAAAGAATGTTGAGAATGTGGATGTGGAGGAGTTAAAGGAATGGGAGCGACGTTCCAAGAACATTGTTATTCGTGGAATTCCCGAAGAGAAGTTAGAGACACCTCCTTCTCTTGCCATTGTTATTGAAGATTTCTTCAAAACCCACTTTGGCATGTCCGGAGTTATGGTCTATAGAGCACATAGAGTGGGGAAGCAAGGAGCTCCTCGCTCGGGAGAACGGCCATTGTATGCACCATGCCGGATGAGACCAAGCGAAAGATTATCCTTGATAATAGTTGGATCTATTTGAGGGATACAAAATGTTTTGTATGTGAAGATCGCACTATTAAGCAACAAAATATGCGTCGCAAGGCATATGAGAAAAAGAATAATAAAAACAAGGAGATCTCTCATGAAGAAAATGTGCCCAAGGAGGAGGCAAGTCTCTCAAGCAAATAGGGATGCGTGACCTATGAGACCGAGTTACAATTGAAAATATGCTTTTGGAATTGTAATGGATACCCATGGAATGCGGGGGTTGGCATTGATGAACTAACAAGCAAAGCCGATGTTGTACTTCTTGTTGAAACTTGGGAGCATGATACACAAAGGATTAACGGCTTGGAGGATTACAATGTACATTCATTGATGTGGTCAAAGAATCTCAAGCAACGAAGAGGACAAGGAGGGTTAGCATGTATGGTTAAGAAAGGATTGGAAGATTTTGTATCAATTGTGAAAGATGACAAGTACAAACGTTATGTATGGCTGAAAATTATGACACCAAAAAGAGCACCCATTTTTGTAGCCGGTTGCTACATTCCTCATCATGATTCTCCCTTTTATGCTTGCATGGATAGAGATCAACCATTTTCTGATTTGGAAGAGGACATTGCTTATTTCAAAGGTGAAGGTGATGTTATTGTATTTGGGGATATGAATGCTCGCACAAAAACATTGCAACATGATACTCAACAATTTGATATGCCATACATTTCAAGGGAGTTGGAGGAAGTTCACTTGTATGATCGTACTTCAATGGATGAGAAAGAGTCGGATCACTATGGAAAGTTACTTTTACACATGTGTAATAGCACGGGTATGCTCATTGCCAATGGTGTATCTTTGTGGAGTGGAACCAATGGATTTACATGTAGGAGACATAATGGGGATAGTGTGATTGACTATATGCTACTCTCTGAAGCCATCATGTATCGCATAAAGAGTTTTATGTTTGGTCAATGGACCCCAGAATCTGACCATCGCACCTTATGTATTGACCTTTCATGTGGAGAAGCAACTAAGCATGATAATCTCAGCCAAAGGAAAGAGAAGTTATCACTATGTATGGATTTCAAACGGGCACCAATGTACATTGAAATGGTTGAGCAAAAATTATGGATGACAAAGCTTCAATGTGATGCACCATTGGAAACTAAATGGGAAGCTTTCAAGAAAGCTATTTGTTCTTGTGTGGAAGAATGCTTTGCCATAAAGCATCTCCATGGTATCAACAAAGATAGATCACGCAAAAGGTGGTTTGATAAAGAATGTCAAGATGCTCAAAAGTCCTTGATAAAGCTTGATGCAACTATGGACAAAGACAACTATCAAAGTCATTTGCATACATACAAGGCATTGATTCAAAAGAAGAGAAGAAGATGGGAAGTAAAGCAACAAGAATTTCAAGTCCAAGAAAAGGCACATGCATGTGGAAGATTTTGGAGAAACTTGAGAGGCAAGCGGGTTGAGAATTTTGGTAACTTGAGTCTAGTGGATATGTACACACATTGTAGGCAATTATATGAGCAAGCAAATACTGAAAAAATGCCATTTTATGGTTCACTCCCATGTATGCCGTCTTTTTTTACTATTGAGGATGTATGCGGTGGGCTTGAAAAGTTAGCCACTCGCAAAGCGGGAGATCTTCAAGGTATCAAGCCGGAGATGATCAAATGGACAGGAGATTTTACCCATGAGTGGATGTGTGATATGTTCAACCTTGCACTTCAACATGGTATGCCTTATGATTGGAGTACTAATTGGGTTAAGCCTTTGCATAAAGGAGGGGATGTAAAGAATGTAAGCAACTACCGGACTATAATGATTGGGTCTCTTATGGCAAAGTTGTTTGGGTGCATAATGGAGATGAAATTGAGTGATTGGGCTGAAGAGAATGACAAGCGTGCAAAGGGACAAGCGGGTTTTCGTCAATGCCATAGCACCATTGATCATCTTGTCACTCTTCGTGTTCTCATGGAGAAAAGTCGGTTGAAAGGCAAGCGATTGTATTGTTGTTTTGTGGACTTTAAGAAAGCCTTTGATATGATTCCACGTAACAATTTGTGAAGAAGGATGGAAGAACTCCAAGTGCCAAGTGAGTTTATGCTTGCGGTTTCTCGAATCTATGAGAAGGTGATTTGTCAATTGCGCATGGGAAGAGAAATTTCAGAAATTTTTGTAAGCACTATTGGGGTTAAACAAGGATGTCCATTGTCACCAACTCTCTTTGGTCTATGCATCGATCAATTGGAACAAATGGTACTTGACTTTATGCAAGAAGAAGGCATTGAAGAGGTCACTATTTGCAATGCGGTAATCATGCTTTTGTTGTATGCGGATGATGTAGTGCTTCTAGCACACACTTTAGAAGATGCACAAAAGCTTATGGTTGTCCTTGAGAACTTTTGCTTGCATAGTGGGCTGATTGTAAATGAATCCAAAACAAAGGTTATGCTTGTGAAAACCAACCATAAGGAGAAGCCATGCATTGTGTACAACAACGAGACACTTGAAGTTGTTGAGAGCTTTAAGTACCTTGGCCTTGAGGTTCCATCCAATCACAAGTGGCATGAATGTGCTATGCGTCGTTTGGAAGCGGGAAAGAGAGCATATTATGCATTTGAGAACATGTGTAATGCGGGAAACATCAAGTGTTGGGTTCTCAAGAAGTATCTTCTTGATGCATTGGTGACACCGGTTCTTCTTTATGGAGTTGAAGTGTGGGGCGGGAGCATCTCAAAGTCTACTTGGAAAGAGTTTGAGAATGTCCAAAAGCGTTTTCTTACAAACTTTCTCCAAGTTAACACACAAACACCATATATGCTCCTACTTCTTGAGTCGGGATCTCTTCCAATTGAGGTTATGGGCATGGAAAGGGTTGCCAATTGAGGTTATGGGCATGGAAAGGTTTGTGGAGTACATGATAAAGATGCGTCAAAACCCCTCACATCGACTTCCTACAATTGCATGGGAAGCAAGCAAAAAAGTTCAAAAGACGCATAAAAGCAAGATCTTGAGCACGGGATGGATGCAAGACATACAGAAGTGGTTTGGGAGATGGGATGCATTACACTTGCTACATAATGCTTCAATTGACTCTCAAGTGAATGAAGCTTTTTTACAACGCCAATGTATTACGGCTTGGGAGAAATCCGGTGGGTCACGCTTCATACATTACACCACCTATATTGCCCCCAACTACAAAACCATGTTCTTCGCTGAGAGAGGGAACCGTACTCACACTTATATGCTTGAGCATATTCCCTTGTCCGCGATACGCACTATCGCAGCAATTCGGCTTAGCTCCCATTTCCTTCAATGCGAGATAGGGCGTTGGGGCAATGGAGAAGAGTCAAATCGATTGTGCACATTATGCTCACTGCAAGTTCGAGAGTCTGAGTACCACACACTACTAGAGTGCTCAGCTTTTGATCACATCCAAACTTGCTTCTCTCACATTTTCATCCATAACTTAGACTACACACTTTCCTCTCCCAGCCAAAGTGTGGGCTCTCCATTGCGACTCTCATCACTACAATTTTGGAGCATCGAGAGTCACTCATCAGCCATACACATACTACATCACATGTAACTTTGGTCCCATAGGTCATATTTGACCTCCGAGGACGATAATAAAATCTATCTATCTATCTATCTCTCTCTCTCTCTCTCTCTCTCTCTCTCTCTCTCTCTCTCTCTCTCTCTCTCTCTCTCTCTCTCTCTCTAATCTCTCATGTGTGAAAATTATCTCTCTCCATTAAGTAAACTACTCTAGTATCTCTTAGATACATCCTATTTTCTAACAGCTGGTATTACAGAAAGGTTTTCTCGTAAGTAAAGTATCTCAAGGAAAGGATTCCTTGAATTGAGTGGGAGTAATGGCGGAGGAAGGTAAGCTCAAGATCGATATGTTCAATGGCAAAAACTACCAACATTGGAAGATGCAGATTGAAAACTATCTCTACTAGAAGGACCTTTATTTTCCACTCAGCTGTCTTGCAAAGAAGCCCATAACATGGCAGATAAAGAATGTATTGTCCTTGATCGAAAGGCATTAGAAACAACCTAGCTAATCTTGGCGTCAATGGTGGCCTTCAATGTTTTGAAGATGAAGACCACAGAGGACTTGATGAAGTCACTTGATGGCCTCTACGAGAAACCATCGGCATCCAATAAGGTATTTGTCATGAAGCACTTATTCAATCTAAAAATGGTAGAGATTGGTTCAGTTGCAGAAAATCTAAAAGACTTTTAACACCGAGGTCTGACATAAGTCAACTTCGATTGGTGAAGGTCAATTTTGACGACCAAGTGTGAGACCTCCTTATACTATCATCTCTTCTGGATAGTTGAGATAGCCTTGTGATGGATGTAAGTAACTTTGTCTCTAGCACAAAGACTCTTAGGTTTGATGATGTTGTGGGTGTTCTCCTAAGCAAGGAAATGTGAAGGAGAAGCACAAGTGAATCACCGTGTTGCACTGTCAGTGAAAATGGGGGAAGATCGAAGGAGAGGTTCAAAAATCAAAAGGGTCGTGATCACTCAAGGCGGAGCAAGTCACACACAAAGTCAGTTCTTGAATGTTGGAATTGTGGCAAGAAGGGCTACGTCAAGAAGGATTGTTGGTCTAAGAAGAAGAAGGACTCGGAGTCTGAAGACAAAAAGGCAATATCAAAAGCCAATGTGGCAGGTAAAGTAGAGCAACACGCTCTAATTCTCTCATTATGTGTCTAATTTCTGGATAGTAGACTTCGGGGCTTCATTTCATGTGACACCACACAAGCAGCATTTCCAAGATTACACCAAAGGTAATTTTGGGTATTCATACTTGGGAGATAATGAAACTTATGAAATTGTCGGCAAAGGTACACTTTGTGTCAAAACTACAAATGGAAATGAATGGAAGCTTAAAGATGTTAGGCATGTTCCTTCTCTTCACAAAAATTGATCTCTACAGGACAATTGGACGATGAAGGTCACAACATTTCATTCGAAAACAAGCGGTGGAAGATTTCAAAGGGATCTTTGGTGGTTGCCAAAGAAGAAAAGGTTGGTACACTTGACTTGTGTACTGTCAGCACACAATCTTCAACTTGTGCAACAGCTATAGAAGTCAACAGTGTGGTGTGGCACTACCCGCTTGGGAATATGAGTGCCAAAGGAATTCAAGTCCTTCAATCAAAGAATATTCTACCCCGTTTGAAAGTGTTCAAAAAGCAAGAAATGAAAGAAAACATAAACAACTTGAATTCGTTCATTCGGCGGATGTTTAGGGTCCTGCAAGTACACCATCCCTTGGTGGCTCATTGTACTATGTAACATTCATAGACGATGCAACTAGTAAAACATGGGTTTATGTAATGAGAATAAATCCAATGTGTTTTCCATATTTCAAACTTGGAAATTGTGGAGAATGGACCAAGTACCAAGCTTAAATCCCTCAGATCCGACAATGGAGGCAAATATTGCAACCAAGCTTTTGAAATATTTTGTGCTAGCAATGGCATTTGGAGGCAAAGTGTAATGGAAATTGCCTATGAACATTGAGAATAGCGGAATTAAGAGAACTGTAGTGAGCATTTTAATGAGACTACTTGTAGAAAATAGAGGGTGAACTTGATTAGCGATAGCAACATAACCATTAGAAAAATACTCTGTAAGAGAGAGAATTAGAGAACTTGACAACAGTTGAGGACCGGATTTATGTGGAGCTGGTCCCCCCTCCAAATGGATTTTTTATTATAATTTCTCCCATAAAGAGGGACTTGGTACAATACAAGCGTTATGTTCCTTGAGACCTTGATGGTACAATGAAGATAGAGAGCTTCATGATCCACATTTATTCCCGTAACTTAGCTAAATGAAAGCATTAACTTGTTCCCGGTCTCAGTCCCAAGACCTCAAACACCTTCAAAGGTGGAGAGAGCTAGCAGGGAATGAGGGTAGGGAAGAGGAAGAAGAAACATTCTTACGATAAAGAAATAGTTCCTCACTTATCATCACTCTTGTTGCTTAGCATAGCATAATACCATAGTATTGATGATGAAGAAGATGGAAAGCTTAAGCATTGAAGCATGGATCTTGGTTGGATTTGCATTCCGTGGCCAAGAGTATTGGTGTAGGCTCTCAACTTCTCAACAAGCTTGGAGAAGGAGATGAAGTTCTTGCACTCACTTCACACAATGAGAGTGTGTGTGCGTGTGTGGTAGAGAGTATACCCCTCAAGCTAGCCCCCAAGTTTCTTGGGTCGACCCCCTCTTTTTTCCCTTGATTGAAGCTCATTTGCTCTCCAAGCCTAGCCAATCACAAGCCTTGGTCACGACTAGCAATAGGGGTAGTCCTTGGACAAGTGTCCTCCTTTCCCTTTTGAGAGAGAGGACTTGATAAATTGTTAAACAATTAATTTATTTAGCTAAATTCTCATTGGACCTCATTAAGGGTCAACCAATAGGCTTTAGGCACACCATGAGGGAAACCTAGCTAGGGGCTTGACATGTGGCCCTTTTGCCTCTTTGAGCAAGGGGTGCCCTATGGATGAGGGAGTGAATACTCAACCCCATCCCCTACTCTCATGGTTCGCCCCCTCCTTTGTAGGCCTTGCTTTGACTTCAAGTACCTCAAGCACCTTAGCCCCCAAGTACCTTAAGCATTTCAAGCACCTTAATCATCAAGCATGACAAGCACCTTAAGCACCTTAGTCAGCAAGCAATACACGCACCTCAAGCACCTTAGTGAGCAAGAACGACAAGCACCTCAAACTTGGGCCGGGTTCCCACCTCAAGCACATCCCTAGCTTGCCTAAGGTCCTATGTCTAATGACTTTTAATACTAACCTTTGGAGGTCTTTAATGAAGATAACCCTAAGGTCTTTCAAGCTCCATTATCTAGCATTGCTCTTTGATAGACCATCTCTCATTTGGACCCATTGACTTTGGCCCCGTGTTGAGATAAATCCATAAGCACATGTCTATATTCTAACTCTTGTTCCTGTTTATTCTCCCACGTTAAATGATCAGTTTGATATGAGAAGATCATTTGGTTAGTTAGATGTTAGATTTTATGACACAAAGGACAATCCCAAGGACACCTCAACAAAATGGCAATTTGGAAAGGATGAATAGAACAATGATCAGTTAATCACCCTCAATGGCATTGGATGGGGGGGTTCCAAAAGAGGCATGGACAGGTAAACTGATGAATTATGCATTTCTCAAAGTGTTTGGGTGCGAGGCTTTCATGCACATAGATAGAAGCCTAAGATCAAAGCTAGATGTAAAGTCCAAAATGTGCTTATTTATTGACTATGGAGAAACTGACTTTGGGTATTACCTATGGAATCTTGAAGATGGTAAAATCTTTAGAAGTAGAGATGTAATTTTCAACGAACAAAATATGTACAGAGATTACTTGGAAAGAAAACATACAAAAGATGCAGGTACATAAAGCTTGAGGACGGTGAAGACTAAAGGAGTGAAAATGGTGACAACGTGCAACAACATCAACCGAATGAGGAGCCTCAACCTATGCCCCAAAGATCTACAAGAGCAAGTAGACCTCCAGAAAGGTTTGTTCCTTCCTTCAACCATCTCTTGGTCTCAGATCTGGAGAGCCGGAGTCAGACGAAGAAGCTATGCAACATGAATCCAAAGAAGAATGGATGAAGAGAATGCAAGTGGAGATGGACTCATTACATCACAACCAAACATGGGAGTTGGTTGAGTTTCCTAATGGTAAGTGGGCACTGCAGAACAAATGGGTGTACAAGCTAAAGGAAGAAGAAGGTGGGAAGAAAAGGTACAAGTCCAGGCTTGTGGTAAAAGGGTTTTCTCAAAAAATAAAGGTATTGATTTCAATGAAATATTCTAATGAACTCAATTAGGCTTGTCTTAAGCCTTGTGGCTACGCATGACTTAAATCTTGAGAAAATGGAATACGGCATTCCCTCATGGTGACTTAGAGGAGGAAATTTACATGCTTCAAACAAAGGGATAAGAAGTAAAGGGTAAGGAGAAAATGGTTTGCAGATTAAAGAAGATCTTGTATGGTCTAAAGCAAGCATCAAGACAGTGGTACTTGAAGTTTGATCGATGGATGCTGGATCACGAATTCAGGAGATGCAACTCATATCATTGTGTCTACACGAAGAATTTGGGATATTAAGTTTAAGAATTATTCTTTTAAAGATGCTAGATGAATGCAAAGAACCTAGCTTAAGGATAATATGAACCTTGTCAATGCTTAAAATGTTACACTAGAGTAAGCATACGAAAATGCATTTTAAATCAAAAATGTTTTTGTCTTATAAGACTAGTTCTCATTTTATTGTGCACAATTTTAAAAGTATGCATGCTTAGAATCATGTTTGTGATGACGACGTCTCCCAAAACCCAAGTAGAACTTGTCATTCTACTTTGGAAGTATGATATGGACTAAAGAGCAGACATGCTTGCGGCAGCTACGTCTCCCAAGCACCAAATGGACTAGTCATCCATCTTGGAATGAAGTCGTAGGGTAAAAAGGGATCCTCTACCCGCTAAGAAACATGGACTAATGACTAGGCTTTATCTTCTCTACCTCATAATCGAGGACGACTATGATTTCAAGAGAGAGGTAATATCATAAAATATAATATCTAGCTTTACCAAATGATTTTCTCATATTAAACTGATCATTTAATATGGGAGAATAAACGAGAACAAGAGTTAGAATAGAGACATGTGCTTCTAAACCTGTCTCAACACGAGACCAAAAGGAGAGATGGGCTCATCTCAATAGGGGTCCAAAAGGAGATGGTCTATCAAAGAGCAATGTGCGATAAGTGCTTCTAGAATTACCTCAGCAGGAGACCAAGAGGAGAGATGGTTACATCTCAATAGGGGTCAAAAAGGAGTTAGTCTATCAAAGAGAAATGTGCAACTAGTGAAGCATAAAAGACCTTAGGGTTAGCTTCATTAAAGACCTCCAATGGTTAGTTTTAAAAGTCCTTTGACCTTAAGCAAGCTAGGGCTGAGCTTAAGGTGGGAACCCGACCTAAACTTAAGCAAGCTAGGGATGTGCTTCAGGTGGGAACCCTAAGCAAGCTAGGGATGTGCTTGAGGTGGGAACCTTAACCAAGCTAGGGTTGCGCTTGAGGTGGGAGCTCGACCTAAACTTAAGCAAGCTAGGGCTGTGCTTGATGTGGGAACGCGACCTAAACTTAAGCAAGCTAAGGCTGTGCTTGAGGTGGGAACCCCACCTAAGGTGCTTATCATGCTTGATGACTAAGGTACTTGAGGTACTTGTCACATTTAATGAGGAAGTTGCTTGAGAAGCTTCCTATGCATGGGGGGTAAGATGCTTGAGTTAAAAAGAGAACCTACTCACTAAATGAGGAAGATGCTTGAGAAACTTCCTATGCATAAAAATCTCAAAGTTAGGGGAATTCTAAAAGATCACATGGGACACATGTCAGACTCTCACTAAGCTTGACCACATGGTGTTCTTGAATGCTATTGGTTGGGCTAAAGAGGGGTCCAATGAGATACTACTTCCATCTAACAAATATCTAGATATTTTCAAGCTCTCTCTCTCTCTAAGGGGTAAGGAGGACACTTGTCAAAAGACTACCCATATGCTTGACTGCATGATGGATGTGATTGGCTAAGGGGAGAGGGGTCCAATGAGCTTGTAGCAAGTAGAATTTTTGCACAAAGCAAGAAAGGGGGGTGCTAGGGGGATATACTCCACACACACACTCATTTGCAAGGCTATTCGCACTTAGTGAAAGTTGAGGAACACCACCTCCTTCTCCAAGCTTGTGAGAGTAAAAGCCTACACCAACACTCACATGGAATGCAAATCCAACCAAGAGCTATGATTCGATGCTTAAGCTTGCCATCTTCTCCATCTTCATTACTATACTATTATATATGCTAGCAAGAAGAGTAATGATAAGTGAGAAACTATTTCTTTCTCCTATGTAATGTTTCTTCTTCCTCTTCCCTATCCTCATTCCCCGCGAGCTCTCTCCACCTTCGAAGGTGTTTGAGGCCTTGGGCCTGAGGCTTAGGATAGTTAATGCTTTCTTTAATTTTATGTTATGATCGTGTTGCATGAAGCTTTCCATCTTCATTGCATCACCTAGGTTACAAGGAACACAAAGATTGTATTGTACCAAGTCTCTCTTGATGGGAGAAACTATAATAGAAATGCCTATTGGAGGGGGGACCGGCTCCATATGAATCTGGTCCTCAACTATTGTCATGTTCTCTAAACTCTCTCTCTTGCAAAAGTAATGTTCATGCCAAGTTAGCTAGGTACCATGTTTATGTTGCTACCATCAATTAAGTTCACCCGCTATGCTCACAAAGTAATCTCTCAAAAGTGCTTCACCTAATTTCTAATTCCGCTATTTTCAAAGTTCATAGGCCATTTCCATTACATTGGTATCAAAGCATTAGGTTTCTCTTTTCTTGCTTAAGAAGAGAGGTCCTTAAGTAGCCTATTAATCGTTGATTTTGTTAATTATATTAGGGTAAGTGGGACTGGTATCTATTATGGTTTTGTTGAGCCCACTATGTGGGATATGGTGCACACCTCGGGAGCTTTGGTCTTAAGAATGGAGTCTTTTTACACTTGCCTACGGCTTTACCATTATTGAGCCATAAGAAGTCCGAAAGGAGCTATCCCTCGTCAACTTCGCTATGTTAGACTCACTCCACTACTCTCTATAATTAACCAATTCGAGCTGTGGGTGTAGATACTTAAGTGCCTATTTTCAAAGGCTAAGAGGAGTAGCAACTAAGGTTTTGAATTGCCAAAGCATACACTATGTAAACAAATAAGATCAATTAACATGGCTAACAATAACCAAGAGAGTAGAATGAACATTGATAACTTTGATTTTGCACATGAAGGTGCTAATGATGATGCCCCCATGTTTGTTAATTATCTTGTTGCTAGGTTGCAACAAGCTATGGGCAACCCCTCTTTGCAAGCCGAAGTTACTCAACAACTTCGTGCTTATGGGATTTTCTTTCCTCTCAAAGAGGAGAGAGAGCTTAGGAGGCCTCTTGGTGAGACCCCAAAAGAAGACTCTCTCCCATACGAAAGGAGGAATCAAAAAAATGACAAAGTAATGACTCCCTAGGTTCCTCAAAAGATGTGGCTCCATGAAGATGGCGGTCTAGAAAATTTCCAACTCCTCCCAAGAGAAAATGGTTAACCCATAGTCCTTCTCCTCGTCACTCTAAAAGGGAAGAGAGGAAACAAAGGAAGAAAAGGGCAAGAAAGAGGTCACCCTCTTCTCCTTCTTCTTCACCTTCCTCCTCTACCGATGAAAGCTATGGCTATTCTCCTAGAGAATACAAGAGGGGAGGACATCGCAAATCTTACCCTGCATGCTGAAGGTCACAAAAGTTAAAGAAGTTCAAAGAGGGAGGAAAGAGTATCTCTTTTCTCACCTATGATGGCACCTTCGGTGCTACCGACAAAGTATTGGCCTTCATCCAACAATTGATGTGGCCTTTGGAGACGAGGGCTTCACGGAGTCCTCCAAGCTACACCATGTAGCTATGCACTTCCAAAAATCGGCTCATCAATGGTGGGCTAGCCTTTGTGGCAATGGCAAAGCCCCAAAAACATGGAAAACTCTACGAGTTTCCATCATGAAGCAATTCCTTGCAAGTAATGCAAAGGACAAAGTGCTTACCAAATGGTGAAGTTTAAAGCTTCTCTCTCATGAGTCTATCCATAAATATGTGCACAAGTTTGGGATTACATCTCAAGACTACTATCTTTCAAAAGATATACTTTGCCGTGCAAAAGAAACAATTTTGTGCGAGATTACCCAAAGAGATGGCCGAGTATGTCAACTCTCAACGGCCTAGTTCTATCACCAAAGTAATCCACCACACCATGGTTGCTTCGCGCATCAATTTCCAACGAGGGGCTAGACGGAATGTCAATCCCATGGAAAATAAAGACAAAAATGATGCCAAGGGGAAAACCAAATGCCCAAAATTCTTACAAGGCTATTCCAATAACAACAACAATTGGTCCAAGGAGAAGGGAGTTTACAAAGGTAAATATAAATTTTAGTAAGGACCGCAAATGTTTTAAGTGCGGGGAGCAAGGCCATGGTTATCGTCCTTGCCCCAAGAGAATTGCCCGCAATGAGACCCCTAGAGTCTCTATGTTTGAAGCTCCAAAAGAGGATGCTCATTGCCAAGGATTTCTCCTTTCCTATGCTTGGGGAAAGATGCAAGAGCATGATGCCCTCGGGGGTTCACTATGTGTGAAACGACCAATCATGTGTGTTCAAGACATGTTTGTAAAACCCCTTATCTGTGGATTTTTTAAAGAATATAATGTACCCTTTTCTTTTAAAATCTGTAAGTTTTTTTCAAATTTGAAAAAATAATGCCCGTTTGTATATATATTTTTGTAAGTTTCAAGAACTTTAAATACCCTTTTGTTGAACTCACGTGATAGGTTACATTTTTATTAGGTGACCTCCCCGGGATGATGCCTTTATTTTGTTTGACCCTAGTTCAACTCACAACTTCATATCCACGGAGTTGACCGCTAAGCTAGGCATACAAACCCACAAGATGGGAGATGCATTGAAAGCCAATGGATCTATCATAGGGGCAAGACGTCTCAGTTACTTCTTTCATTGGAAAATTAAGGCTTCATGTCCAAAGCTATTTGGACAAAGAGGATTTCTTCATCTCCCCTCTCAAACATGAGAATGTTATCGTTGGGGCACCATGGTTAAGCACATGGCTTCCAACATGAAGTTCCTTGAAAGGAGAATCTATTTCACTACAGGGAAAAGAGCATGTACATAGATGCTAATGAGCTGGGGAACACCATATCCCTGCAATAAAGGGAATCAAGAGGAATTAGTGTTGTCTAATTTTCTAAGAGGATTCCAAGATGTTTTCATTGATGGCATCCCTAGTGAGCTATCTCTAAAATGAGGGATGATGACCATGCAATTGGCCTCCTATCAAGAAGCTCACCGCCTAACAAGCCTCCTTATCGAGTTTCACAAGCTCAACAAGAGGAGATCATGAGGCAAGTGCATGAATTTGTTTTATAATTTAAAAAAGGGGGAATGGTGAGGTCTAGCTCCTCTCCATTTCGTTCACCATTGCTTTTAGTGCAAAAGAAAGACAACACATATCACATGTGTGTCGACTATAGAGCACTAAATAAGATCACTATCAAAAATAGATTCCTGTGCCACGGGTAGAAAATCTATTTCATAATTTACAATTTTTGGCCTGACAAATGCTCCAGACGCATTCAAACTCATGATGGACAAAAATCTTCAGGCCATCCAAATTCTCTTGAAGAGTACAAGCAACACCTCCAGGTAACCTTTCAAGTTGTGAGAGAGAATAAGCTTTTCATTAATCAAAAGAAAAGTGATTTTTTTCTACAAGAGATTCAATACTTAGGTCACATTATCTCTAAAGATGGCACCCCTATGGATGCAACAAAGTTAGAGGTAATAAAAAGATGGCCTAATCCAAGGAATCTACAAGAGGTACGAAGCTTTGTAGGTATGTGTGCCCATTACATGACTTAACAAAAAAAGAACGTTAAGTATTCATGGACTGCAAAAGTGCAAGAAGCTTTTGAGAAGTTTATCTCTCAACGTGTGTTCACACTACTAGATCTCTCAAAGCCATTTGAGGTCCAATCTGATGCTTGTGGTGATTGCCTTGGAGCTATTTTGGTTCAAGAAGGGCATACCATAGCATATGAGAGTCAAAGATTCAACTTCATAAGTGAGTATTGGGCAAATACAAAAAAAAAACTATTAGCTAATCTATATGCCCTAAACACGACGAAACACTATCTCTTTGGGACTCCATTCATCCTATGAATGGATCACAAAACCTCAAGAACTTCATGATGCAAACCAAGCTCTCCAAGAAACAAATGAGGTGGGAAAAAAAAAATTGTAATTTAAATTCCATATTTCTCACATTGTTGGCAAGCACAATCAAGTGGTCAATGCACTTTCACAATGACCAAGGGTGAATGTGGTGTCTATAACAACTCACAATGATCTATCTTTTATGATAGATGAGTATGCTACTGACCAAGACTTTAAGTATGTAAGTACATCCTTTGCAATAGGAAAGAAACAAGAACCATTCACCTTGAAGGATGGTTATCTTCCAAACGGCAATAGGCTATGAGTTAATCACCCATATAATACAAAAGTCATGTATGAATCCCATACTTCTCCTTATGCGGGGCAAAGAGGGATTCCATAGTCTACTCTCGAGGAGTAGAAATGAATTTTTGTTGGTCTACCATGAAAAGTAAACATACAAGAGTATGTTTCAAAATGGGTGGTATACCAAAAGTTGAAAATTGATCGAGGGAAGCAACTTCAATTGTTTCAGTTGATAGGCTTAACAAGAAAACACGCTCTATGCTTGTCAAAAAGACTATTAAGGCACATCAAATGGCAACCCTCTTCAGATATCAAATTTTCAAGAATCATGGATTTCCAACATCTATAGTGTCGGACAAAGATCCTAGAATGACCAATAATTTCTAGAAGGGTCTCTTTTGGAATCTACGAAGTAGATTAAATTTGTCTTTCGGCCTATCATCCACAAACGGATGACCAAAGTGAAATAACTAATCTAATGATCCTTAAATCTACTAAAAGCCTACGTCATGGAAGTAGATCAATGTTCTCAATGATAGAAGTACCTACCTCTTATAGAGTATGCGTAAAATGACATTGTACACACTTCTATGGGGAAAGCACCTTTCAAGGTTAAAGAGGGAAGATCCAAAAGTCCCTTACTACTTCAATTACAGGGGAAGACCTTCGTTGCTGATGAATATAGCTGAGACCTACAAGAATCTTTTCCAAAGATTAAAGGGGCTATATCCATTTCACAGGAAAGGCAAAAAGGGCTGCTGCTAATAAGCAGAAAAGAGCCTTAGCCTTTACGAAAAATGACTGGGTCTTGCTAAAGTTTCTCAAGGCTCATCTGAGGCATACTACGGGCAAGAGTCCTACGGACCACCAAGAGTATGATGCTAAACTAGCAAAAAGATACTATGTTCCTTAAAATTCTTAAGCCAATCAATGATATGGCTTATCAATTGAAGTTGCCCAACCATTGGTTCATGCACCATGTTTTCCATGAGAACCTACATAAGCCTTACAAAGGAGCGCCATCAAAAGAAGCAATACTTGTTGCAGACCTTCCAAAAATCAAAGATAAAGAAGAAGTACTTCAACCTCAGTCCATTCTATGACATGAAGACAAGGTATTAAGAAACGGTAAGATTATCTGAGGATATCTTGTTAAGTTTAAAAATTATTCTTTTAAAGATGCTAGATGAATGCAAAGAACCTAGCTTAAGGATAATATGAACCTTGTCAATGCTTACAATGTTGCACTAGAGTAAGCATATGAAAATGCATTTTAAATCGAAAATGTTTTTGTCTTATAAGACTAGTTCTCTTTCTATTGTGCACAAATTTAAAAGTATGCATGCTTAGAATCATGTTTGTGGTGATGACGTCTCCCAAACACCAAGTAGAACTTGTCACTCTACTTTGGAAGTATGATATGGACTAAAGAGCAGACATGCTTGTGGCAGCTACGTCTCCCAAGCACCAAATGAACCATTCATCCATCTTGGAATGATGTCGTAGGGTAAAAAGGGATCCTCTACCCGCTAAGAAACATGGACTAATGACTAGGCTTTATCTTCTCTACCTCATAGTCGAGGACGACTATGATTTCAAGAGAGAGATAATGTCATAAAATATAATATCTAACTTTGCCAAATGATTTTCTCATATTAAACTGATCATTTAATATGGGAGAATAAATAGGAACAAGAGTTAGAATAGAGACATGTGCTTCTAGACCTATCTCAACACGGGACCAAAAGGAGAGATAGATGCATCTCAATAGGGGTCCAAAAGGAGATGGTCTATTAAAGAGCAATGTGCGATAAGCGCTTCTAGAATTACCTCAGCAGGGGACCAAGAGGAGAGATGGTTACACCTCAATAGGGGTCCAAAAGGAGGTATTCTATCAAAGAGCAATGTGCAACTAGTGAAGCATAAAAGACCTTAGGGTTAGCTTCATTAAAGACCTCCAATGGTTAGTGTTAATAGTCCTTTGACCTTAAGCAAGCTAGGGCTAAGCTTGAGGTCGGAACCTGACCTAAACTTAAGCAAGCTAGGGTTGTGCTTCAGGTGGGAACCTTAAGCAAGCTAGGGATGTGCTTCAGGTGGGAACCTTAAGCAAGCTAGGGTTGTGCTTGAGGTGGGAACTCGACCTAAACTTAAGCAAGCTAGGGATGTGCTTGATGTGGGAACCCGACCTAAACTTAAGCAAGCTAAGGCTGTGCTTGAGGTGGGAACCCCACCTAAGGTGCTTATCATGCTTGATGACTAAGGTACTTGAGATACTTGTCACATTTAATGAGGAAGTTGCTTGAGAAGCTTCCTATGCATAAACATCTCAAAGTTAGGGGAATTCTAAAAGAGCACATGGGACACATGTCATACTCTCACTAAGCTTGACCACATGGTGTGCTTGAATGCTATTGGTTGGGCTAAAGAGGGGTCCAATGAGATTCTACTTCCATCTAACAAATATCTAGATATTTTCAAGCTCTCTCTCTCGAAAGGGTAAGGATGACACTTGTCAAAAGACTACCCATATGCTTGACTGCATGATGGATGTGATTGGCTAAGGGGAGAGGGGTCCATATGCTTGACTGCATGATGGATGTGATTGGCTAAGGGGAGAGGGGTCCAATGAGCTTGTAGCAAGTAGAATTTTTGCCCAAAGCAAGAAAGGGGGGTGCTAGGGGGATATACTCCACACACACACTCATTTGCAAGGCTATTCTCACTTGGTGAAAGTTGAGGAACACCACCTCCTTCTCCAAGCTTGTGAGAGTGAAAGCCTACACCAACACTCTTGGCTATGGAATGCAAATCCAACCAAGAGCTATGCTTCAATGCTTAAGCTTGTCATCTTCTCCATCTTCATTACTATGCTATTATATATGCTAGCAAGAAGAGTAATGATAAGTAAGGAACTATTTCTTTCTCCTATGGAATGTTTCTTCTTCCTCTTCCCTATCCTCATTTCCCGCTAGCTCTCTCCACCTTCGAAGGTGTTTGAGGCCTTGGGACTGAGGCTTGGGATAGTTAATGCTTTCTTCAAGTTTATGTTATGCTCGTGATGCATGAAGCTTTCCATATTCATTGCATCACCTAGTTTACAAGGAACACAAAGATTGTATTGTACCAAGTCTCTCTTGATGGGAGAAACTATGATACAAATGCCTATTGGAGGGGGGACCGGCTCCATATGAATCCAGTCCTCAACTCTTGTCATGTTCTCTAAACTCTCTCTCTTGCAAAAGTAATGTTCATGCCAAGTTAACTAGGTACCATGTTTATGTTGCTACCATCAATTAAGTTCACCCGCTATGCTCACAAAGTAATCTCTCAAAAGTTCTTCACCTAATTTCCTAATTCCGCTATTTTCAAAGTTCATAGGCCATTTCCATTACATCACTTATAAGGCAAGCAAGCTTTCTGCTTGCATGGCTTTTGTGTATTTAAAATATTT
The DNA here is from genome assembly GCF_014529385.1 of Adiantum capillus-veneris. Lineage (NCBI taxonomy): Eukaryota > Viridiplantae > Streptophyta > Polypodiopsida > Polypodiales > Pteridaceae > Adiantum > Adiantum capillus-veneris. The sequence goes on from NC_140956.1 coordinate 125,119,634, forward strand.
AGCTTGATTGAACGGACGTATAGACCTCAATTCCTCATACGATAAATGGATTTCTACTCTCTTTACAATATTGAAGAGACTTACTAGCTAATTTAGACAAGGAGCACATAACCATAGCACAAAAACCACATGTCATATAAGTAAACCAAGTCAAAGAAATACAAAGTTTGCAAACTCTCACCTTGAAGCGACAACTCCCTTTGAGGAACTCTGCAAATATTTCACACACACACACAATTGTAGTGAATAGTAGTATACCTTGCTCTTATGCTTGGTCTTTGCTTTCTCTCTCTCTGCACTCCTCACGTTGCTGCTATCAGCAAAGCTTTCTTTTAGCCATATCGTTCTTAATTGAATTCTCTCTCTCTCTCTCTCTCTCTCTCTCTCTCTCTCTCTCTCTCTCTCTCTCTCTCTCTCTCTCTCTCTCTCTCTCTCTCTCATACACACACACAAACACAGACACACACACACACAAACACAAGTGTAGTGCTTCGTGCTTGCTCTCGTCTCTACACTCCTAAGGAGGCTCGAGCTAACAAAGTCTTTTTTACACAAGCGCTATTTCTTTAACAAAGCAGTGCTATTTTTGAAGCATTTGAAAATAGCCTTGAAAATGTGTGCAACATTTGATAGGCACCCCGCCTATGTCACTCCTTACAAGTAGGCAGTGCCAATAACAAAGCCTTTGATAAAAATCTTTGAAATGTCTTTTACAATAGGATTGAATAGTCTCACCTTGATCACTCCTTTTACACTTAGAATCCTTTACCCCTCTCCGCAAAGGTGATCATCAGAGCGCTATAAACAAGGCTCATATCTACTTGGAGGAGCGTTATAACAAAGATAGCATGAATCGAGTGTGTGAGCTTCAATGTGGCATCTAAAGATGAAAGGAAGCAAAGCACAATAGCCAATCTAAAGTGCTACAACTAGTGGGGTGGTCTGAACAACAATGGGTTGATAGTGGTAGTGAACAGAAAGAGGAACCTGCTTGGGACACTATGTAAATTTAAGTTACTATGATATACTTTTGGCCATGAGGGTATGTGTGACCAGCCTCAGTTGATAAAAATTTGCTAATCAATTCATGTTCTTAGCCAGGAATTGATTAGCATATGACCGTGATGGGGCTAACTAGTCCTCATTTTATGGTTATGTGAAAATATTGATGCAAAGGTGATTGCACCATCACCACAGATACTCATGGCGATGTTTGTGTGCAAGAACTACAACAAGGGGATTTAGAGGAAATTCTCATGTTAGCACTGTAGCAAGCCACAAGCTTCAAATCCCATCATCGTCTTCGATGCGGCCATGTCTACTGCTAGCCCTATCTCTATCTGCTCCTCTCTACAACCAGCTATTCTTTGCCCAAGTGTTGCATCTCCATTTGTCGCAACTCTACTTGCAAGGAAACTACCATCTTTCATGCAACAAGAGGCACTGTTGTTGCTCCTGCTGCTAGCGATGGTAATGATGATGATCAAGATGAGGATACCCATCATGAACCCCCACATAGATTGCCCTCTCGCACCCTCCACTTTAAGTCGTTTCTCCCCAAGCCTTCCTACCTAATTCGCAACACAGAACATAAAGTTAGCTTTGTTTCTCTTTAAGCTTAATCAATATCCTGTATCTTTTGTATTTGCCTTGACTCATGTTTTGTGTCTCACAAAGAGGACATATAATCACAACAATAAACGTTTTGACTACACAAGCATGACTTTAACTCAACATCATTGCAAGGTTTGTTATTTGCATCCAATTCCTTATGCATATATGTTTGCTTGGCGGAACACATAAATGCTACTACGGGACAGGACATGGCTTCTGTTTCTTATTATTTGCGGAGAGACCACAGTGCCAACTCTCCACCATACTTTTGTATGGCACTTCTATATGATGTGCATTGTATACTTAGCATTTGCAATCTGTGGCGCTTCATTGCAAGACGAAATGTTTAACTATTTACATTGCTTTTCTGTAGCTTGACTCAAAGATCAACGTGTAGCTTGGACAATCAAAAAACACCTCTACAACATTGCAGGTCAGTAAAGCACTTCATTTCTTATTGCATTCCATTGATGCTTTATCCATTTGTTTGTTTTAGAATTGTGTACATTGCTTCCTTTAGTTTGGTTTACTTGCATCTTGTTTTCACAACTATACACTCGATGTCGATTAACAAGTGTACATATTAATTAGACATGCAATTCTTTGCATATGGTTGCTACCCAATGCATGTAGTGTATTACATTAGTGAATGCACCTTGTGCACCTTTACTTTAGTCCTAAATATTGATGCCATACTATATATGTCATCGTTTCTCCCATACTAGGTCTCAGTATGAGGTTCTCAAGGCCTACAAGACTAAAGTCCAAGCGTAAGAAATCTAGGGAGCTGCAACCAAATTGAAACTAGTTCACCATCCATATGCTAGTCATGGTTTGAAATTACTGCACTATATAAAGATTGGACCATGCAGTGTGACGTTCTTGCTCATAATCCATAAATATGTCCCTGTTGCGTGGCGACAGACCTCACATATGATGATAAACGAAATCATCAGACAAATGAAATAGATAGTCCTACTGCCCTCACTTTAGTATTATTGTTTGACGCTTTGGAACACAAAGAAGTTAAATACTCATGGACAACTTAAACTAGACGCTTGATGTCAATCTACGTATGTCTTGTTATGGGACAGTTCACATGGTGTGCTGGTTGCCAACAAGTTCGCAATCACGCACTCGTCTTGCTCTATTCATGTGCCATCGGTTTTCTTTGCAACGCGTCGCAACTTGTTGCCAGCTGGTTGGCAACCCGGCCACCGGCTGAACCAGCTCTATGCTCTACAGCAATAACCATCAAAAACGTTGCCCGGTCTTCATTGAAGACCCCCTGGTATATAGGGCCGAGGGCCCGAGGGGCTATTGCCGTCCAAGCTTCTGCATTGAAAGCGTCAACCCACCACGAGCTTCGTCTTCGTCTACGCGATTACTACCGCCATTGTTCTCTCAAGAAGCTTGAAGATCAGGTCAGTAGTTGTGCTCTTTTTCGACGGTATCACACACAGTGAACCGTAGCGATGCAGAGAGAAGTCTAAAAGAATTGTGCCTTCAAGTTGCTTTAACAGAGACAAATTTGTTCTCAAAATTGCTTGAACAGAAGAAATGCATGTCTCTCATGAGGCTGTACTCATGTTCTGTTGTTGTTCGTTTCGGCTTGTTTTTGGTCTACCCCCTCTTCCACCTTGCGAATGCTCAGCAGGTATGGCACCTCAACAGCTCCTATTCTCTCACTCAACCCAACCTCACACAAGAGTATGCACCATGGCCTCTCGAGCATTATCCCGGCTCCCTCGCATTCCTCATCTTGCGGGCAGCCTCCTGATGTCTCCACATATCTATGCCTTCTCTCCTCTCCAACATTGTCGTCCACGCCGTCCATACTTGATCTGTCCTTCACGCTCTCCATCTACACTTATTCAGGCTCAGTCATCTATGGAGGTGCCATTGTTTGGACTGCCAATCGCCTTCATCCGGTCACTGCAAGCTCCATTTCGCTCCAGCTACTTGCTGATGGAAATCTTGTACTTTTTGGGGATGACCTTAACATACCCATCTGGTCATCCAACACTGCTAACAAAGGAGTCGCCACAATGGAGGTCGTGGAAAACCCAGTAAGTTTGGTTCTGCGCAATTCCAGCGGGTATGTCATATGGCAAAGTGGAGATTACCCTACAGACACGCTCACCAGCACTCAATTCCTACTTCCAGGACAAAATCTCACTAGTTGGATCTCCCCAACTGACCCCTCCCCTGGTGCCTACACACTTGTGATGGAGCCAAGTGGTCTCGCTCTTTACACCAACCGTCAGAATCCTGAGCCCTACTGGATATGGAGCTATTATGGATTCAACGACTCTCTCTCTGTCAAGCGCACATGTGAGCCGAGCCTACTTGCTGCATTTATGAGCCCTGAAGGTGCACTTACATTGAACACCAATTTTCCAGGGTCTCCAATTGCTGATAATGACTCATATTGGCCGCCATTCTGCTCTGCTCAGACATCATCTGGGCTCCTTCCTTTCAAGCAATATGGAACTAGTGAGAGTGTCTCGCTTAGTAATTCAACCTTCTTATGCCTCCAACATGACGGCAATCTGCGTGTTTACTCATTAGGATCTGTGTGGTCCATTCAACTAAACATCTTCCAATCAGACTCATGTCTACTTCCAAACTATTGCGGGCCTTATGGGGTTTGCACTGCAGGTTCGCAATGTGCATGCCCTGCAAATAGCTCATTGTTTCTTCCCGCCAACACATCTGATTTCTCGTTTGGGTGTAGCCCTGGCAGTGAGCTCCGCTGCAATGCTTTGGCTCTAACAGAACAAACCATGCTACAACTGAAGGGAGTAGACTATGTGGCCAACAACTACAGACCTCCTTTAAACATCTCCACTGAGGAAGCATGTGTGCAAACATGTGTGCAGAATTGTTCTTGCCTGGTTGCATTTTGGCACAAAGATGTGAATGTGTGTCATCATGTGGATGAAGCTCGGAGTCTTCGTGGTTCTCTCGACCAAGGTGCTTATTTTACATATATCAAGGTGAATGTACTTCCTCAGGGTGAAGGGAAGTCATCTAAAACAACCATTCTTGTGGCAAGTATTGTCCCGGCTGTATTTCTTTTGGTTGTCTTTGTGCTCCTGATTTTGTATTGCTGGTATAGAAAGCTCTTGGAAGAGGAGGATGAGGAGGATGAGGGTTTGCTTGATGCTACTGAGGGGCTTCCCACCAGATTCGCCTACAAGGATCTACATCAGATGACCAGTGGTTTTGAAAAGCAGTTAGGCAAGGGAGGTTTTGGGGTAGTGTATCTTGGGCAGCTTCTTGATGGCACAAAAGTGGCTGTGAAAAAGCTTGAAAGCCTCAACCAGGGAAATAAGGAATTCAAAGCCGAGGTAGCCATCATGGGGGGAATTTCTCACAACAATCTTCTTCGGTTGCGTGGATTTTGCGCACAGAAAGGGCATCGATTGCTAGTTTATGACTACATGGAGAATGGATCACTTGACCAATAATGGTTATTTGCTGATGCTCAGAGGAGGTCAAAATTAACTTGGGATGTAAGGTGCAAGATAGCCTTGGGCATTGCCCAGGGTTTAGCGTATTTGCACCATGAAAGCAGAGAGAAGGTTATCCATTTAGACATCAAGCCACAGAATATCCTTCTTGACGAAAGTTTCGAAGCAAAGGTAGCAGATTTTGGTCTGTCTAGGCTTATAAATAAGAGTGAAACACACGTGATGACGACGATGAGAGGCACCCCAGGATACCTTGCTCCAGATTGGCTGAAGGAGGGTGTTATTGATGAGAAGTGTGATGTCTTCAGCTTCGGCATGTTGTTGATGGAGATTAACAGCGGAAGGAGAAACTTGGACTACAGCATTGAGGCTATGAAAAAGGTGTACTACCCAGAGTGGGCATTTTGGCAAGCTCAGCATGAAGATATAGCACTTTTAACTGATGCTTCTTTGGGCAATGAGGATGACATGTTGCAGCTGAGACGCATGATAAACTCAGCTTTCCTGTGTGTCCTAGAAGATCCAGCATCGCGACCAACCATGGCAAATGTAGTGCATATGTTGCAAGGCCTCGTGCGCGTGCAAGATGTGCATCTCTCTGACTTGCACCAAGGTCTTCTCTTTGTGCTCAGGAGCCCTTCTTCGTTTGCAAAAGCGCACATTGACAAGACACTGGAAGGGCTGATGAGTTCCATCTCAGATGTGGATCCTCTCCTTGAGAAGGGCAACAGCTCAATAACGCATATGTCTTCATTCAGCTTGTCTGCAAGATGATTGAACCATCCAGCGTGCAAGCATGCAATGGCAGCTGTTCTCGTTGGTGCCTATCAGATTATGTTCATGTACATGTGCAATGCATAGCCAACAGGATATGGTGACACTCATCAAAAATATGATAACAAGCTCATGATTAGAGCTTGGTAGGAGAGAGAAGGCCTATTGGTGCTTGTTGTTTGGGCCGTTGGTACACAAATGGAGCTTAGGAGTGCGCTTGTTCACCTTACAAGCTGTGTTAAACCCTAAACCCTAAACCCTAAACCAATGAGTATACAGGTTCTGATATGTTCTTGTAGATGCACTTGATGTTGTAATGCTGGTTTGGAATTTTACTGCTCTGTAAAATTTACAGTCATCCTACTTGCAAGTCACTCTGGGATGTTTTTATGGGAATGTAAGTATGAAATTGTTTGGTCTTGTGAATCCCATCCTCCAAAGACCAGGTAAACAACAGTTGCCTACATGCAAAGTTAGTCACCTCAGGAAAAAATATATATAATAAGGTTCCTTTTCAGCCATAAGGTTGGCCTGATAGCATGTGCTTGGGGGCTTAATCTCGAGGATTTATCAAGGTTAACTTTAATTGTCGTTTAGTTTATTAAGGGTTTCAAATGTCATGCCATCACTAAAGGAAAATCAAATGCCAGCATGAATTCTACAAAGGATCATGTGAAGGAAACCTCTCCTCCTTTGAAATTTCATAAGAGCACGTTCGTTGGAGGCTTAGCCACCAGTTAATTATGTTGGGGTAAGCCTTATTTGTGACCTGTCTGCAGTGCCTAACTATTAGGCTTGCATAAATTGGCTACACTAGATTTTCCTAACATGCACGGCGTGGACCTCTAGACAAAGTGGTGGAAACATTGCATTTTTGTGCATATGTGCTAGAATAGTATTAGGATGGCTCTTAAGTTCTCCCCCATATACTTTCAACTCATATTAGAGCCTTGGTGCAGTTGTTGTCCTATAGTCATAAGGGGACACCTTCTAGGAATAAGGCCATGACGCAAAAAACGTTTACTACCCGTGTACACCGTTTGTGACAGGGAGGTGTTAGCCTCTTGATTCCATTCACAAAAACAAAATCGTTCCATGATATCAATAATTATAAGGTATTTCTTTATAAGGTATTCCTAATGGCTTCAAAAAATAAATATTCACTCGCTAACTAGTGCAAGTACATAGTGCAAGGATACTTTAAAGAGAAGAAAAGGCTAAAGGGATACTAAAGGAGAAGAAAAACACAAATGCACCATTGTGAAGTCCGTCGTCTCTTTATATGGACACAAAAAGTCTTTTGACTTTTCACCTTCATAAATGGACACAAATGCACCATTGTGAAGTCTGTCATCTCTTTATATGGACACAAAAAGTCTTTTGACTTTCCACCTTCATAGGTCTTTTCATTTCCTAAATTCACCCTACACTTACGCACTTACGATGTTTTGAAAGATTTTTTATTTTTCCGAGATTGAGGAGACCTAATTGAGTACATGCAATCACATTATGAAAGAAATAGTTGAGATAACAATCGAAGGAATGTGTGAAGCACCGTATACGGTACTATCCATTTATGCCATTGATTATAATGTAGTACTATCCCTCAATCTATTTGATAAAGTATATGGCTTGTCTTTCCTTGTATATGCAATTGATTATAATGTAGTACGGGTCTGTCTTTGGTTGTATGGCCAGATTTGTTGCTAAGCTTTATGGCTATTTTTATTGTACATATATATATATATATAGATATATATATATATATATGCGCTTGTTCTTACTGATGTATGCTCAAGATATGAGATTTGTACATGACTACGTTGTGTGCTTATATCTATACACTGATATGCTTTAATTAGTCATAATCTTTAAACTCGCTCACAAACCAATCATCAGTTAGGTCTAGTTTTGTGAAAGTGCATCCAAGATATCATTTAGGTAAATTCTACCATAACATCTAGTGTAGATGTAACACATTATGGACACTTGGGTGGCCTTTAAGCCTTCTATAATCAATACAATTGTCTCTCATCAGAAACATCACAACGTGATATCATAGAAGGCCCTATCACAAAAGTATATGGACAATGGGTGGACAATGTTCTGCCAAAGAATGCCTTGAGTCTTAGTATACTAATGTGGTTAACATCTCACATAACAATGTAGCTCATGTCCTGTGTAAAATTTGTACCCCTCGTACTACATGTCTAATGGTGTGCTCTTAGTAGATGTAGCCAAGGCTCACCCTACAATACCACACATATGTCACACTCCCAAAATTTGCTTGCACGCTATGATAAGGGTGTCGTATCGCTTTGCATCCACAAAAGAAGATTTTGGGAGTACCTACTTGTCAAATCGGATCAACCTTGATATAATTTTTATCGATATATATGCTAAGGTGGTTCGTAAAGAAATCAAATTTGTAATGAGGAAGCTTTTGTTGAAGGCATTGGATTGCAATAAGAGTGATGGAAAATGCCAACTTTTGACTCTTTTTTGTTGGCAAAAATTGGACAACTATGAGGGTTAGAGATGAAGCAAGGGAAAGTTGGAGAAGGTTGCCATGTTTTAGGGGCAATTGTCCCATAACATATGTCAAGAAAATCTAACACTTACTTTTAAATTCAGCAGAATTTAACTATGAAAGGAGAGAGAGAGAGAGAGAGAGAGAGAGAGAGAGAGAGAGAGAGCAATGAAAACATAGGTTGTACCGGGCTGATTTCTTTATACAAACACATTAACCATGCACATAATTGAAAGAGAATAACCAATTAAGATTGACAACTCAATAGAGACTGAATTTGCTTAGAGCAAGTCCCCCTTCCAAAAGGAATTTTATTATAATCCTCTCAAAAGATATCTTTGTTACAATACATGTGTGTGCTCTTGTGGAGCCTTTCTTGAATCAAGAAGATGTTGTCTTCAAGATTCCATGGCATAACCCTCCTTCACAAACCCTAAACACCCCAATGGAAAGAAAGGAACTGCTGAGAAAGAGGAAGATGAAGGTGAAGAGAAGTATTTTTCAAGCAAGAGAATTAAAATTCCATGTACACTTGCTCATGGGCAAGCTCTTATCAAATCTTAGTATTAGTATAGTAGAGATGTAGAAGAAGAAACTTTCATTGTCTTGGATTTTCATCCATAGCCAAGAGCTTGAGCATAGAGTCCGTCTCTGGAGCTCCAATGAGTGAGAGAGAGAGAGAGAGAGAGAGAGATAGCTTGCTTTGACAACTTGGGCATTTGACTGAATGTGTAAGAAGAGCAAGAGCTTCAAAAATGCAACGAGTGCTCTTATATAGCTATGCTAGTGTGCATCTATATTAGAATGCTTCACACTTGACCAATGAGGTGAGAAAACCTCCTAATACAAATCAAGCATGCCCAACACTTGTCCCCTCTTGCCTTGCATGCTAGAGCTCGCCCCCCTCTTCTTGGGACTCATCTTGGCAAGTGGAGACACCACACACACTCACACACACTTGTTTAAGTTCACACAAAGCAAGCATGTGCTAAGCTTAGTAAACAAAAACTAGAGTCAACTTACTAAATGAAGAAGAGCTCATTTGACCTTAGTATTTAGCTTTTTCATTTCATTTAAGTAAAACCATAAGCTTACCTTTTAATTAATTAGCTCGGGTGTGCAAGACCTTTGCACAAACCTTGGAGGCTTATGAAGTTGACCCGTGGTTATAACCTACTTGCTAATTTAGGACTTGCTAAACTAAGATAATCTTTGGCAAAAATAAAACTCATCCTTTGAGCTTTAAAACTTTCATCTCTTGTGCAAAACCTTAGTACAATGCTTTAGAAGTGCCGCCAAGCTGCTCTTAGGACTTGCTAAACTTAGATAATTTATGGCAAGTTAAAATTTCACCCTAATGCCTCCAAGACTTCATACCTAGGGTCTAAAGAGTTATTTTGATGACTTGAGCTTAGCATAGTCACTTTCTATTTTTAGACTCCTATCATTGCTCTCGGTGATCTCCTTTGTCATGTACCTTTTATCAAGGCTGCCTAGGATACATGTATCCTTCCTTGACATGTACCTACGATTGAGATAATTAATGAGCAATTAACGATTGAGATAATTAATGAGCAATTATCCCTTCTCTTTTATGAACTTTTCCCTTTTGATCCCAAGCTTTGACCGGTTGGTCCATTAGCACTTAATCAATTTCATTTGTTCTCTTTTTTTTTCCCTTGGACTTAAGTAGCCAATATAAGTTGGAAAATAGTTTTGGAAGTTTGAAAATTAATATTCATGACATTACCTCTCCCTTGAAATCATGGTCATCCTTGACTATGGAATGGAAAAAAAAGCATAGTTAGTCATGTTGCTTTGGGTAGAGGATCCCTTTTTACCCCGTCGACATTCTTCCGTAGTGGTGACTAACTCCTCTTGGTGCTTGGAACTCTTAGTTGTTGCAAGCATGCCTTTACTTAGCCCTAATCTTCTTTCTAGTAGATTGGCAAGGTATACTAAATGCTTGAGAGACTAAGTTGCCGCAAGCTTGATAACTGGTATGCATACACTCAAAATTTATGAACATATAGAAGAAGTCTTAGGGTCAAAACAAGACAAAATTCTTTATAGAATATACTTTGTTCATACCTGGTTCTTATCTTTACAAAGAGTCATTGCAAGTATTTACAAGGTTTACATTATCCTTTAGTTGAATGTCTTGCATCCACCTTGCATCTTCAAAAGGATAATTCTTAAATTTGACAAGATATCGTCGGATAGTCTTACCACTTCTTAAAACCTTTTCGTCATGTCATAGAATTCTCTCTGGCTGCAAGATCTCTTCTTGACTCTCGAACTCAGGTGGTTCTTCAATAACTGATTCTTTGGGTGGATCGCCCTTTTAAGGTTTCAAGAGGCTCACATGAAAGGCATTATGAATGAGCCAGGTACTGGATAACCTTAACTTGTAAGCCATTTTAGTGATAGGCTTGAGAACTTGAAATGGGTCATAAAATCCTTTTGCTCTTCTAGCATAATATTATTGGTGACCCGTTGGGCGTCCTTGTGTTCCCTTCTCCATAGTGTGACCTAGGCGTGCTTTTGGAAACTTGAGCAATACCCAATCATTTTCTTTGAAGATCAAAGCTCGTCTATGCTTATCAGTAGTAGCAGCCTTTTGCTTTCATTGCATGATGGATATAGATTCTTTGATCTTTTGAAAAGATTCTTTAAGATCTCTACTATACTCATCATCAATAGAAAATATGTTCCCAAATGTCTTGACTATCAATGGGAGGTTGGGTCTTCCTTCAATTACTTTGAAGGGTGCCTTTCCTATAGAAGTATGAAAAATGTTATTGTACACATACTCTAATAAGAGTAAATACTTTTTCCATTGTTCTCTTTTATCTACTTCCATAATATTGGCTTTAAGTAGATCATTGATGGTTGAATTTTCTATCTCACTTTGGCCATTCATTTGTGGATGATAGGCCGAGGAGAAATTCAACTTAGTACCCAAATTCTCAAAGAGACCTTTCCAAAAATTACTAGTCATTCTTGGATCTCTATTGGATACTATAGACTTTGGTAAGCCATGATACTTATAAAGTCCTAGTAGATAAAGAGGGTTGCCATATGGTGTGCTTTAATAGTCTTTTTTATCGGTATGAAATGCGATTTCTTGCTAAAATGATCTACTATTGTCCATATTCCATGGATATACTTTCCCATGGGGAATCAGGTATAGGCAATGGCTGAAGCAAGCCAAGATGCTTCCCTCTATCATACTTTGTCTTTGAACATACAATGCATTTGGCAACATAGTCCAACATGTCTGGCTTCATTTTTGGCTAATAAAAGTACATCTCTACTCCCTTGAGAGTATCTTGAATCCATCTATGTCCCACATAAGGTGGAACATGAGATTTTTACATAACATTCTCATGTAGCTTATGTGTAACGCATAGCCTATTGCCATATAAAAGATAACCATCTTGCACATTGTATGGCTCCTCTTTTTTCCCTAGTGCAATAGTTGACATTACATCTTTGAAGTCCAGACCTGTAGCATACTCACCTATCATAGAGTATAGATCATTGTGAGTAGCTATTAATACAAGCTTACAACATTCACCCTTGGCCTTCATGAAAGTGCATCGGCTGTCAGGACAAGGGTCCTGTACCCTAAGAACTAGGATGGTCATGGACTACGGCCAAGGGTCGGGCTAGACAATGTGGACAGGGGATCCGTCTAGGGCAAGGGGCTAGGAACCCGCCTATATAAAGGGAGGTTGGGAGGAGGATCTCAGGTCTAGTTTCCCTAGTTCTTACACTGGTATCAGAGCTTAGGAGTCTCTCTTCCTCTCTCTCTCTCTCTCTAGGCGTGGTCACTTTTAGCTCCTAAAAATAGGGTCTTTAGGTGAGAACCGTGGCTTTACTGGGGTTTTTTCCATTTTTAGCAAGGCACTGCCTAAATCGGGCAGTCTTGCCCGTTTTGGAAACCATTGTGTGGTGCACGGAATCGTGAGGGCTTGGGCTTGAAGGAAGCGCCCTCGGGAGGTAGAAGCTTTGCCAACATCTCGCGGCCGCCACAGGCCTGAGCAAGCCGCACCAAGTTCTTTCTCTCTCCTCGCGCTGTCGACTGCTACCTGTGTATTTTTTTCTGTCAAAAAATCCGCCAAGTTCATATTGCAAGGCCTTTTGGCCATTGGCTTTGAGCCTTGGCCATTCTAGGTGGCCCTTCCCACAGGCAAGGCAGCACAAGGACGAGCCTTCGTGTGCCGGCAGGCCTCCCCTCAGTTCTCTGATCCGGTGGAAGGCAAACACCAATCTTTGTTGAGCAGGAATAACTCAATATTCCGAACCAGCTGCAAACCAGATTTTGCCGTTTCCCACAGCACAAATTCCAACCGATTTGCCGTTTGCATAAGATGCAAATCCACTTATCGCCCACTACGAATTGATCGGTGTTTTCAAGTGCATCCTCGGCTGCAAGTCAATTGCTGATTTTGCAGTTGCTTGGGATTTAAAATCCGACTTCGAATTCAGCGTTCGGTTCATCAAGTCTACATTAAGCGACTTGCAACTTGCTGGACTGCACACGATGCGAACAAGTTTATTGGGAAGCTCGACTTTCTCGAATCTCAATACCCTCAATGTCATCGGCAGTTTGAAGTTCCTCGGTGATTTCACCTCTTCGCCAATTCTACCGTGGCTTGAAATTCACCTTCTTTACGACCGCCGGCGAAGTTAGCACGGCTCACTACCGACCTCTGTGTTCGATACGGCTACGAGTTTTTTTTTGCACTCCAAGGTACTGTTTTCTCTTTTGTTCGCACAACACGGATTTTCCATGAGTGCGGAAATTGATGATCAACACATGTTTGACTTTGAATACCTGGAATTGGCTCCACCTGTGGATGTCATGGGGCCGGATACTCTCACGAAGGGTACCATCGTGCCAACAAGGATGGATGGTGCAAACCCAGGCGATCTATCTCTGTCTCCTCATTTATCAACCCCTCCTCCTCAGAGCGTGTTGGATATTCTAGAGGATGACAGGCAATTTCCGGATGCCAGGGAGTTTGTCACTCGACAGGACTGGCAAACTTTTGATGCCCGATTTCGCAAGCTAGATGTAAGGGTCCAAATATTGTTGGCGCAAGTAGAAAATCTCACACAACTAATTTACAGAATGCTACCAGAATCAGCTCCCCACTTGCCAGCAACCCAAGGGGTTGTCAATCTACCAGTGATGACCAAAGAGGTCCAACATGTCCAAAATAATTCAGTTGTCGGAACAAATCGGGGCATGACCAACGTGGTCAGGAAGCGACTATCACCATCCGACTTTCAACGTGCAAAAAGTAAAAAATTATACTTTATTTGCTTAGGAATGCATCAAAAAAGCCAATGTCCACATGTCCGACAAACGTAAACCTGATGCATTAGTTAGTGATTCAACATAAACTCCAGTTTTGGTGCAGGGCATAGTAGTTATATGTCCTTATACGTGCATGTGACCTTTTCAGAGTATTGCCCATGTTTTTCCAATTGGGTAGGATTATGCCCTAATTTCTTTTCTGAAATAATCATCCTTTATAGTACAACCAATTTCACTTGCAACACGGTTTCTAAATCGTGTTACCATTAACTTGGGGCCAAGAGCAGTGGCAACCAAGTTTAGGGCATCTACATTAATCAGGACCACATTTCACCGAGTCATTACCAGTCCCGTCGGTACAAGAAAATTATTTTCATCGAATCACTACCACTCCCATCGATGCACGGCATTTTTGGTAGTAACTTTTACGGTAGCCACGAGCTTCACTTTTATATGCAAGGCATGCTAGAAAGGAGGAATGACCTCCACCACTTCATTGATTACGCTACCACACTCGCAAATTTGTCAAGGACAGAATCAGTGACAGACTGTTTAAAATGATTGTCGGTTGTTATTAACACACAACCACACTAAAAGGAAACCTAAATCTAGGACTTATTTCAAGGGCAACCTGCCAATGCTAAGTCATCCTTTTACAATCATGACCCCTGTAATCTAGGTGGATTGGAATAAGTTTTATGTTATCTCTCTCATCGAGAGAGTCATATCGGAAAACTGAGGAATGCTTATATGATAAGCTGCAAGTCAGGCATACGATGCGTAAGAGCACACAGCTTAGGCACACACTCTACAAACTTAAGGAATGTTCCTCAGCCCAGCATGCTCTTCTTTTCGTTCTTCATCTCTTTCTCTAAGGAACAAAATGAAAATTTTCTACGAAGTTTTGTTACATGTTTCACTAGTGAGTTCTCCTGAGCCAAGATGCTCTAAAAACTCTCAGCTAGAAATTGGGCAAGGTGCCATCCACATTAGTCTTCATCGGTTTGACGATTGAACGCTAATTGCCATGATGGCTATGAACCACGCATGCTGGCTAAGAGCCATTGCTAACACTAGGATAAGATCCACTTGTATGTATTCCTTGGACAATTGTTTCCAAGATCGAACAGCTCTACCCAGTGGAATACACATTGACTTTAATTGACAAGCAAGCGTCTTGCCATTACGGATGTCATTACGGATGTTTCGGGTATCATTTTTGCACTACATGTTTTAGTGCAACGCTCAAGTGAGTTTTTTGATAATCTTAAACTCACACCGGCTGATCTCTACCACGGAGTATAGACGCAGCAATCAGTTGTGACAGCATGGTTGTAAGAGATCGGTAGTTTGCTTGTGTGGGTCTCCTGCTCTCTCTCTATAGCACTACGGAGTGTCTATGGACATACTGTTTTGGGGTAAGACCCGGCAGGTGATTGCTACATCACCCCATAGGCATTAAGGATCACAGTTTGATCTGCATTGAGGATCACAGTTGATCTCTCCCAGTTCTACTTTCAAGGAAATAATTCCGCAATCTACCACGCGGTACCAAACGAACACACTTTTCAAGTTGATTCCACTCAATCTGTACACGGTTAACTATGTTGGTTACCGTTATCACCTAGTTGAGCAGTTTCTACAAAGAAGTCTTATCAAGGGGTTTGACTACGTAGATTCAAATCCAAGGGCTTCGGTTGCAAAGGCAACACCCAGAGTTCCCAGTGCAATGCTGTTTGTTTTTCAGGTAGGGGACGTGCTCCTCTCCATTTCCATATAGCTAAGTGCACATTATGTTATTCCATTTGCATACAGGTAAGTGTACATTATGTTATTCCATTTCCATAAAGGTAAGTGTACATTATGTTATTCCATTTGCATACAAGTAAGTGTATTGAATTGGTGTCATTCCATGTTTAGTATGCTTTGCTTGGTTTTTCAAGACGTCTAAGTACGCTTGAATGTTACAGAGCCATGCCAAGGGCATGTCGGCACAAAGTATTTTGGGCCAAGGGTCCAATCTATCTTTCTGTCCTATGCTGTTATGAACCTAATTTTAGGGTTCAATTTGGCACATGTTGTCACATGGGATACAACATGGCCTAGGAACTCAAGGAGTTCGGTTTAGCCAGTGTGGAGCAAGATAATGAGGGTCCCTCTCACTCTTGTCTTGGAGTGTTTACAGTTCCTCCACACACAAGTACATCTTGTACTTGATGGATGTCGCTTTTTTGGCCATCCTTATTTGCGAAATATTCCACATGTGGTGAATATGAGTCTCTGGACTGACACTGGCGCCTAATTCTTAATGATGTGTCGTGACTAAGTCCCTACGTGTTGGTCGCATCCGTTTATTAGACCATTTGGAGCACACCGTATCAGGAACAATTTCAGTGGCCAGAAATTACCAGGAACTCAGTACAGATTTGTTGCACTGACAAGTGCTGTGAAACCATCTTAACAGAGGGTCGTTTCTACATATAACCAAGTATGCTAAGTTATTGAGAATGTCTCAGGGTTGGTACCTAGGTGTGACTGATCTTTCACATTCTGTTATGATCCAACTCTTGTTGAAAGGCTTTCACTTACGTACCATGGAAAGTCTCGTCATGGAATTGCGGTTTGGATAAATTTGTGTTAAATGCATGCACACTAGGTGTTATGGGCCCTAGTGTTTAACATTGATTTATTTGAAGTGGCATGCCAATTCATGGACTTTATTCTCTCTGCACCTTCTTGCACTGCCTGTGCAATCTCTCTTGCAGATTTATTAGGAGTTTATACCCTGCCATACAAGGCACTGGCTCAAGATGGGTGTCTATGGTTGGATGGTCTAAACTCTAGGAGCTTACTCCAGTCCACCCTCTTTCAACCTAGTTGGTTGTCTTCACTCCATATAACATATATGGCGGATTACTCAATGATTGAGTCCTAGTTTACCGACAGCCAGGGACGACTGTCTGTAAAGGTTGGGGAACATTACTGCTGCTATTCATCTCGTGTTGGATGGGCAACTTACAAACATTTCTTTTGCTAAAGGATTTGCTAAGATCATACGTTAGCACAACGCATTTCTGAATAGATGATTTTCTCCCTATTCCAGAATTTGCGTAAGTATGGTTTTCAACTTTGAACACCTATTGTGGTGGGGTTGGAGATTTTTTTTTTAATAGTTTCATCCTTCAAGGACTTACCAGGTGTGTTGACAAAGTATGTTGGCAAGTAATCTTCATTAGGGATGAACATGTAGTTATATGTGTTCCAATATGTTCAAAAGTCTGACATAAGGACACACCCTACTCTACTTCTTCGTAGCTATGAAGCTTTTTAAGATACTCACACGAGTTGGAAATCTGGCTCTCAACTTCATGGACAGTTGCACCAATGTTTTCTTGCATTATTCCAGTACCTTCAGAAGATCTGAACACTGTTTATGCCTTTGGACAACTCTTAGTTATGGTTCCTTCTTTACAGTATTCAAGTGAGTTATAAATGGAGTTACCATTTAGACCCAAGTGCTTGCAAACGGACAACAATGTTGAAAATCAAGATGTTGCTCTTGGTTTCATTGAACCTCCTCACTGCATCACGTTTGGGATACCAACACAGAAAACATCAGTGTTCTTACGAAGGTATCATTACTTTTGTTTTCGAGGACAAAAACTCTTCTTTAAGGGGGAAGTAATGTCTTTAAGGGTGGAGTAATGTCAGGACAAGGGTCCTGTACCCTAAGAACTAGGATGGTCATGGACTACGGCCAAGGTTCGGGCTAGACAATGTGGACAAGGGATCCATCTAGGGCAAGGGGCTAGGAACCCGCCTATATAAAGGGAGGTTGGGAGGAGGATCTCAGGTCTAGTTTCCCTAGTTCTTACATCAGCCACTTGGTTGTGCTTACTAGCTATGTAAAAAAAATGAAAATTAAGTTGTGAGAGAGTGTTTGCCCACCTCATTTGCTTATCACTCAATTTAGTTTGCATCAAAAAGTATTTAAGACTTTGATGGTCTGTGCGCAAAACAAATGGAGTGCCTAGGAGATAATACTTCCAATTATCTAGGGTATGTAAGATAGCTAAAGTTGTTTTTCATATATGCCTAGATTCTTTTTTTTCTCATCCAATCTCTTACTTTTGTATGCTATGACATGCCCTTCTTGAAGAAAAACAGCTCCAAGGCATTGTCCACAAGCATCACACTAGACCTCAAAAGGCTTTGAAAGGTCTGGTAATATTAGCACGAGTTCAGAGGTAAGCTTTGTCTATAAATTTTCACAAGCTTCATTCTCTTTTGCAGTCCATACAAATTTAACATTCTTTTTAGTCATACAATGGGCCTGCTATGAGTGAGAATTTTTCTATGAAGTGCCGATAGTATGCACACATTCCTATAAAGCTTCATAATTTGTGTAAATTTATTGGTATAGGCCATTCTTTTATTATCTCCAATTTTGTAGGGTCCATTTGGATCCCTGCTTGAGAGATGATATGACATAAACATCAAATCTCTTTTAAGAAAAATTCATTTTTCTTTTAATGAATGTAAAGCTTATTCTCTCTCAAAACTTGAAATATTACATGAAGATGTTGCTTATGTTCCTCAATAGTCTTTGAGTATATTGTAATGTCGTCAAAGAACACTCTCGTGAAGATTTGATGAGGTCTGAAGTGCCTTTCCATTATTCGATTAAAGATAGTTGGCGCATTTGGTAAGTCCAAAATGGAGTACCAAGAATTTATATAGGCCAAAAGTTGTTCAAAAGGCCATGGTATGAATATCTTCAGGCACTGTCCTTATTTGGTGATAACCACTTTTAGGATATATTGTACTAAAGTAGGTAGACCCTTGTAGCTTATCGAATGTATCTTCTATCCCTGGGTAGAGGAAATCTATTCTTTATGGTTCTCCAATTGAGTGCCCGATAGTCCACACACATTCTATAAGTACCAAGAAGGGGTGAACAGAATGGAGATGAACTAGGCCTAACCATTCCTTTTTCTACAAGCTTGTTCACTTGCCTCATAATCTCCTCTTGTTGCCATTGAGACCCAATAAGGAGGCTTATTAGGAGGTGCGCTACTAGGTAGATGTTCTATGGAATGATCATATTGTCCCCTTTTGGGAGGTATCTCCCTGGGAATGTCATCTGTAAACACATCTTGAAACTCATTTAGAAAACTAGAAAGTTCTAATTCCTCTTTAGTTTCATTTTTAACTTCATTAGGAATACATGCATCTTTCTTAGACTCCTTGACAAAAACCATGTAACAAGAAAGAGTGATTTTCGTTACTTTGTCTAAAGTTGAGTCTGTACAAGAGATATAGTGTTGCCCGCACTATCAACATCAAGCGCAACATACTTGCCTCAATAGGAAAAGAGGACTTTTCTCTCTGGAAACTTCATAGTGGCATCAATGCAATCAATATGTGGTGCCCTAGGATAACATCTTCATGCTTGAGTGGAGAGATGAAGAAATCTTCCTTATCAACATAAATTTTCACATGGAGTCTTAGCTTCCCAATCAATGGAGTGACTTGGACCAATTTCATTTTGAAGGCTCCATTTGCTTGTACCACATCTCCCATCTCAAAGTCATGAATTCCTAGTTTGGTAGCTAGCTCAATAGAAATGAAGTTGTGGATAGAGAAAGGGTCAAAACATTATAAGAAAGCATCATGCTCTCTTACTTTTCCCCAAGCATAAGAGAGTTATGATCCTTTGAAATGGCCTTCCTATTTTAGAGCTTCCACCATGGTCGCTCTAAGAGGGTCATTACGTTCACTTCTCTTGGGACATGCACAGGAAATATGACCTTGCTCTCCACACTTCAAACACTTTTTATCTTTACAATATTGTTCAACCTCTATAGCCCTTTTCTCTTGTCTTTCCTTTGTTGTTGTTGTTGTTGGCCTTGAGAGAAGTCCATGTCGCATTGTTCTTCTCATTTGGCTCAATCGGTTCTTTGGCTTCCATTGGCTTTGAGCCCTTCTTAGTCCCTTGTTGGAAATGAGTCCTCAAAGAAACCATATTGATGTATGACCTCCGTAATAGTTTTAGGTCTTTGTGAGTTGACATACTCACTCATCTCCTTAGATAGACCAGCACAAAATTGTTTCTTTTGTTTTGCAAAGTCTTTCTTTTCGTAGATTTTGTCTTTGAGATATAACTCCCAAAAATTATCCACATACTTTTGGATAGACTCAGACGGGGCCATCTTCAAGGTTCACCATTCCGTGAGGACTTTGTTTTTGGCATCACTTAGAAGGAATTGCTTTGTAATAGCAATCCTCAAAGCTTTGCAAGTCTTTGGAGCTTCACTGTGACTATGTAGGATTGCCCACCTTTGACAGGCTGACTTTTGAAAATGCATAGAAACATTTTGAAGCTTTGAAGATTTTGAGAAATCTTCATCTCCAAAAACCGCATCAAATAGTTGGATAAACGCCAGTACTTTGTCAGTTTCTCCAAAGGTTCCATCATGGGTAATAAATCTAATGTTCTTTCCTCCCTCTTTGAATTTATTCAATGTACGTGACCTCTTCTATGCCGCATAGCTCCTCCGTTTACCCCTTCTCTTCTCTCTCTTAGGTGGCAATTCAATGTCCTCCGTGTTAGAAGATGGTGATGATGATGAAGAGGAAGAAGGTAAAGATGGTGACCAATTTCTTTGCTCCCTCTTACTTGGATTTCTTTCTCCCTTCTTTGGATTAGCATGGGAGGGAGTGCTTGATGAGTTCCTCTTCTTTTTGGAAGGAGTAGGTGACCATCATGCCCACTGTCTTCTAGGGGTAGCATCAATTTTAGGGGTAGGTGGAGTATCACTTTCATACCTCTCCCTTGAAAGTTTAGGGTGCACTTCTTCTTCTCAAACAATTTTCCTTGGAGGTCCTTTCGGTGTCTCCTCCTCATTACCCGAAGAGATTCCCCTTTTGGAGGTCTCACTAGGAGCCCTTGCAGGAATTCTCTTTTCTTGGGCATTTGGGGAAACTTGAGCTTGAAGGGATTGAATTTGGCTTTGAACCTCCACTTGCAAAATAGGGTTTCCCATTGCTTCTTGTAACTTGTCAACAAGGTAGTTGACAACTCTGCAACCATCATCAAAAGCTATAATATGAGCCAAATCTAAGTTTTCAATATCAATTACATTCTCTTGATTATGTTAGGCCATTAAGAAATATCTTTTATGTGTATGCTAACTCTTTCCTTGGCATTTCCAAAATTTTGACTGTCACTCCTCTTGTCCCTTGAAAATTAGCACTCGAGTAACTACATCGATCGTTTAGAATATTGTTAATTGCAAAGAGTAGTGGAGTAGATGTAACAGTGTGAGGTTGGCACCAATTCCTATCAAGCTTGCTACTAGCTCAATAATGGTTTATCCAATGGCAAGTCCCAAAAGACTCCATTATTAAGACCATAGTTTGCAATGGTGTCCCCCATACCTTGTAAGTAGGCATACCAACCAAGTTCATAAATCCCAGTCCCACTTACCTTATTGAAATG
The DNA here is from genome assembly GCF_014529385.1 of Adiantum capillus-veneris. Taxonomy (NCBI): domain Eukaryota; kingdom Viridiplantae; phylum Streptophyta; class Polypodiopsida; order Polypodiales; family Pteridaceae; genus Adiantum; species Adiantum capillus-veneris. Next base: position 125,140,858 of record NC_140956.1, read on the forward strand.
AACAACTCCAACCTTTCATAGATTACGCAAGGATTTTGCTTCTTAGTCAAGAAAAGAGAAGCATCAGCTCTGACACCAATGTTAGAGAATCTAACACTTACTTTTAGATTCAGCAGAATTTAACTATGAAAGGAGAGAGTTTTCCTTTAAGAGAGAGAGATGGTAGGTTGTGTCAGGCTAATTTCTTTACACAAACACACATTAGAAAAACTTTTAAACATGCACATAATTCAAAGAGAATAACCAATTAAGATCGACAACTTGATGAGGACCGGATTTTCTTGTGGAGTCTTGCTTGAATCAAGAAGATGGTGTCTTCAAGATTCCATGGAATAACCCTCCTTTCCAAACCCTAAGCACCCCAATGGGGAGAAAGGAATTGTGGGTAAAGAGGAAGATGAAGGTGGAGAGAAGTATTTTTCATGCAAGAGAATTAATATTCCATGTACACTTGATCATGGGCAAGCTCTTAGCATAGCTTAGTAATATCATAATAGAGATGGAGAAGAAGAAACTTCATTGTCTTGGATTTGCATCCATAGCCTAGAGTTTGAGCATAGAGTCCGTCTCTAGAGCTTGCATGTGTGTGTGTGTGTGTGTGTGTGTGTGTGAGAGAGAGAGAGAGAGAGAGAGAGAGAGAGAGAGATTACTTTGACAACTTGGGCACTTGAGAGAGAGTATGAGAGGATCAAGAGCTTTGGAAATGCAATGATTCTTCTCTTACATAGCTATGCTAGTGTGAAACTAGATTAAAATGCTTCACACTTGACGAACGAGGTGAGAACACCTCCTAATGCAACTCAAGCATGCCCAACACTCTTGTCCACTCTTTCCTTGCATGTTAGAACCTGCCCCCCCTCTTGTGACTCATCTTGGCAAGTGGAAACACCACACACATTCACACATAGTTGTTTCACACAAATCAAGCATATGCTACCTTGGACATATGGCCTAGTCAAGCTTAGTAAACAAAGACTAGAGTAATATTACTAAATGAAGAAGGGATGATCTAACCTTAGTCTTTATCTTTTTCCTTTCATCTAATAAAAACCATAATCTTACCTTTTATATACTTAGCTCGGGTGCAAGATCTTTGCACAAACCTTGGAGGCTTATGAAGCTGACCAGAAGCTATTGCCTACCCGCTAATTTAGGATTTTATAAATTAGGATAATATTTGACAAAAAATAGAACTCACCCTTTGGGCTTTAAAACTTTCACCTCTTGTGCAAAACCTTAGCTTAGTGCTTTTGGAGGTGCTGTCAAGCTACTCTCAAAACTTACTAAATTTAGATAGTTTATGGCAAGTTAAAACTTCACCCTAAGGATTCCCAAACTTTATACTTGGAGTCTAAAGAGTTGAGCTTAGCACAATCCCTTTCTATTTTTAGACTCCTATATTGCTCTCTGTCATCTCCTTTGTCATGAACCTTTGATCAAGGCTACCTAGGATATATTTTTCCTTCCTTGGCATGTACCTATGAATGAGACAATTAATGATCAATTACCCTTGCTCTTTTATGGACTTTCCCCTTTTGGTCCCAAGACTTGACCAATTAGTTCATTAGCACTTAATCAATTTCACTTGGTTTCTTTTTATTTTTCCCTGAACTTAAGTAGCCAATTTAAATTTAAAAATACTTTTAGAAGGTTAGAAATTAATATTCATGACAACCTATGTGGGAGATTTGGGGTCCAAGATATATATAAAGGAAGTGGAAGAGTTAAATACATCAGAAGATGGAAGAACTCCCAGCTCCCCTCCGCTTGGCTATTGAAGACATGTTGGCAATTGTCTTGCTCATGGCATGCACACACGCACAGGTGTTGGTGGTGGGGTGCTATTGTTGGTTGTTGAGATGACAAAAATTGGCATCCACCTCCTCTTCATGGAAAGCCAAAAGCATGACAATCAGCAATAGAAATGGACAGAATGATAAGAAAGCAATCAGAGCATACATGGGTAGAAAGAGCCATCTATTAGTTTATCCATAGGAGTGGATGCAACATCCATAAACCATAGAGTCCATCATAAAGGCAACAAATTAATTTCATGTCAATGACGAAGTAGCAAAGCAATACCCTGTCAATGTAGAAGAGCATGTAGCTACATGTGATCAAGAGGATGAAGAAGCCATATCCCATTAGTTGCATACAATAGTACCCTATATCAATCATACAGACCATTGAGATCACTGCATACAAAAGTAGGAGAGAAGAAGTATCTGAGAAGGATGATTGCCTCAATGCAGAGAGGGGGAAAGAGGACAATCATTTTTGACAATGGTAGCTAAATCCCGTCTCAATGTCCAAGACATACCCTAGAGACACCAACCATTACAAGTTAAGGGAAGGTTCCCGCATCAAGTGTCAATGGTCAAGTTTAAAAAAAACATTGGTTCAAGCATTAGGGAGGGAAAGGTTCTCATAGGTGAGAATTAAGCTCTATTTCACCATTAGGTAACCCATAGAGGGGGCAAGCATATCAAAATATTACCCAATGTCAAAAAATTTAAGATAAACATATGTAGGTTGATCCCAAGGGCAAGCATAAGTGGCAATCAAACATATCAATGAGGGGAAAATTTTTGAGATAACTACTTCCAAGTGATGAGAGAGAATTTTAGTTTGAAGGGACCAAAAACAAAAAAATAGGCTTGATGTAGTCATTTTTGGCTCTCATCCATCCCTGGGTGAAGAGGACAACTCTCATAAGGAGAGATACATTTCCTATAACCCAACAATGAACAATATATGGGAGAGCATTGGAGCCAATGGGATAATCTCAAATTTAAACCAATTTGTCCATTTTCTACTGCCAAAAGAAGGAAGCAAACATTAGATACTTTTTTTGAAAAGGAAAATTTCAACAAATGAGAAAAGGTAATGCCTTGTGAAAATGTTCAAAGGTAGCCATAGTTCAAAATCATAATATAAGTCCATTCAGGGTGAAGGAAGTAGTCCCCTAGTAGGAAGAACATTCTATTATATCATATCAAACATATCTAGGGACTACAAACAATCAATTCAAGCTTCACATTGAGGCCCAAATTTAGACCAAAGTACTAAGGACCATTGTATGTATGAGATTTTGATTAGAAAACCCTCTAAGTTGAAAGGGAAAAATCTATTCAAGGCAATTAAGTTAAATCCTAACAAGATTGAATTGGGAGAATTCAAATCCATTAGATATGTCAAGGTTTTGTGAGGGAGAATAGGGTAGATTAGGGTTAGAGAAAGACACCTATTTGTACAATTATGTGTGTGTATTGCATCCATCTTTTCTCTCTCGAAGAGGCCAGGGTGGTGCGGTGTGTGTGGGTGCTTGGCCACAAAATCCTTAGTGTTCTTGGCATAAGTACATCTTGTCCTATAGTCCTTTCCTAATATAAGAAGATACCCTTTGCATGAGAAGGTATGCTCATTTGGGTCTAGACTTGACATGATCAACTTCAATGCCTCGTAAAGGGGGAACTAACAATGGCTGAGAACTCGAGTTAGGGACTGATTGTAGGGGCTAAAAGGTGACTCACATCATGACAAATAGGATGGCCCCAAGTGGGATGGCTATTTCAACATGTGCACACCATGTCAAAGCATGGACACACCTTGCTTGCTATCCCAACATGAATGGACAAGACAAGGAACAAGACGATAAGGGTTGTGTAAGTAACGACAAGGGACACAATCTTTTTGTGATGAACATCTATCTCAAATAAGAGGCTTGGTGTGATCATGGTTTATATTGAACGTAATCTAGTGCTAAATAGAGAGCTAACCTGATGAAGAATTCAAAATTCCAAGAACTCAAATCAAGGAACCGAAAGTGAGAAGGGAGGAAACTACTAGGATCTCTAATTCTTGAATGTTGTCAGTGACAAAAGCACCTCTCTAGGAATGATGCATCAACTCCATTTACCAAGAAGAATACTATAACCCATTTAAAATCAAAATGAGGACATGCGCTATAAATCTCATTTCACTATAGCCTCATGTTGCTTATAGCATTTTTGTTGAAGGTGGTTGCACTTGAAATTGAAAGAACAACCTCCTGTTCACCTGAATGGTTAACAAAGCAGTCACAGAAATCCAACTTCATCAACCACTTGGCCACTGATTTATTAATTTTCCTTGAATATTGGCGGTTGGCATGAGACAATTGTGCTATCTTGTGTTCTTAAGGAGCTTGCTGATATTAAGCTGGTCATCATGTGGTGTATGGTAAGCCAAACTCGTCCAGCCAGCATTTTCATAGAGGGACACCCCTTAATCCACTAGGGCCATTGCGTCCAGAATCTAGAGTAGGAGATGACTCAATGGAAGGTCTTGAAGGAGAGGGTCCGGCATTTAATGATGTTTCAATTGCAATAGCTTGTCTATGTAAGAGCATTGAGGGTATAAAGGCACACATGGTAGAGTGCACAACTTGTAAGGGTTGTGGGTTGTCACAGTAGGAGGTCCACAAAGAAGGCATATCAGGCTATCAGGCTGAATTGGAGGTTGTAAGAAGCTTCTACACAATAGAAGATCAAGATGTAATTGAAAGCTTCTGCTATGTAATTTGATAGCATCCACACATTTTTGTCAAGATTCTTATTCTTTAGCTTTTGGGTGTAGGTGCTACCTTAGAGCCCCTCTCAGATGATGACATGATATTGTAGCAGGGGTATTTCCACAAGAAACTAAGTTGGTATCACTAGACAAGCATCACACTTTGTGTTATAGCTGGAAGTGAATTACATTGAACTACATGATGGCAAGTTGGCATACCTTCTACACCTCTTCCGCCAAAGGAAAGCTAGTTGTAGCATAGGAGCTTCGTTGTCAAACTTGAGGTTGGCTAGTATCATGAAGACTTGAGACATTGGAGATCAGGCTAGTCTAACACCTATGAAATCAAGGGTTGCAATACCTAATGTGTATCAAAAGAAAACTCCATTTCTACACGAAAGCCCACCATAGAAAATCAAGAAAGTCTTACTAAGTACCTAATGCCAAATGGGCTTGCTCGTCTCCTCCACCAATGCAATGTACTATTATAAGAGAGAGTCTAGGCCAAATTGAGTGTGACTTGCATGAGTTCAAGTACTTCCTTATATATCAACTAAGAAGGTTGCATGTGAGGACAGTAAATGACAAGAAAGTAGAGTATCCTCCGACACTGGACTAGTCTAAAACTACCTCCAAGGCCAGACTCCATGTCAGGATAGTAGAAGACAAGAATATAGAGTACCCTCCCACACTCGGCTAGTCGAAAACTACTTACACGACCAGACTTACCCAATCGGCATTCCCCTCACATAGGTCTTAAGCATGATCCCATTGAAAAGTAACATCGGGGGCAATGCCTTGCTGAAATAGAACAACCATTTACTGACCCTAACCCTAACATGGACAAGGTCTAGTGAAACATAGGGCAAGATGGAGCTCTCAGGAAAGAACTTGAGGGATTAGCAAGCTGGCATAAATAGCTACATGATAGGGTGGTCAATGAGTATTGTCATGGAGCCAGCCCCACAGTAAATGCTTTCACATCATGGATGGCTCACAACTGGCAGAATAGTTAAATCGCTCGTCTTAAGAACCTTAAAATAGTCGAATACCCACTCCTAATAAACCTCAAAAGAATAAGTGTTGGATACGAATGGTTTTGTACTGATTATGCAATAGGTAAGAAAGGAGCTACCGTGGTAATCTTCCTCAGTTATGCAAATTTTGATCCAATCTACAAAGTCTACTTATTCAATGACGACAAGGTTTTCTAAAATAGTCACTTTTATAATTAATGCAAGTGTTTTTCTCATGTAGGAGGCATAGCTCATTCAATATGGCTTTTGTAATCAATAAACTCACCAAGATGTCCATTAGAGATTGGAATAATGTGAGCATTCTTACATCACAAAGAGATCAAGAAGCCCAAAAACCATAAAGACAAGCACTATATGCCTTTCAGATGCATTTGTGATGTCGAAATGTTCAATTCCAAATCTAACTCATTGTTTGGTAACCATGCAATGTTCAAATTTGGTAATCTAAATCATAGTTTGGTAATCATGCAACGTTCAAATTTCCAAATCTAAATCATAGTTTGGTAATCATGCAATGACACCATTTTTAATAATAATATACATTGTACACAATGTAATAGTCACTTTTCAGAACTGAATATGATATGAGGCACAAAGTGTTGTAAATGGCTCATTAGGTGGAATCTAGACGAAATTCCATGCTGGATATTTTATGTCTATTATTGTGTGCCTTCCCAGAGGTCATTTCCATTCTACCAATTTGCACCTATCATCGCGTGCCTTCCTAGAGGTCATTTCCATTGCCTTCATTTTTTGCTCCTATAGAAGTTGCACCTATAGATTTTAATGCACACAAAAGGGGATAGCAAATGCATGTTCTATTTCTTGATCTTGTTATGTCGCACTCTCTCTCTCTCTCTCTCACGAGGCTCAAGGACCACACACACACACACACACACACACAAGGAGAAATGAGGGATCTCTCCTTCTGCCTTCTCATCTAGGAAATTATATCTCCATAGGAATTTTCTCTGGATTTATTTAAAAATGTCAGTGTGGAGGCAGATGATTAAGCATGCTTATGATTTGTGAATTGTGTTTTCGTATAAGGTCAGAATGCTATGATGCTGAGCATTTCATATGCATGAGACTTATATATCCCAAACATGTACCACATCCTACCCAATTTTCCTCCATAGGCATGACATAGACTAGATAATAGGCATACCTGCTTTTAATTAATATTTAAGTGTTTGAGTCAACAAGATGACAAAAAATGTTAAAGTGAGTTATTATGTTGTACATAAGCGTAATAGATTAACATGAAATTGATATCCAAGGATGAGAGATTTCTCACAAAGTCTATCATTACCACATAAAGACATAGGAAATATGGAACTCTAAAAATTGACTATAACATCCCATTTAAACCTTTTGCTAGAATCTTAAAATACTCTAGTATTTATTTTTTCACATGTGTAGGTTTCATCAACAAGCATACTTAATCATAAGGAAGAGTCAACTTTTTTGAGAAACTCTATTCCTTGAAATTTTCCACGAAACTCTATTCCTTGAAATTTTCCACGAAAGGAAATTCATCTACCAACACATGATCAATGATCGTCATAGAAAATACCAAAATTACATCGCTATGTTTTTGACTAACAAAAATTTGAAGGTAGAGTGTCTAAGACTTGAAGTGGCCTTCACTATCTCCTTCATAATGAGTGTTGTAATTTCGTGACCAAACTCCTCAATTCCATCAAGTGGTAGCTCAATAACTTGATCAACAATAGGAGGAACCCTCGTAGACATTTAAATTCGGGTTTGTTCTCTTATGAACTCAAGATGCCTCAACCTCCATTTGATCTTGTGTGTTGCAAATTGTTGCAAGATTCTATTCCTCAAAGATTCCTTGATGATGCCAAGTGAAGTTGCTAATGAAGATGCAAGGACTGAAGACGGATGTTGCACAGTGAAGTCTTGAGTTGAAAGTAGTCATATTACTTTTCGTTGTGAGGAGTTTTTGCGAGATATCTTGGGCCACCTCGAGGAGATTTGTTGATGTTTTTGGATGGTTTTAGAAAGCTACATATGTACATAAAACATGCAAGTACAAAGTGTGCATAAGAGATGTGTGCCAAGTGTCACTATGCATGGACAATGTTACACACAACTCTCCAAAATGATGCTTTTTATATATATTGTATATATAGGTGTGTGCAAGATCAGGTGTTCCCAATTTGTGCACTTTAGACCATTTCAGAATGCCCAAAAATTGGTCTTTTATGCCAATAATATGGCATATTATGGTGGTTGTGCTTATTTTTGAAGCCAAGAGTTTGTAACGGAAGTAAAGAACACATTGTTCCATCCTTATTTGCAAGTAGCTCCGCCAAAAGAGTACTTTTAGTGTGCAAGGGATCCCTTGGTTTGACATGTCATGCCTTGTCACAACATAGTACTACTAATGAAGATGTCGATGTAAGTCCAACATCACTAATTGTGTCGGAAAACTTTTCTTGCATATCAATCATGCACATGTTGAGGAACTTAACTTTATTTATTGGTAATTTCTTGGCCTCATGGGTAATTTCTATTAACTAATTTCTTGAAAACATCCTTTGATTTATACTATGATTTTTGTGCACAAGATATCTATAGATGTAATGTTCAATTTGCAAGATCCTACGGTCATTTGATATATAACCGCTCAAGGAATGTGGCTGTGCCAAAAATTTCAAATTCTAATGGTTAGATTTTGATGGATCTTTAGTATAAATTCATTGTACAATAATATATTATTATGTTAATATTTATAAAAATTATAAAAATACAGATTTAATGTTTTTGCTTAAAATATTATTTATAGTTTCTAGTATTTGTTCCAAGCTGGGTTTTCTCAAAAACAAATCTATGAAAATTAGGCTTTGCAAGTCCATTTTACATCCTCTTCACCAAAAATTGTTTGTTTAGTTCATCTTTGGCATATACTTTAGGATTAAACCTACAATTTTTAGCAGTTTTTCATCATCTAAGGGTATTTTTTAGCTTTTCCATACTTGTTGGACATTGCAATAGATAAAGTGGAGGCTCTACATAAGCATGTGCTTGAGATATCCTAAGTGTCACACTTCAAACCAAAGTGCACAAAGTGGGTACACTTGACCATGCACCCACCCATATGCATATATAAGTTGAATAAGACTTGAGGTTTTAGCCTTTCTTTCTTGGATTTTGAACCTCTCTTTATAATCTATGTACATGCAAGGCAATCGTGTAGCTTGCGTCAACTAGTCAATTAGTTTAGGAACTTTCTACATGCGATTTTCGTCAAAAGACATGTATTTAAGTGAGTTGTTGTCATAAGCAAATGGAGGGCATGCTTATATAAAAAAATAATCATTATATATTAATTTGTTTTTCATGAGTGAGCTTGGGTATTGGTTGAAGCAAGAGGACCCATACACAAGTGCAGCTTGCGTTGAAGAGTGGGGCTTTGGGAGTACAAGTGCCATGTGTCTATGTGAGGGCCTAGGAGCTTGATTCAAGATTGTGTCCCTCATCAAGAAGGCCATGAACATCAGGATTTACCTCTGAAATTTTAGACCTCTTCATGTTTGGTTTTGTGATGGAAACTGCATCAAATAGAGCTCTCTTCTACACTCTTGTTTATGACTAGACTTGGTAGCTAGTGCCTAGTGTTTGATATATAGAGTGGAGAGTTTTTCTTCAACTTCCCCTCACTTTTTTTGAGTTTTTCTTCTTGACCTTAGTGTGACCTGGAGTTGTATATGTTTTGGATGGATTTTGATCAAACTATGTGTATATATTAGAGCAACTATGGAGTCCCTACAAGGTTATGTGAGGGCAAGTGAGAAAGAGTGAAGCCCATGGATTCTATGAGCAAAAGTGTAGAGATTTTCATCACTTTTCCCTTGTTTTTTCTTTATTTTAGTGATCCATTGGCTTCATTGAGTAAAAGTGATCATGGTGAAAGTTGTGATGGTGTAGAGGGAAACTAGTTCAGGCTAGGCAAAGGTGATTTGTGAGACGGGTAGAGAGATTTGTGAGGAGAGATGATACCATGTCCTTTTGAGAGAGATACTTTCTTCATCCTCTTCTTTTGTGGAGACAAGTGTTGTTATAGAGGCCATATCCTAAATCCCCATCTTTTGGTTTCCCCACTGAGGAAAGAGAAAGCCTATTTGCTTGCTTTGGTAACTAGGTTGGCATCCACTTGGGAATCAATTGAAGGCCTTGTGTAATTTTGATTTGATTCTCTCATGATTTTTCAGGACTTGGAAAACTTGAAGAGCTATTTGGAAGCATGTAACAATGTATATGAGACTTGCGGATGCAAAGATGATACGAAGCATGGTTTGTTCTTTATTCTAGCTTGCCAATATAGACAATTTGGATTTTTACAGGTGCTCCAAAAGTATGTTTTGGATGATGCTATGTATGACACTTGTGGTAGTTGGTCAAAGACAAATGATGCTCTCTTCATGTTTAGCAAGGGATTTGCAAATGGAAAATGAAAGTACCTAGATGAGTATGCATACCTATGGGGTAAGAAAGAGAGCAGGTTGGCAATTGATGCACAAGAGATGAGGTTTTGAAACTTATCAATTTGAATTTCAAGTGTGAAGGGACTCTTTTGGAGAATTCTTTGTTTGATTATGCAATATGGAAAGTGGATGTAGGATTTTGTGAGATAGAGGTGAAGCACGAGACCAAAGCCACACATGGATGTATGAAAGATGATGCCATAGATGAGGTTGACATTTATGATGAAGATTCCCATGCTATAAATGATCTCATGGATACTTCTCTTGGTGCTAAGAGTTATGATTTTGATGAATTTAATGCTAGTTTAAAGCCCTTAGTAACGATAAATGATAATGAGGTGGATGAAGACTACGTGTCTATATATGATTTGTTTGATAAGTGATTTGGAATGCAAACTTTTGGAAGCGTGCGCTATAGAAAGGCCTGTGGTGTGGATTCCATGAAGTTTCCTCTTAAGGATACAAATGCTGATTTTGTTGAGCTTAATGATCTTGTGGACTCTCATGATTTTTGTGTAGTGATTGATGATGACTATGTTTGCACATATGGCCTATTTGAGGAGAATGTTTTGGAATATAATATTGTGGGAGCATATGCTATGGATGATGAATGTGATCTTGGTTTCATAGACCCTACTCTTAAGTATGAGGATGCTAATGTGGATACATTTTACGGTCTACAAGACTCTCATGCTATACTTGTGGTTCATGATGACTTGGTCTCTGGTATGGGTTGTTTATGACTACCAATGATGATGTAGATGGTTTTGCTGATTTTGATTATCACTTGGATGTTCATGAGGAAAATTTGGATTCCTCTCATGTCAAAGGAAATCCCATTTCTAAGGATGAGGTGATTTGAAAATGATGAATACGACTTCTCTTATGGCTTGTTTGATGAGTTGTCAGTTCCTTATTGCTCCCACTTTGATGTAGAGAGCGTTTGTTTTAACTTTATGCAAGAAAAGGAAGAGGATGAGTACTTGAAAATTCTGATTTTATGGATGGTCTTGTGTCTCTTATGTTTGATTTTGAGATCCCAATAAAGAATAAAGGTTGTATGGTTGATTGTATTTCTTGTGATGATAAGTAGCATGATCTTGATGAGGGCTTGGCTCTAGTTTTAACAAATAGGGATATCATGAAAAGTGATGTAAATGAGGAATGTTTTGATGCTTATGGAAAGAAGAATTTGGATGATCTTATTACATATCTTGGGGCAAATAGAAAACATGTTTCTTCTTGTGATGCTCGTACTTTATGGGGGATGAGTAGCTTTGATTGAGATTACTATGGTCATTATGAACATGACAATATGCATTCTCTCTTTTATGATGAGATTTATGATAGATATGTGGGAGGTATCAAGCTGAATTTTATACTTTTGAAAATGGATCTTTTGTTTTGAAAGATAGAATCCTGTGTGTTTGATAGAGGTAAGTGGAATATGCTTGATAGGATAAGAGCATGACTTCATGTGTATGGTTGTTGAATAAAATATGGAAATGGGTGGTGAGATCAACCACTTATTCTTGGTGTTTATCATGAGCTTAAATGCCTTCTTGGGATGGAAACTATATAGACTACTTGATGTCACAAGATGCAACGTAACACTTGAAAGTGTTCCATGCATGTTTGAAGGGGCAATATGTGCGGAGTTTTTGAGAGATAATGTGGGTCACGCCAAGGAAATTTTGTTGATGCTTTTGGATGGTTTCGAAAAATTATATATATATATATAAAACATGCATGTACAAAATGTGCATATGCGGTGTGTGCCAAGTGTCACTATGCATAGGCAGTGTTACATGCATCTCTTCAAAAAGATGCTTTTTGTATATATTGTATATATGTGCATATAGGTGGAATGATGTTTTGGATTTTCTTTCTTGGGTTTTGAACTCTCTTTAGAATGTATGTGCACATCCAAGGCAAATTGATTAGCTTGCACCCGCTAGGTGAGTAGTTTTGACACTTTCTGCATGCATTTTTTGATCAAAAGACATGTATATAAGTGAGTTTTTGCCGTAATCAAGTAGCAGGCTTGCTTATATCACCAAATATTCATAAATATCAGTTTTTGGTCGTGAGTGAGCTTGGGTTTTGGTTGAAGCAGTAGGACCATACACAGGTGCAACTTGTAGCAAAGACTCCGAAGAGTAGGGCTTTGGGAGTATAGGTTCCCATGTGTCTATGCGAGGTACTAGGATCTGATTGGAGATTGTGTACTTCATTAAGAAGTCCATGTACATGGGGATTTACCGCTGATATTTCAGCCCTCTTCATGTTTGGTTTGGTGATGGAAGTTGCATCAAATAGAGCTCTCTTCCACGCTCTTGTTTGTGTTGACTAGTCTTGGCAGCTATTGCCCAGTGTTTGGCTTATGAATTGGAGGGTTTTCCCCCAGGTTTTCATCAATTTTTTTGAATTTTTTTCTTGATCTTAGTGTGATTTGGAGTTGTATATGTTTTGGATGGATTTTGATCAAACCATGTGTATATATTGATGTGAGCATTTATGGAGTCCCTACAAGGGTATGTGAGGGTGAGTGAAGCCCATAGTCTTTATGAGTGAAAGTGCAGAGATTCTCATCACTTTTATTTTCTTTTTTCTTCAATTTTAGTGATCCTTTGGCTTCCTTGAGTGCACTTGATCACAGTGGAGTTGTCATGGTGTAGAGGAAAGTTAGTTGAGGATAGGCAAAGGTGATTTGTGAGATGGGTAGAGAGATTTGCGAGGAGAAATTATAAAATATCCTTTTGAGAGAGCTATTGTTAGCAGATGCTAATGCATGGCTATGATTTCCAGTAGTCACGAATGACACACAATATTTTTTGCCATTTTGTATACTTGGCATATTCACTTTCAGGTTTTGGATTTGATGTATATTGGATATATGGGCTCCACATGAGTTTCAATTTGTATTTCTATAGATCTTGCATGCCTAGCTTGTGGTAGAAGCGCCCCTAGTTTTCATGCATATTTTGGACAACCACCCACTTCTAGGAAACCCTAGGTATAAAAGTCAAATGCTACAATGTGAAGGGGTAGAAGTCATTTTTGTAACCGTAGAGTGGAGAGAAGAGAGCTGAAGGATCTTGGCTATGGAGATGGAGCTTGGAAATGGCCTCACATGTACTCTTTCATCGGAGCTACATGCTTGGGATCCGAGCATCAATGCTTGTACGCTTGCCGTACGTGTCTTTGCAAGGGACTTGCCTCCTACACCGCGTGTGAGCCACGAGGGCTGCAAACACGCAACTAAGCTAACCTAGCAAGCTTCAAAGAGAGCAATGGTGTGTCACTCACCGCTCTATGCTGCCGTCGTGAAGGATCCTCGTGCGATGAAGAAGAAGGAGCCGCCGTCGCCAACGCTCACCACCTCGTCGCCGCCGCTGCCGCTGCCGCAATGCTCGATCGGACACACACTCTCTCTCTCTCTCTCTCTCTCCCTCAAGCATACACACACACGCACGCACGCAGACACACAAAGGAGATGGAGAAGGAGATAGAGCAAGAGCAATCTCTATAGCATGCACCCTCAAGAATGAGGAAATTAGGTTACAATGGCTCTTTTATATGAGTTCAGTCCGTCTACACATGGGCGTCCATACTTGGGCGGCCATCCCAAACCCTAACCCTAAAAATAGTCAAAGTCCTATCCAGTAAGATAAGTGGTGCGCCTCTCATCGACGATCACCAAGCACCCAATGTGCACATATGGGACCGACAAGCCCGGCCCATGACTCAAATAACGTAATAGTAAGGTAAATGTCCATCGTGCGTTAACATGCCCCCCTTCCTGATGTAGATTCCGTCCTCGGAAGCTATGAATGTGCAAAGTCACACATGTGTAGCGTATACGTCCATAGAGGAAAGCCTGCAGCACAAGAAGAAAACAAAAGATGTAAAAGCGCAAGTGCAACATGTGAGGAAGTGCAATAGGTGACAATCAAACAATGTAAACTATGAAATGCAAGAAATTATGAAGTGTTACGTTGCCAATGTAGAATAATAAAGTAGTACCTGGAATGAGTCATTATCCCGAGTTAAGGTTTATTAGAGAGTCTAAAAGTGAAGTAAGCAAGGTCTAGGGCTAAGCCAAGTACTAAATTTATCAACTTAAATTGAAAATGGTCCATTAATAAGTAGTTAATCCTAGTAATGCCGGTCGGTTTCTGAGAACTAGCTATCTAGTCACACAACACACAAAAGAGTGATAATCTTGAAGCACAAGGAAGTTTTTCTTGTTTTTTTCTTTTCTTTTCTTTTTGGTGAAGTGATTTTTTTTTTCTTTTTGACATATTTGCCAGGGGCAGCTCATATGGGAGCACCCAAACGATAGCTGGGAGGGTATTACTCGTTTCACCAGCTTGGCAAATAGAAAGCTGTCGTGCAATGTGTATAAATGTGCCAACAATAGCTGGGAGACTCGAGGTCTCAATACCAGCTTAAGCATAAAGCTCAGGCATCTTGACTTCCATTGTCTTTATTCACAACCTATGCAGGTTTTGCTAGAGAGGAACTAGACACTCATAGCCTAAAGCACCACTAAGGTCACTACCCTTAATAAACAATATACCAATTATGGCCAGTAATAAAGTTACCAGGTTTAGCCAAAGGTCATGACACCTACTTAAAGTCAGAATAATAAAACAAAACTCGAGGTGGTGAAGCATAGAAGGTACTAGAGGTCTAAAACCTGTGAGCATCTAGATTGGCAACAAGTAACAACATCATAATGAAATGCATTTCTAGCATACTACAACGACAACCATGCAACAACAATGAAATGTGGACAACCAAAAGAATGGAAAGGAGTACATCTGGTCGTCCGATGGATCATGCACATAGCTGTAATCGAAAGTCACTCCCACATTCACCATTCCTACATAGAAAGTCACAACAGGCACTACAAACCTCCAAGAGGCATATTAGTGGGCAAAAGAAAAGATGCATCAAATCATTAGACCAAAGGGACATAGCGGCAAGCACATGTACTATGATCTCTCATGCTATATTACTCATGCTCCATTTACTAGTTTTATTGTGTGTTTACTTTTTGATATATTTGGGTATAATAATATACAAACCCATTCCCTAAAGTCTGGAAGTTACAAGGTCAGGGAAAGAATGTTAAGAGGGAAGTAATCGAATGAAACATGTGAGGAATGACTCCCCCCTTCCTCGGGTAGATCATACCTTTTGAAATGAAGTCTTCACTCGTTGAAACCAATTGTTCCAATCGGTAACAGGAGGTGACTTGGGTAACGATGTTTGAATAATCCTAGGTGCAGCATCCATCTGTGATAGAGTCGGTTGTTTGCCCTTGCCCGTGTCTAAGAATTGCATAGGACCTGTTGAAGGTATGTTCATCCCTCTATTCTGTCTCTCAGACTGGATAAGCCTATGGATGACATTGCAAATCATGTGTCGTTGTTCCTCTAGACTGGTGGCACTAGATGTAGAAAGTACCACTTCTAACCAACCTACATGATATGTATAGCCTGTGTATAGGTCAGTCAAAGTCTCGGTGCCTAGGTCATATTCCCAATTTTCATTGAGAAACGACCCCTCTAAGTTTGGTGTACTAGAGGTATCTCTTGATGTGGATGCAATATTGCTTCCCATGGTCACGTTTCTAGTTGGTGCTATGATAGAAGCCTCTTCAGATGGTGGTAGCTCAGTGGGGCCCTCATTGAATGAAGTGGGTAGGATATCGACCTAAACACTCCTAGGATGTGTCGGGTCTACCCGAGATGTGAATGGTGAATTCACTTCCCCTATTCCTTCATTCACTTCAATGGGTGCAAGGTCAGAGCATGTAGCTCGACTAAATGTCTCCATTAGACGGCTAAACACGCTACCACTTGGCTATGGAGCCAAGGCAAGTGTTTCTTGACTTCGATTCTCAGGGTGTTGTGTAGGGTATCCCTCCATCCCGTCGTAATTGGAGGAAGAGTCGCTTGCCGCTAGGCGTGGGTCTTGAATAACACTACCTTGGGTCCTAGCCGAAGGCCCAGAACCTAACGTATGCGGGTAATTTGAAGCCCCCTCTATGTGGTCAAGCTCTAGCACTCAGCCAGAGCGTAAATGCATATGAGTGTGGTACCCTCCCAATGTTGGCGAGTACGTTTGGAGGCCTCTCTATTGGCCTTTTGAGTGTTTTTCCTCCCCGTTTTTCACTTGGTTTTTCCTTGTTTTCTACTACTTTTTTTAGGTCGCAAATACGCAAATAGTCATAGTCCTCAAAACAGGGTCAGCACCTATCTGAAGAGCTTATCAGGCCCTCCAAAATAGGCTCCAATGGTGCTTTGACAGCTGTCCTACTGCTACGAGTGGAAGCCTTAGAAGGCACCCGAGGGCTAGACGGCAACGATTTTGCCCGATCTTAGATTGCATGTAGCTTTTAGTCCGTAAGTCTGATTGACTTGGGTCTTAGTGCATCAGAACACACTTGTGAGGGACTACAGGCCTATTAAATTTGACCAAATTTGGAGGACGTGTTTTTTTGGGTTGCTTTTTGCTTTTTGGCCCGAAAATTGACGTATCTGACACTACAACTGTCAAAACGCACTACGGTTTGTTTTCACAAGGTTTCTAGGGTTGCTGAATACTCCTACCAAGTTTGGACCGATTCAGAGACAAAAAATGTGCAATTTTTGGTTTTGGTACCCTTTTTTTTTTTTTTTTTTTAGGGCCAAGCTAGCTGCGGGTTTACTGGTCTTTTTGGGCCGCAGGATAGTCACCCACTACCCTTGAACCGCGTGCGCAGGTGGCTTCAAGCCACGCACGCACTAGGTGGTCTCGGCCCGTGTGTGCGTACACACACTCACACAGCCTTTTCTCGGGCCGCACGTGCACATAGAATCGCGCACACACAGATTTGTGCACGCACACACACGGATCCACACGCACTCTTTGGTAATCCTAATCGCTAGCCCTAATCACTACAGCTAATCCTAATCCTAGCAAGTTAGCAAAAACGCAGGTTTAACAGTAAAAACGCAGGTTTAGAAAAAAAACACAGAAAACGCAGAAAACACAGAAAAACACAGAGATTACCGAACGTACAGAATGATTCAAAAACAGTGAAAACACAACAGACGCAACAGATTGGCGACTAGAACTAATCCTAATCGCTAGCAGATTAATAAAAATAACACAACAGATTAACAATTAGTTGGCCTAAAATTTGTGAAAATTAGCAAGGATCGATGAAAGAAATTGTAGCGGAGTGATCTTTACGATCGTATGAGTGCTGGTGATTTTATTGGTCATTTTAGGTATTTTGCGTTATTTTTTATTTGTCGGGGTAATGTTTTTAGCTTTTGGGCTATTTTTGGGACAAAAATAAATAAAAAATAAATAGATAAAAACAATTTTAAAATAATACATACCTCCTCTCTCTCTTTCTTTCTCTCTCTTGTTTTTCTCTCTCCTCTTTTATTTTATCTTTTTGTCTCTCTATGCATTTGTGCACATACACACGCTGCTCTCGCACATCCGTTCTCCCATGCTAGCATGCATCCGCACACGTGCACCGCTCACTTTCTCGCTCGTTCTTTCCCCGTTTCGTTTGTGCTCCCTCCGACATTCGTCGTTTCTGTGCATGAACCTCCTTCTTTTTCTTTTTCTTCTTTTTCTCTTCTTTTTATTTTTTGTATTTAAGAAAACTTCTCATTTCTCCTCTTTTCTCTCTATTTTCTTTTGGTTATTTATTTATTTATTTAAAAAATATCCCATTGTTTTTAAATTTTTCACATTTTCATTAAAATTTAAAATTAAAACAAAATAAAACAAAAAACCAAAAAAAATATCTTTTCTTAAAAAACTAAAAAAAGGAAACCTCAGAAAACAAAAAAATACCTTTGAAAAAAGGGCCAAGGCTCGTAAATGGGGCGAAGGCCCACGAAAGGCAGAGGCCGCTCAGCTAGCAAGCTCTGGGCTCGGGAGCGAGGCGACCCCGTGCCCTACATGCCCCCCCCCCCCCCCCCCCCCCCCCCCCCCTTGTGTTTCATGGTGATGCCTGCATGAGGAGGCCCTCCTCCGCTTGCCCCACGTGCGGGCCATCGACCCAAGGCCCCTTGGCCTTTATCTACGTGGCCCCACCTTATACACCCTCTTGGGCCAGTCTTCCTCAGGTACCACCCCCTTCTTCCTTTTGTACATCCCTCGGGGCCCCAGCCCATGCATGCGCACCTCCCTCGGGAGCCTTCGCTCACTCCCTTGTGTGCCAACTTGGATTCCTGGAGGGCCGCTGTCAATTCCTTTCACTCTCTCTTGGTTCCATCGATGCCCCTACTGACTCGCACACTACACGATGTACATGCTCGTCCCTCTCCCTCATGTGCACCCCCTTACACGTCTCCCTTGACCTTCAAGGATTCCATGCTGGACTGCCTCTGCCCATTAGCCTATTGCCACCTGCCCACATGCCCCAGTGCTCTAAATCAGTGGCAGATCCACTCCTTGCATCAAGACCATTCCTCCCCTTCTCTGTCGAAGGGTTGGCTCAAACCACCCTTGCACACAAACACTTCCTCTTGGTTGGGACTGGTTCCTGCACGTGGAAGTTGGAAAACACACACATACACACACTTCTCATACGTAGAGCTAGTTCCCATGTAGAGACGCATCACACACACAACATCCCTCTCTCTACCCTAGTCACTCCTTGCCACCTACGCTAGTAGTCCATAGACACATAGCCCGTAGCTTAGTTAACTCCACCATTGCTTTAGGCACCTTAGTTTCTTGCGTAGGTGTGGGGTATTAGCTTTAGATACAGTGCTTCATTGCCCTCCACTCTCCCACACCCTTTCACTTAGCCTATCATAGCCTTAGCTTACCCTCTGAGCTTGGTCCTAGTGAGACACACTTGATCGTTCATTATCCTTAGCTCTAGCTTCAAGCTTAGACACCAAGGTCAATTAGCTCCTTCCCATCTATGCTTTAGGCATTGCACCGAGCCCGTGGAGACACCCATATCCATCCTTAAGCATTAGGCACATTCCCTTTGCACCTCCTCATTTTGTAGACATCGAAATATAGGATTCCACATGCATTAGACTAGAGACATGCCAGACATAGCTTTGTGAGTTTTGATACTACCTAGTGACCACACACGTTGATACACCTTCCTTGGAGACATCGACATCGTGCATCTACGAGTGGGACGAGTGAGCATTTGTTGACAAGACATATAGCCATCTCTAGTACATAGACTTGAGATAGCTCCTAGTGCTCCGATTGCATATTATTTGCATTCCCTACGAGCACTACATAGAATGTGATATCAATTTTGGCATACATTTTGACATAGGGTCCGCATTACACATACTCTTACCTAGGCATTTAGGGCCACATCATTGGACATTAGGGCCATCTTTTCTGGCGCACCTAGTGTACATTGTTTGACCACTTTTGAGCATACCTTGCAGCATTGATTGTCCAAACCGCATTGAGAGTTTATACTCTATTTAGTTGCACATCTAGGCCTAGACAAGAGCATAGTCTTGATAGCCTTTTGCTTGAGAGGCACACATAGGCCTTACATTGATCATGACAACATTTAGTCTAGATCCATCTACACCTATAAGTGCTTCATGATCTAGTCCTATAGATATGTGCAGTCACTTTTGGACCATCGACAGTGAGTGCCACACATGCGACATATCATACACCATATCCAATTGAAGACTACACAATTTTAGTGATTGAGGGTGATTATGATGGTTGCATGATTGTTATTATATCCAGCTTTGGCCTAGCAACCACCAGACCTCAACATGACAGATCCTTGGAGCACGATCAGATCTTGCAGTAGCTAGCTGGCTGATTGATGACGTAGCAATGACATATATACACCCCTATCATCGAGTGCTAAAGATTAGATAGTAGCAGTAGTTCCTAATGAGTGTCCGAAGACATGTTTTCATCCAGCGAGCATTCGTTTACAACGAGTTGGAGAGAGCAGGATGTACATTGATGAGTAGACGTGCATGTATATATGAGCCTCTAGAGTATAGGATGAGCCTCTTTCTGTGGATACATGGATACTTATTGATGAGCACCTATTGAGGTTTTATGGGATTTCATATGATTCCGGAGTTTATTCCTTATTGTTTGGACTCAGATAATCCCCTTGTTTGAGCACACCCTATCCTACCTCTACGGCTATAACCATGCCTAGTGTACAACCCACACCTATGCCAAAGCAATACTCCTAGACATCCTCCAAGATTTCCAACTAGAACTATCTTGCCATCGAGAACCTCTATATCTATAGGTTCTAGCATGATAGCACATTTGGAGTGTTCTACACATGTAGATTCCATGATGAGTGAGTGAGTCATGATTAGATGCTCAGAACTATCTAGTGCGACATGAGATTCCACAAACACAGCCTATGCATACTAGTACCACATTTGAGCTAGTATCGACACCGACCATGACACATACAAACATGGCTATACAGACACGAGAGACCACAAGAACTTTATGTGTTGATCATGCTAAATTAGAGGCTCCAACACCGATGAGGAACGACATCTAGACCATCACCCACCATCGAGGTAACATGCCCACATGACAAGATTAGACTTGACGGCTGAGACATTACCTCTTCAAGAGGTTGTGTTAGTTGTTGTAGGCCACATACGAGGATATCTTAGATATGTTGATTTCCATGGACATTTGTATGGGAAATCGATAGATTATGCATACCCAAAGATTCCTCACTACCACGTTATCATAGTCATTGCACATGAGACATTGCCTGACTATTTTGTTGATGAGTTTGGACATATTTACATTTTCTTACATGCTACATCCCTCCAAGGGATATAGCTAGCACTTTCAGATGACCGTTTAGATGCGAGCACACATCCTAGCATATTGGAGTTACATCGAGTAGCCTAGATCTTTACATACATTGATGATTCAGGTTTTTGATATCAACGCGAGGCACATAGTGGATCTAACCCTATACCTCAGGCCATGCTAGTCTATGCGATAGGAGTTCCACTTAATAGAGCTTATCAGGGCACAAATGATGCATTATATGGTTTGACTCTTGGATTCCTTTTCACTTTGTGATCTAGCCAGCCACCCACTCCACAGAGACCTTTGAGGTTGATGCCATAGTGACATCACCACCTATTAGGTCACCTCCTAATTCCTCATCATCGAGACAGATGTTGTCTCAGAGCAGCATTGATTCTCTTAGATCTCAGGTGATTGAGATGAAGGAGAAGAATGCCATTATTGAAAATAGGACGAGTCTTCTAGAGAGGATCACGATTGTAGAGCCATGAGTACCCATTTTAGATGAGACCACTTACTCTACAAAGGATGTTCTGCCTAGTATGAGTCCTTCCATACATGACATCATGAGAATAGTGCAAAAACAAAACTCATATGATACTCATAACACTAAACAAAAATTAAAAGACTTTTAATCTTTTACATCTTAATGTATGTTGAAAACATAAGCACTCTCACAAGGGTTTACAAATAAGATGCTAGAACATTAGAAAACCTTGTTCCATCATCTTTTCAAGTGTAAATCTATTCAAAAACATAAGCACTCTAACAGGCGTTTCCAAAGATTGTTTGTAGATGCTAGAACATTATAAAATCTTGTTCCATCATCTCTTTAAGTGTAAATATATTTGATCCAACCTATAGGGTGCTTGTTTTGTTAGCTCTCAACCCTATGGCCCTAAGGCCATAGGGTTCTTGTTTTGTTAGCTTTGAACACTATGGACCTATAGGGTGCATGTCAAGCCTCTATACACCAACACTATGGCCCTATGGCCATATGATTCTCCTTTTTTTACTACTTTCTATTAGCACCCTAGTGGCATAGGGCCACAAAACAAGAACCCTATGGCCCTAAGGTCACAGGGTGCTCTATTTACAAGTTAGTTAGCTAGAAACCCTATGGCACTAAGGCCATATGGCTCTCTTTTTGCTAGCTAGACACCCTGTGGCCCTAAGGCTATAGAGTGCTCTCTAGACACCCTATGGCCCTAAGACCACAGGGTACTCTTTTTGTTAGCTAGAAACCCTATGGCCCTAAGACCACATAGTACCTTTTTTGTTAGCTATAAACCCTATGGCCTTAGCTATGGCCCTAAGGCCATAGGGTGCTTGTTTTGTTATCTCTCAACCCTATGGCCCTAAGGCCATAGGGTGCTTGTTTTGTTATATCTCAACCCTATGGCCTTAGGGCCATAGGGTGCTTTTTTTGTTCGCTTTGAACCCTATGGACATATAGGGTGCATGTCAAGCCTCTATACACCAACATTGTGGCCCTATGATAGTATTCTCCTTTTTTTTACTACTTTATATTA
The DNA here is from genome assembly GCF_014529385.1 of Adiantum capillus-veneris. Lineage (NCBI taxonomy): Eukaryota > Viridiplantae > Streptophyta > Polypodiopsida > Polypodiales > Pteridaceae > Adiantum > Adiantum capillus-veneris. The sequence continues at coordinate 125,163,316 of NC_140956.1, forward strand.
GCACCCTAGTGGCCTAGGGCCACAAAACAAGAACCCTATGGTCCTAAGGTCACAAGATGCTCTATTTACTAGTTAGTTAGCTGGAAATCCTATGGCACCAAGGCCACATGTCACTCTTTTTGTTAGCTAGACACCCTATGGCCCTAAGGCCACATGGTACCTTTTTTGTTAGCTACAAACCCTATGGACCTAAGGCCATAGTGTGCTGTTTTTGTTAGCTAGAAACCCTATGGCCCTTGGGCCACAGGGTACCTTTTTTGTTAGCTACAAACCCTATGGACCTAAGGCCACACTCTGCTATTTTTGTTAGCTAGAAACCCTATGGCCCTTGGGCCACAGGGTACCTTTTTTGTTAGCTACAAACCCTATGGACCCAAGGCCATAGGGTGCTTGTTTTGTTATCTCTGAACCGTATGGCCCTAAGGCCATAGGGTGCTTGTTTTGTTAGCTTTGAACCCTATGGACCTATAGGGTGCATGTCAAGCCTCTATACACCAACACTCTGGACCTATGGCCATAGGATTCTCCTTTTTTTTACTACTTTGTATTAGCACCCTAGTGGCATAGGGCCACAAAACAAGAACCCTATGGCCCTAAGATCACAGGGTGCTCTATTTACTAGTTAATTAGCTCGAAATCCTATGGCACTAAGGCCATATGGATCTCTTTTTGTTAGCTACACACCCTATGGCCCTAAGGCCATAGGTTGCTCTCTAGACACCCTATGGACCTAAGGTCATAGGGTGTTGTTTTTGTTAGCTAGAAACCCTATGTCCCTAAGGCCATAGGGTTCTTGTTTTGTTATCTCTAAACCCTATGGCCCTAATGCCATAGGGTGCTTGTTTTGTTAGATTTGAACCCTATGGACCTATAGTGTGCATGTCAAGCCTCTATACACCAACATTGTGGCCCTATGGCCATAGGATTCTCCTTTTTTTACTACTTTGTATTAGCACCCTAGTGGCATAGGGTCACAAAACAAGAACCCTATGGCCCTAAGGTCATAGGATGCTCTATTTACAAGTTAGTTAGCTGGAAACCCTATGGCACTAAGGCCATATGGATCTCTTTTTGTTAGCTATACACCCTATGGCCCTAAGGCCACAGGGTACCTTTTTTGTTAGCTACAAACCCTATGGACCTAAGACCACATAGTACCTTTTTTGTTAGCTATAAACCCTATGGCCCTAAGTCCACAGGGTGCTCTTTTTGTTAGCTACAAACCCTATGGACCTAAGGCCATAGGGTGCTTGTTTTGTTATCTCTCAACCCTATGACCCTAAGGCCATAGGGTTTTTGTTTTGTGGCCCTATGCCACTAGGGTGCTAATAGAAAGTAGTAAAGAAAGGAGAATCCTATGCCCATAGAGCCACTGTGTTGGTGTATAGAGGCTTGACATGCACCCTATAGGTCCATAGGGTTCAAAGTCAACAAAACAAGCACCCTATGGCCTTAGGGCCATAGCCTAAGGCCATAGGGTTGAGAGATAACAAAACAAGCACCCTATGGCCTTAGGTCCATAGGGTTTGTAGCTAACAAAAAGAGCACCCTGTGGCCTTAGGACCATTGGGTTTCTAGTTAGTTGTTAGCTCTCAAGTTCTTGTTTTGTTAGCTTTGAACACTATGGACCTATAGGGTACATGTCAAGCCTCTATACACCAACAAAAAGAGCACCCTGTGGCCTTAGGACCATTGGGTTTCTAGTTAGTTGGAAATCCTATGGTCCTAAGGCCATATAGCTTTCTTTTTGCTAGCTAGAAACCCTATGGTCCTAAGGTCACAGGGTGCTGTTTTTGTTATCTACAAACCCTATGGACCTAAGGCCATAGGGTGCTTGTTTTGTCATATGTCAACCCTATGGCCCTAAGGCCATAGGGTGCTTGTTTTGTTAGCTTTGAACCATATGGCCCTAAGGTCACAGGGTGGTCTATTTACAAGTTAGTTAGTTGGAAACCCTATGGCACTAAGGCCATATGGCTCTCTTTTTGCTAGCTAGACACCCTATGGCCCTAAGGCCACAGAGTGCTCTCTAGACACCCTATGTCCATAAGGCCACAGGGTTCTCTTTTTGTTATCTAGAAAACCTATGGCCCTAAGACCACATAGTACCTTTCTTGTTAGCTGTAAACCCTATGGCCCTAAGGCCATAGGGTGCTGTTTTGTTATCTCTCAACCCTATGGCCCTAAAGCCATAGGGTTCTTGTTTTGTTAGCTTTGAACCCTATGGACCTATGGGGTGCATGTTAAGCATCTATACACCAAAACTCTCCCCATATGGCCATAGGATTCTCCTTCTTTTACTGCTTTGTATTAGCACCCTAGTGGCATCAGGCCACAAAACAAGAACCCTATGGCCCTAAGATCACAGGGTGCTCTATTTACTAGTTAATGAGCTGGAAACCCTATGGAACTAAGGCCATATGGCTCTCTTTTTGTTAGCTAGACACCCTATGGCCCTAAGGCCACAAGGTGCTCTCTAGACACCCTATGGCCCTAAGGCCACAAGGTGCTCTCTAGACACCCTATGGCCCTAAGGCCACAGAGTGTTGTTTTTGTTAGCTAGAAACCCTATGGCCCTAAGGACACAGGGTGCCTTTTTTGTTAGCTACAAACCCTATGGCCCTAAGGCCATAGGGTGCTTGTTTTGTTATCTCTCAACCCTATGGCCCTAAGGCCATAGGGTGCTTGTTTTGTTAGCTTTGAACCCTATGGTCCTATAGGGTGCATGTCAAGCCTCTATACACCAACACTGTGGCTCTATGGCCATAGGATTCTCCTTTTTTTACTACTTTGTATTAGCACCCTAGTGCCATAGGGCCACAAAACAAGAACCCTATGGCCCTAAGGTCACAGGGTACTATATTTACTAGTTAATTAGCTGGAAACCCTATGGCACTAAGGCCATATGGCTCTCTTTTTGTTAGCTACACACCCTATGGCCCTAAGGCCATAGGGTGCTCTCTCGACACCCTATGGCCCTAAGGCCACAGAGTGTTGTTTTTGTTAGCTAGAAACCCTATGGCCCTAAGGCCACAGGGTACCTTTTTGGTTAGCTACAAACCCTATGGCCTTAGGGCCATAGGGTTCTTGTTTTGTTAGCTTTGGACCCTATGGTCCTATGGGAGCATGGGGTATGATATGAGCCATTGGGTGGCATAGGTCCTTATGTAGAGTCACTTTGATGATAATAAGTTACCACATTTAGAATATACCTTGATGAACCTTTGACCTTAGCTTCTCTTCAAGCCCAGCTTGATGACCCTATGGCCATAGGGCCATAGGGTTTCTAGCTAACAAAAAAGGCAGCCTGTGGCCTTAGGGTCGGACATGCACCCTATAGGTTCATAGGATTTAAAGCAAACAAAACATGCACCCTATGGTCTTAGGGCCATAGGGTTGAGAGATAAGAAAACAAGCACCCTATGGCCTGTCGGCCATAGGGTTTCTAGCTAACAGAAAAGGCACCCTATGGCCTTAGGGCCATAGGGTGTCTAGCTAACAAAAAGAGAGCCCTCTAGCTCTAGGACATGGGGTTTCGAGCTAACAAAAAGAGAGCCCTCTAGTCCTAGGGCCATAGGGTTTCGAGCTAACAACAAGTGCATCTTGTGACCTTAGAGCCATAAGGTTCTTGTTTTGTGGCCCTAGGCCAATAGGATAATAATATAAAGTTGTTAAAAAAGAAGAATCATATGGCCATAGGGACAAACTATTGGTGTATAGAGGCTTACATGCACCCTATAGGTCCATAGGGTTCAAAGCTAACAAAACAAGCACCCTATGGCTATAGGTCTATAGGGTTCAAAGCTAACAAAACAAGCACCCTATGGCCTTAGGGCCATAGGGTTTCAAGCCAACACAAAAAGCACCCTATGGCCTTAGGGCCATAGGGTGTCTAGCTAGCAAAAAGAGAGCCATATGGCCTTAGTGCCATAGGGTTTCCAGCTAACTAACTTGTAAATAGAGCACCCTGTGACTTAAGGGCCATAGGGTTCTTGTTTTGTGGCCCTATGCCACTAGGGTGCTAATAGAAAGTAGTAAAAAAAGGAGAATCCTATGGCCATAGGGCCATAGTGCCTATAGGACCATAGGGTTCAAAGCTAACAAAACAATCACCCTATGGCCTTAGGGCCATAGGGTTGAGAGATAACAAAACAAGCACCCTATGGCCTTAGGGCCATAGCATTTGTAGCTAACAAAAAAGGTACCCTGTGGCCTTAGGGCCATAGGGTTTCTAGCTAAAAAAACAACACTCTGTGGCTTTAGGGCCATACGGTGTATAGAGAGCACCCTGTGGCCTTAGGGCCATAGGGTTTCTAGCTAAAAAAACAACACTCTGTGGCTTTAGGGCCATACGGTGTATAGAGAGCACCCTATGGCCTTAGGGCCATAGGGTGTGTAGCTAACAAAAAGAGAGCCATATGGCCTTAGTGCCATAGGGTTTCCAGCTAATTAACTAGTAAATACAGCACCCTGTGACCTTAGGGCCATAGGGTTCTTGTTTTGTGGCCCTATGCCACTAGGGTGCTAATACAAAGTAGTAAAAAAAGGAGAATCCTATGGCCATAGGGTCACCATCAAAATGATTCCTCATTGCAATTCTTTTCTCTAAAGAGGCATCTCCATCCTTTCCGAAATGATATGGTTCACTTCTTCTTCTGGTAGAAACAAAGCCATCTGAAATGGTAACCATGAGTGTCATCTAGATATATATATATATATATATTGGCCAGATTTTTCAATCAGAACTTTCTTTACCAGAACATTTAGATTTGGGTTCAAAAGAGACCGACTTTAAGTTAAAATGCAGGACTAGATTTCAACATCCTCAGGTCCAATCATTCTTAGGCCCAAGATAAGGAACCAGCTCTGATACCACTTGTGAGGGCCATACCCCGGATTCGACCGTACCCAACTTCCCCAGTCCCTCCAGACCATTCTAGGAAATGGGCTACGTCTATCCACGGGTATCCCTCCCGCTTGGGACCGACACCAGACAGAAACTTGGCATGTCCTTGATGCCAACCCATAGGTATTCCTCTCAGTCGTTCTCACCCAAATTGTGGCCATCAGTCTTGAGTTACATGATCTTATACTTGAAGATCTCTTTCAGACAATTATTGTTCTCCCTTGGTTCATGGTGATAACCCCCTTTTCCTGACTAGCAGGCACGACAGTTAATCACTTTCCCCTAAGAAGAGGGATTTTAAAAGTCCTAACACGGTTTCTCTCGTCCCCACTTACAGATTTTTAATTCCACGTAATATTAACTTTAAACTTAAAATTTGACTTAGACCTCCGGTCAAACTGACCCTCCGGAGTCCACCCACCCACCAAACCTTTCAATGAAAAATCCCTTCCCGAGGTAGTACTGAGGACTACATATCAAAATTAGGGAAGACCAATTGTCAGACAAAGTCAGACCAACAAGCAGCATACAATCTCTCTATACCCTTGTTAAGGGAAATTCATCGGGTTGTTCCCACCTGTTCTTTACAGAGATTCTTTTTAAAATTCTTTTCTTTACTTTATCTGATAGATAAACTAGATTGTCTGACTAATCAAGCAACACAGGTAATGTCAACCAATTCCATCTTACTTGAATAAGTGAAGATGATCGGTTTTAGCCATCTACACTAGCAACACCTTTCACAGATAATTTACAGGTTAAGATATTTGGGAAAGGCTTATAAATAAAATCTAACAGTTCCTTTTTCTTTTTCAGTTCCGAATGGTACCGTGATTACCTGGTAGTAACAGTACTGGATAGCTCACCTAATTCCTAGCCTTTCTAGTTCATTTTTACTCAAGCAGATCCGACAAAAAATTCTTAATTAATCACATCTCCTGCCTTCAGTCTTATTCTCAAACTAATTCTCAGACCACTTTCTTTATTCAGTCTGTCCAATCATTGGCATCAGGCCCTACCCGGACTAAGGCTGTTTTCCATTAGATTCTACGGATCCTTCATCCGACCGAGACCCACACCCATTCATCCTTATCTAGTACAACATGCATGAATGACCCACTCTTCCATATCCAGTACAACAGACAAGAGTTCCCCTAGAGCTCACACTAGATGGTCACACTGCCTTAGCCAACAAGGCATCCCCGTCTAGTCCCCCAAGAAGAAACTTCTTGGTCTGGCACGTAAAGCAAAACCGACCATAGGAAAGAGCTTTTCCCGGTTTTGGCCATTTCCAGTCATTCTTTAAAAACCCTTTTTTTATGCTATGTGATGCAGTGGGCTATCCTAAGTACCAGTTCAGGATTCTTTTTGACTCCTAATTTGTAATTTCTTGCTTCCTTGAATTATCATCCTTAATTCCTATTTTCCTTTATTATTTACCAATCAAAATTATTTTAGGAAAACAAACGGATTTCAGAGTTATTTATGTGAGTTCAAGGTTTCTTTGTAGATTAGTTTATAAGTTTAAACCCCGAATTTAAGCGGTTTCCCCTAAAATTTGCAATTCCTCGGCATCCATGGGGCATTTCCATGGAAGCTTGCGGAGTTTTTGGTTCAAATTATATGGGTACAAATTCCGTGAAGCTTTCCCCTTGCTTCCCCAAAACCCGAACAAACAAACTTTTAAATTAAACTACATTCATGCTATTGCAGATTTTTCAACAAAAAGAAGACAATGAGTATACAAAAATTAATGACCTAGAGTTGCTTGAATTAAGATTCTAGACTTTCATGAGGGTTTCAAGCTCTCCATTGAAGCTACGGGATCGAAGTTCTACCAAGACTTCCATTGAAGCTTCCAATTTCTTTGAAATTTGGCCATTAGTTTATCATTAAATCCTAACTAGTTTCCCATTCAAGGTGGTTTAAGAAGAGGGTTGGTATGTGCATTAAAGCTTTCCATGAAAACTTCAAGAGATTAGCATCAAGCTTTCCATTGAAACTTCCAACTTCTTGGAAATTTGGACATTAGTTTGCCACTAATTCTTAACTACTTTCTTATTCAAGGTGGTTTAGGAAGAGGGTTGATATGTGCATTGAAGCTTTCCATGAAAACTTCAAGAGGTTAGCGTCAAGCTTTCCATTGAAGCTTGGAAAGATTTCTAGAAAATTTCGGCATTAGTTAGGTACTAAGTTCTACTTAAAACTCTTTTTGGAGCATTCTTAAGAAGAGGGTTTGTCTAAAAAACCATAAGGGAAAGATGATGAAGTGTAAGTTCTCCATTAAAGCTTGTAAACATTCCTACCTCTAGCATATCTTTTGGCCTAATCATACCTTAGTATGCAAGGGAAATCTTTACCCATTCCGAGTAGGTAAGAAAAGGGAAACCTTCTTAATATAGTCAAGACGAGGGAAACCTAGCAAGCTTTCCATTGAACTTGAGATCATGCAAAAAGCATAAACTTTCTTATTCTAAAAACACATAAAAGCATGCAACCATTAGGGCATTACCACCTCTAGGTAAGAGGGGAATTGGAGGTGATTGTCATAGAAATCCTTCTTGTAGGGGGGTGAGGATCAAGAGGAAAGGGAGGGGAGTGTCCACCAATGTAGAAGATGGAGAGAAGGCAAGGTTTGATGGAAACCTTCCAAGGTTTAGTCCTTCATGTGAAGAAGAGATGATGAAAGTTTAATGGAAACCTTGGAGTGGGCAAGGTCTAATGAAAACCTTGGCACTTCTAATGTATAAAAGTTTGCATGGCAATGGAGCATAGCATAGGCAATTATCTCCCTAAATACAAAGGGGAGGGCTCATATATATAGCACAAGGCAAATACGGTATGTATACAGTGAGGGGGGGTCCAAATACAGTATTTTCTACAAGAAATTCGAATTTAGGAGAGATGGGGTGTATTTTTGGTCCAATATAATTGTGAGAGAGAGAATGAGTGGAATAATGCATAGCTTGGCACACGTGGTTGGTCTTCCCTATGTACTACCTTGTCAGGAGAGAGATGACAGAGAGAGAATGAGTGGAGAAATATTCATACTTGGCACAGAGCCTCTAAGAAACCTCAAAGAGAGAGACTTAAAACTAACCTTCGTAAAGACTTAAAACTAACCTTTGTAAACACCTAAACTTGTGCTTTAGTAGAGACTTAAATTTAAGTGACATGCAAGGGACCGGGTTTCCCTTAACGATACCTTATCTGAGTTCTTTGAATTGAATAGGTCCAGAAGGCAAGGTTGCCTCCTCGTCCCTCCTTTGTTTGCTATAAGCACTGATGGGCTTAATTGTCTGGTCAAGGAGAGGAATTCTGAAGGCCGCATCAAGGGGATCTCTCTCCCCAACAACAGTAATCGGCGGCGTCTATCCTAGTTTACTGATGACACTAATGTGCTGCTTAACTATGACCCCATCTCTCTCCAAGATTTTTGGGCGGCTATGGAAATTTTTTGTACTGCTTCGGGTTCAAGGATCAACCACAGCAAGACTGGGATCCGGGATTCCATAACCCCTCTTCCCGAATGGTTAAAGTAGCAGGGATGTAAGGAACTTCAAGAAGGAGAGGTGTTCAGGCTACGACATCCCCTTCGATTTTAAAGTCACCTTGAAATAGAGGTGGGACTAGGTACTTGAGAGGTTCATCTCCAGGCTTGCGCGATGGAAAGGCTTCCAAGCCTCCTTGGTAGGAAGAGTGTTGGTCATAAATCATTTTCTCTGTGCTTATGTTCTCTTCTTCCTTAGCTACTGGCACCCTCCACACTCACATCTAGGGATAATTAGCAAATACTGTAGGAATTTTCTCTAGACAGGTAACCCGTTTAAAAGGGTAGCTTCCAAGGTTAAATGGGAAATCTGTTGTCTCCCATTAGCTAAAGGTGGGCTGGGTGTGAGGGATCTTAATAGCTAGGCCGATAAGATTGCAGTCAAACTCATTGTTAGGGCTTTGGAAGACCCCTTGTAGGAATGGTCTTCTCTCCTCTTTAGAAATCTGAACAGGTTCTCCATAGACGTTCACAACAGCTGGCAAGATCTGAAGTGGGTCACCATTTTTTTTGGCCCTTCTAAAATCAAAGCTTGTGGGTACGATCTCCTCAAATCACAGTGAGGTGCGTGGAACAGGACCAAACCAAATCTAGTAGAGTTTTGGAGGTCTAATAAGTCTCTACCAGTGAGGCAGTTCGACTCTATCTGGTGGCCATTGGAACCCATAAGTCTTGTCTCTGACAGGTAGCGAAGGATGGCACTCCGATGTCACAAGAATGTCCACCTGGGGTGACATATGGGATGCACAACACCACATATTGAAATCTCAGGAAGAACTTTTGCTTCAGTTTTCATTGCAACCGTGGGAGCTTACTCTTATCCTTTCTAGGATGTGTTTGTTGCTAGATGAGGTATTGTGGAAACTGTATTACCGAGATATGGTCCCTCTAAGTGCCTTTGGTTGGCAAGGAGGATTCAAGCTGCAGCATCCTTAGCTAGTAACCAAGGACATTAGTCCTCCTCTGCACATTACCTTGAACAAAAGATGGGCCGTCAGTCTAGACCGAAAGCAATGGATTTCTAAATTTAAAAAGCTATGGATAACGAGCTTCAGCCAAAAAAGTCTGTTTTGCTATGGCTCTTGCTTCACAAAGCGGTCTGGAAGGGGGAAAAAAGGCTTAAAGCAGGGTTTTCTAATGGGTTATGTCCCCGATGCAACAAGGAAATAGAGTCTGTCATTCACCTATTCATGACATGTCCTCAGTCTGTAACTCTTCTCTCTCCACTGAATGCAGTGCTCCAATACAAGGTCTCGTGGAGACAGCTTATTCTAGGGGACTCTATTGGCATTGTCACCTCCTTTTGGATCAGGGCTAGGGCAAAATTTCAGTGGCTTATTTGGAAACTGAGAAATAGCTATGCAATTATTGAGGCTTACCAGGCTCCTTGCCTAAGCTCGCTTTTTGTTGACATCAACTTTTAGGTACACAAACTGAAGATTAACAAGCTCAACATATACTACTTGAGGAATAGGATCCTTACCTGAGGATGAACTGGATCTGCCGATTAACAAGTGGAATCTAGAAGAGCTGGACAATATGATGGCTTCCAACAAAGAACGGATCAAAGAGGAATTTGTTGCTCTGTCTAAAGCTAGGAAGTTTCTAGAAAGTCTGCAGTATGATTAACTCCCTTGGGGAATATGCTTAGGATGTCTGTCGGGTTCTGCTAGTTTTGTATATGCCGATCTTATCGGTCTTGTATCTGGGTGATTTGGCAAGTATTGACTTTTGGTGGTTATATCAGGTTACCTATATACAGTCTAATGCGCTTGTAATATCATCCCCTTTTCTTATAATATAACTTTCACTATTTTGTTGAAAAAAAAAAACAAAGGAGGCTCAAACTTATCCTCTTAGAAGCTTTAAAGGGACAGGATTGGGACCTTGTTTCGCAAACTACTAGGGTCGAACCCTTCATAGGGTACATTTATGTGAGGCTCCACCTTGAGTTGAAGATACACTTCCAACAATGAGGCTCCACTCAAGGTTCAATTTCTAGTGAGGCTCAAACATATTTACGTTGCAAATGATAGCTTCTATGAGATTCAAACTTAGTATGAGACTATGTAACCTTGCACTTAAAAAGAGAATCTTTAATCCATGTTGGACCCTTAGCCATCCTACTAGAAGCCACAAATCTTCACATAATAGGATCCTTGTTGCTTAGACCCTAGGGGTGCATTTTGAATAAATCACCTCAATGCTATGCTCCATAAAAAAGTACTTGTTGTGAGGCTTCACTCGATAATGAGCCTCTCCTTACCTATAGACATATGTAGCTTTTTGCCATGGCTAAAATATAGTGGTTGAACTATTAAATGTAAATCCTTGGGAAAAACTCATGCCTCCTAAGAATAACAACACTATCATTTCTTTCTACTAGGAAAGATGGTAGAGGCTGAGATGGATTCGACACTAATTAATCAGAACAAGAACATGGTGTACCCTTCGATCAAGACCAGTGTTGTGATATTAGTGTCAAGAAAACCAATGAAGATGTGGTGCAAGTGGGGCGCAAAAGTGTTCTTGTTGGGAAAACATTTCCAAAGAACTCAAGATAAATGTTTCTAGAGGGGTGTAGGGTGTATCTCCAATATATGAGAGTCATTTGAGATGGTGATGAGAAGAAGAATCAATGTAGTGAAAATATTCAAGAGTCATCTTCAAATAAACAGCTACATGCAAAATCAACAAAGGGATACAAAGGATGGTAGGTGATATAGATCTATAAAAGGCTTACTTGAGCTCATGGATGCGACAATGGTTTAAAAAAAATTAACCCTTGGGTGACTACATAATCCAATTCCAATCTAATTGGAATCAGATGTGATTGCATATATGTGTATGATGTTATCAAATTCATCTCGTTATTAGTAATTTCCAATGCTATATTACTTTGATTTGGTTGAAAATACTCATATTTAGTAATCAAGGTGTATGCATGTCTTACACATCATGCATAAATAAGGTCTTATTAAATACGATGTGCATTTTTGGAATATGTACGATTATTGATTGACCCAAGAAAGAGAGAAATAGAGAGAAAGAGAGAGTCCCTTGCATTTGAAGTTAGGGGTTTATGAGAATGTTTAATCAAATTCCCAATATGACTAACATTAGTTATTGGCATGACACTAATTATCCATGGAAATAGCACTTAGTGTCCTCATTTGATTTTTTCCACGATTGTGCAATCAAACAACATCATACTTTTTAAGCAAAAAAGTCATGACATGGTTACATGGATGAGCTTATGCAAGAGGAAAGCACGCTTTACTTGCTCTGTGGTGGTGAATGAATCTAGTGATAGAGAAATAGACTACACATTGGACCAATGCCAAGGAACTTTTAAGCCTCAAGATTTTTATGTTTTACAATATGATGGCATTTGGCCCATGTACCTAAACCAAGAAATAAATGATAATACTAGGTTTCATTACTTATTTTGGTGTTTCTAGAACCACCATCTATTTGAGATACCATCAATTCCTATGTTAGCTTTAGAAAATTCTTCGATTTCTCAATTTCTCAACCACTGTCAAAATTTTGTGACAATTCCTAATTGCTTGTAATATGGAGGCCATGAAGTGCATTATCATTATTTAAATGGAAATGTAATAGTGCTAGATAAAATTGAAGGACGTGCTTCTAATGTTTCCACACTTGATGTATTCGTCCATGTAAGTTTATATAGAAACATTCATAATTGTTAAATGAGGGATACATTTCAATAACATAATAGGGTGCTCACAAAAAAATTCTAGCTAAATCTACACAGTATTGCTTAGATTTCAAGTTGCCTTTAAAAAAATGGGACTTGAATAATTCCCAAAATTCTTAAATACGTCTTACTTGATGATGATGAGGAACAGGCATTATACCAATAGAACCCGAACTTAGTGCTGCTGTTCTCAGTACATATAGACCAACTACTCGAGCAGGCCAGCAGTATGGCCAGGTGTGAAGTGTTAAGCCTAATGGGCCAAGCTGAATTGGTCAAAGCCTCAAAAGGGACGGAAAAAACAGAGCTAGAAGAACAAGAAGAAATGGAAAAAGAACTCAAGGCTTGGATGGAAGACCAAGCAGCCAAAGAAGCCCAACCGACGTCCAAGGTAAAACCTAATCAGCTGCAGGAGGTGAATATTGGCACAACCTCAGACGTGAAAAACGTGAGAATCAGCACAAAATTGGATGAGAGAACTCCTGAAATTGTTCAGAGAATACAAAGACGTGTTCGCATGGTCTTACACCGATATGGAGGGCATACACCCAAAGTTCTATGAGCACCGGATCAACTTAAAAGAAGGAGCAATCCCAGTCAAGCAACAGAGGTACAGAATGAATCCAACTATGCTAAGCAAGTAAAAGAGGAGATTGATAGGCTGCTGAGGGTTGGGTTCATATACCCAGTAGAAAAAGCCACATGGATTTCACGTATTGTAGTGGTGGCAAAAAAGAACATGAAAATCAGGGTATGTGTAGATTACCGGAGGCTCAATGCAGCCACAATCCCGGACCCCTTTCCATTACCATTCACTGACTCCTTGTTGGACGAAGTAGCAGGCCAGGAAATGTACACATTCTTGGATGGGTTTAGTGGATACAACCAAGTCAAAATGGCTCTGCACAATAGAGATAAAATGACGTTCATCACAGAATGGGGAGTATTTGTAGCTAGAGTGATGATGTTTGGTCTTAAAAACATGCCAACTACCTTCCAACGGATGGTACAAGAGATATTCTATGATTACCCGATAGATTTTATGAAAGTCTTTGTGGATGACTTTAGTGTGACTGGCCAAAAGGCCAAGCATTTGTTTCATCTAAGGATATGCTCGCAAAGGTGCAGAGATACGCGCCTCAAGCTTAATCCGGAAAAATGTGTGTTTGCAGTCAAGACAGGAGTATTGTTGGGGCTCATTGTGTCAAAACAGGGCATTACGATTGATCCCGATAAGGTCAAGGCTATCTCAGAAATGAAGCCACCTACAACATTGAAACAACTGGAAAGGTTTTTGGGGAAAGTCAAATGGCATTCACGATTTGTGAAATTTATAGCTCACGCGGCACAGCCATTGTATGCATTCATGAAGAAGGGTACGCAATACATGTGGAATGATGAATGCCAGCGTGCATTCGAACTCTTAAAGAAGATGTCCACAAATACGCCTATGCTAGTCAGTCCGGATTGGACTAAGCCATTCCATGTGTATTCGGATGCTTCTCACAGAGCATTGGGGGGAGCTCTGCTCTGCACGACGGAATGCTTGGTTATCAGTAGTCCATTTATTATGTCATTAAAAGCTAGACAAAACCTGAAAAGAATTACAATACAACAAAAAAAGAGGCATTCATTGTGGTGTTTGTAGTGACCAAATTCAGGCACTATTTACTAGGTAATCAAGTGATCCTGCATGTCGATCATCAGGCTTTGATATACATAGTCACCAAATCGTCTTTGGTGGGCAAAATGGCAAGATGGATGATAATACTCCAAGAGTTTGATTTTACAATTCAGCACACCTCGAGAAATCAGAATGGCAAGGCTGATTTTTTGTCCAGATTGGAAGAGTAAGGGCCAGACATCGAGGTGGGGAACCTACCAAATGCAGCTCTGGTTTTGCTTAGATATGAGGAAGAAGGTGATTGTTGGTATGAAAATCTCAGAGATTTCTTATTAGACTTCAGCTTCCCAAAAGGATGGAACAGGGACCAGAGAAGACAATTAGCACTCCGGAGTAGAGATTTCGTGTCATCAAAATTGTATTTTAATGAAATACTTAGCTTTACCAAGGACAATGAAATACTTAGCTTTACCAGGGACAAATATTCCTAGAATTGATCACTCTAGTCATATTTGTCCACAAGAAAGCTAAAAAGACGGAAGCTTCAATGAGGCTTGATTCACGATTTCAGAGTGCTGTTGAGCCAGGATGGAAACTGGGAGTCTACAAGAGCCTAAGGAATTAACCCTAAATTTTTTATGGGTAAATTCAGTTTTCAATACATGAAAAACCTTAAAAGAGGTTGAAAAAGTCGTGGAGATGCAAAAAGATGCTAATTTTGACGCTCGAGCTAAAAGTGCAATTTTTAGCCAAAATAGAGCGAACTTTGCGTTTCTGCCCGCGCTACCTTGTCGACCATGTAACATTTAATGGCCTAAAATTTTATGTGTAGCGGAAATTAGCATGAATATAGTGGGCATTTCATTAGAATAGATTCCTAATGAGAATTACAAGAGTGCTTGGGTGGAGAGAGCAACAAAAAGCATAACACCTAGTTAGATAGCATCGACAATACTTTCAAAAGAGAGAGATATTAAGCTATTGACAACAGTTGAGGACCGGATTTGCATGGAGCCGGTCCCCCCTCCAAAAGGCTTTGTATTATGGTTTCTCCCATCAAGAGAGACATTGTACAATACAATTCTTTGTGTTCCCTCAAGACTAGCTAGTGCAATGAAGATGGAAGCTTCATACACCAAGCAAAACACTTAATCAAACACAACTTGAATTATCCCCGTTCTCAGACCCAAGACCTCACACACCTTCGAAGATGGTGAGAGCTAGCAGGGTATGAGAGTAGATTGAGAGGAAAAAGAAGTATCTTACGAGAAAGAAGTACATCTCCTCACATAATCACTCATATTAGCATAGCTTAGCTTAGTAATTAGCTTGGTAGAGAAGATGAGCATGCATTGAAGCTTGGCTCTTGGTTGGATTTGCATCCACATGCCAAGAGAGTGTTGATGTAGGCTTCTATCTCACAAGCTTGGAGTAGGTGATGAGCTCTCCATTAAAGCTTGGGAGGAGATAGAGTATTTTCCCTTCACACATGGTCAAGTGTGAGAGTGTGTGTGTCAATGCCAAGCAAAAATCAGCCCCCCCTCTCTCTTGGGCGAGCCCTAGCTGCTAAATAAGTCTGGCCTTTGCCTCATTGGACCTCCCCAGGTCAAGCCAATAGGAATTAAGCAGCATAAGTAATAGCCTTTAGACATGTGTCCCCCTTTCCCCTTTTGTGAGAGCTTTAGGTAATTAAATAATTAAACTAAACTCTCATTGGACCCCTTTGCCTCCTGGCCAATAGGAATCAGGCAAGCCATGGGGCTCCTGAATGCTCATTGGACCCCTTGGGAGACTGCCCAATAGTCTTCTAGGAGACTTAATTCTCATTGGTTTCTTTTATTAAATGTTTTTAAATTAATTAAACTAGATTTACTCTAGCTTAATTCTCATTGGTCCACTTCAAGGGTCTTCCAATAGGAATTGGGCACACCTTGTGGGCATCTGGCCTAGGGAGCTGACATGTGTCCCTCATTCCCTTTGTGTAAAGGGAGCCTGTGTGTGTGTGTGTGGCTTTCTCTCTCATCCCCTAGCTTTGGGGCTCGCCCCCTCCCATGTAGGGATGTAGAAAGACTTTTTGGGCACACACTAAGCATCCAATTTTCCCTAGGGTTGACCTTTGGACACAGCCTTTGAATTTTGGAACCTTAGCATTTTGGAAGTCTTAATGGGCTGAACCTTAGGGTCTTTTTGGCCCATTGTTTCACATGGCTCTTTTGCAGATGGCCCCCCCTTTGGATCCCTATTTTCCCTCCTTTGGATCCCTACTGTGGCCGGTCTGCTAACTTAACCAATATTCTAGCTTTTTCTCCCTTGGCACTTCCCCACATTAAATGATCAGTTTAATATGAGAAAATCATTTAGGAGAATTAGATATTGATTATTATGACATTACCTCTCTCTTGAAATCATAGTCGTCCTCGACTATGGTGTAGAGAAGATAAAGCATATGCATGAGTCCTTTTCTTAGCGGGTAGAGGATCCCTATGTTACCCTACGACATCATTCCATAATGGATGACTAGTCCATTTGGCGCTTGAGAGCCTGAGGCTGCCGCAAGCATGTCTGCACATTAGTCCTATCAGTCTTCCATAGTAGAGTGACAAGCTCTACTTGGTGTTTGGGAGACGTCGTCTCCGCAAACTTGATCTAAGCATGCATACTACTTCATTTTTGTGCACAAATCAAGAAAAAGAGAGTCTTATAAGACAAAAATTTTTGTTCATTTTTTTAACATTTTGTACATTTGCTTACTCTTGGGAAGCATTGTAAGCATTGACAAGGTTTAGGTTATCCTTTAATTGTATGCCTTGCATCCATCTAGCATCTTCAAAAGGATAATTCTTAAACTTAATAAGATATCGTCGGATAGTCTTACCGCCTCTTAATACCTTGTCTTCATGTCGGAGAATGGACTCGGGCTGCAGCACCTCCTCGTGGTCCTCGATCTCCGGTGGGTCTTCAATAGTTAGTTCTTGAGGTGGCTCTCCTTTGTAAGGCTTTAAGAGGCTCACATGAAAAGCATTGTGTATGAGCCAATGATTGGGCAACTTAAGTTGATAGGCCATGTCATTGATTGGCCTAAGAATCTGGAAGGGACCATAATACCTTTTTGCTAGTTTAGCATAGTACTTTTGGTGGCCCGTAGGATTCTTGCCCGTCGTGTGCCTTAATCGAGCCTTGGGAAACTTTAACAAGACCCAATCGTTTTCTTTAAAGGCTTGGGCTCTTCTGTGCTTGTCAGCAGCAGCCTTTTGCCTTTGCTGTGAGATAGAGATAGCATCCTTAATCTTTTGGAAAGATTCTTGTAGGTCTCGGCTATACTCATCTGCAGCGAAGATCTTCCCATGTACCTTAAGTAGCAAGGGACTTTTTGATCTTCCCTCAATTACCTCGAAAGGTGCTTTTCCTGTAGAAGTATGTACAGTGTTATTGTAAGCATACTCTACTAAGGTAAGTACTTCTCCCATTGGGATCTTTGATCTACTTCCGTTACATAGGCTTTTAGTAGATCAAGAATGGTTAGGTTAGCTATTTCACTTTGGCCATCAGTTTGTGGATGATAGGCCGAAGAGAAGTTTAGCCTTGTTCCTAAATTCTCAAAGAGACCCTTCCAGAAATTACTGGTCATTCTAGGATCTCTATCCGACACTATGGACATTGGCAAGCCATGGTACTTGAAAATTTGTGAAATGAAGAGGGTTGCCATTTGATGGGCTTTGATAGTCTTTTTGACAGGTATAAAATGAGCTTGTTTACTGAACCTGTCTACTATCGTCCATATTCCCGTATTCCCATGGATAGACTTAGGCAATCCAAAGATAAAATCCATGGATATGCTCTCCCAAGGTGAATTAGGGATTGGCAAGGGTTGAAGCAATCCAAGTTGCTTCCCTCTATCAAATTTTGTCTTTTGACATACCACACATTTGGAAACATACTCGTGTATGTTCACTTTCATGGTAGGCCAATAGAAATATGTTTCAATTCCCTTTAGGGTAGACTGAATCCCTCTATGCCCCGCATATGGGGGAGTATGAGATTCATACATTACTTTCTCACGTAGTAAGTTAGTAACGCATAGTCTATTGCCATAGAGAAGATAACCATCTTGTAAAGTAAATGGTTCTTCTTTCTTCCCTAATGCAAGGGCTGAAATCACATCTCTAAAGTCGGGATCAATAGCATACTCATCTATCATTGAAGATAGATCGTTGTGAGTTGCTATGGAAACCGCATTCACTCTCGGTCGTCTTGAGAGTGCATCGGCTACTTGATTATGCTTGCCAGCAATGTGAGCAATATGAAAATGAAATTGCGAAAGGAAATTTGCCCACCTCATTTGTTTGTCGGAGAGCTTGGTCTACGTCATGAAGTACTTAAGACTTTGGTGATCCGTTCGCAGAATGAAAGGAGTCCCCAATAAATAGTGCTTCCATGAGTCTAAGGCATGTAGAACTGCAAGGAGTTCTTTTTCGTATATGCCTAGAGCTTGCTCAATAGGGTCGAGCCTTCGACTCTCATAGCCTATGGCGTGCCCTTCTTGGAGCAAAACAGCCCCAAGGCAATCACCACAAGCATCACATTGGACCTCAAATGGTTTTGAGAGATCCGGTAGTGTAAGCACAGGTTGAGAGATAAGCTTTTCTTTAAGCTTTTCGAAAGCATTGTTCTCCTTAGCAGACCACGTATACCTAACATTTTTCTTTGTTAGGTCATGTAATGGTCCCGCAATTTGTGAGAACTTTTCTATGAAGCGTCTATAGTATGCACACATACCTATAAAGCTTCTTAGTTCATGAAGATTCCTTGGTTTAGGCCATCCTTTTATTACCTCTAACTTGGATGGATCCATTTGGATTCCATCTTGAGAGATAATGTGACCTAAATATTGAATCTCTTGCAAGAAAAATTCACTTTTCTTTCGATTAACATAAAGTTTACTTCTCTCTTAAAACTTGAAATATTACCTGGAGGTGTTGCTTGTGTTCCTCCAATGAATTAGAGTAGATGATAATATCATCAAAGAACACTCCAGTGAAGGTTCGATGAGGCCTGAACAGCTTCTCCATCAAGCGGTTGAATGTGGCTGGTGCATTAGTCAAGCCAAAAGGCATGACAATGTATTCGTAAAGACCAAATGTAGTACGAAATGCGGTCTTTACAATGTCTTGATCAACTATCCTTATTTGATGATAGCCACTTTTTAGGTCAATCCTACTGAAGTAGGTCGATCCTTGTAGCTTATCAAATAGGTCTTCTACCCGTGGAACGGGAAACCTATTCTTGATAGTGATCCTATTTAGTGCTCTATAGTCGACACACATACGATATGTGCCGTCTTTCTTTTGCACTAATAGCACAGGTGAGCAAAATGGAGATGAGCTAGGCCTAACCATGCCCTTCTCAATTAACTCATGCACTTGCCGCATAATCTCCTCTTGTTGAGCTTGAGAAACTCTATAAGGAGGTTTGTTAGGCGGTGAACTTCCTGGAAGAAGTTCAATTGCATGGTCGTCATTACCTCGTTTAGGAGGTAGCTCACAAGGGATGTCGTCAATAAAGACATCTTGAAACCCCTTGAGAAAATTGGATAACTCTAATTCCTTTTGGTTGCTTTTATTTTCTTTTGCTAAAGCATTAGGTTCATTTTGAGAATCTTTAACAAAAATCATGTACACGGAAATAGAGCTCTTTATTGACTTGTTGAAAGCTGGTGTATGTACAATGGGGATGGTGTTACCCATCTCCTTAGCATCTATATACATGTCCTTTTCCCTGAACTTAAAGGAGATTCTCCTTTCAGGAAATTTAACATGGGCAGCCAGGCGGTCAAACCATGGTGCCCCTAGGATTACATCCTCATGCTTGAGAGGAGAGATAAAGAAGTCCTCTTTGTCCACATAGCCTTGGACATGAAGCCTCAATTTCCCGATTAAGGGAGTGACTGAAGCTTCTTGCCCCTTGAAGGCACTGTCTGCGGGTAGGATATCTCCCATCTCGTAGGATTGTATGCCTAGCTTGGTGGCTAACTCCATAGATATGAAATTGTGAGTAGAACCAGGGTCAAAGAGAATAAAAGCATCATGTTCTCTTACCTTTCCCCAAGCATGGCATAGAGGAGATCCTTTGTGGTGAGTTTGATGAATCTCCTCCTCTTGGATTTCAACCAAAGAAGCTCTAGGAGGATCTTGGCGGTTGTTCTTTTGGGGACAAGCGCGGTACGCATGCCCTTGTTCGCCGCACTTGAAACACCGGTTATCTTTACGATAACGCTCAAGCTCTTCAGGAGAGAGTTTATTCTTTCCTTTGTAAACTCCCTTCTCTTTAGCTTTGTTGGAATTGCCCTTAGGAGACTTTTGGACATTGTCCTTCCCCTTAGGCTCATTGGAACCCTTGTTTTCCGGGGGCTTATTATTTCTTTTACCCCCCATTTGGAAATTGATTCGCGAGGCCACCATAGTATGGTGTATTACCGCCGATATGGTACGTGGCCTTTGGGAGTTGACATACTCCGCCATTTCTTCGGTTAAGCCCGCACAAAATTGTTGCTTTTGCTCTCCAAAATCCAACTTTTTGAAGACAGTGGCCTTGAGTTGTAGGTCCCAAAACTTGTCTACATATTTGTGGATGGATTCATTGGGAGAGAGCTTTAAGCTTCGCCATTCGGTGAGTACTTTGTCTTTGGCATCGGTGGCCAAAAACTGCTTCATAATGGAAGCTCTTAAAGCCTTCCATGTTCGTGGAGCTTCACCGTTGGCTCGTAGGCTAGACCACCATTGTCTGGCGGACTTTTGAAAGTGCATAGCTACATGGCGTAGCTTAGAGGACTCCGTGAAGCCCTCATCTCCAAACGCCGCATCGAATTGCTGGATAAAGGCCAAAACTTTGTCTGTAGCACCGAAGGTGCCATCATAGGTAAGGAAAGAGATGCTCTTCCCTCCCTCTTTGAATTTCTTCAGCTTGGACGACCTCTTCCATGCGGCATAGGATTTCCTATGGCCTCTTCTTTTTGATGGTTCAAAAGTTGCACCATCACTTTCTTCAGAAGATGAAGAATTTGAAGAAGGTGGAGAAGAGGGTGACCTCTTTCTCGCCTTTTTCTTGTCTTGATCTTTGTCGTCTTCACGATAGCTTTCATAAGAGGAAGAGGATGAAGAAGATGGAGAAGAGGGTGTCCTCTTTCTCGCCTTTTTCTTCTCTTGCTTTTTATCATCCCTCTTTGAATTATGGCGTGGAGAAGAGTGTGATGGTCTTCTCCGCTTTGGTGGTGATGGAGAGCGTTTAGCCCGCCGTCTTCGTGGAGCCATCTCCGCCGAGGTGGCGGGAGACTCGCTTTTTTCTCGTTCCTTCGGTGGAGGCTCTTGAATTCTCCTTTGGGAAGGAGATGCATCATCCAAAAGTAAGTTCTTGAGCCCTTCATATGGATTCTCTTCTTCTTCCCGAATCGGAGAGAGACCTCTTTTGGTAGTCTCACAAGGAGGCTTCCTAGGTGTTCTCTCGTCATGGTGATGAGCTTGGAGAATCCCGTGAGCACGGAGCTGCCGTTGCACTTCACTTTGGAGAGATGGATTGCCCATGGCTTGTTGAAGCCTAGAAACAAGATAGTTAACAAGCATTGAAGCATCATTAGTAGCTTGCTCATGAGCAAAATCAAAGTTATCAACATTAATTTCACTCTCTTTACTATTGTCAGCCATTCTAACAACTTTTAGGTGTAAACTTTTTAGGTGTACTTTGGCACTTCAAGCCCTAGTTGCTACTCCTCTTTACCCCTTTAGAAAAAGCACTCAAGCTACTGTACCCGCGGCTCGAATACCATTAATTGCAAGGAATAGAAGAGAGGGTCTTTCGACACCAAGACAGCACCGGCTCCTGTCAAGCTTCTAATAGCTCAATAGTGGTTAAGCCGTAGGCAAGCCCCGTAGGACTCCACTATTAAGACCATAGCTCTCGACGGTGATGCCCCGTTAACTGCACAAAGGCAGGCGCACTGCAAGGCTGAAAAATCCCTATTCTACTTACTCACAGGCAATTAATAATACCAACCATTTGTAGCTAGCTTGAGGACCTCCCTTCTTGAGCAAGAAAAGAGAAACCTTGAGCTCTGATACCAATGTAACATTTAATGGCCTAAAATTTTATGTGTAGCGGAAATTAGCATGAATATAGTGGGCATTTCATTAGAATAGATTCCTAATGAGAATTACAAGAGTGCTTGGGTGGAGAGAGCAACAAAAAGCATAACACCTAGTTAGATAGCATCGATAATACTTTCAAAAGAGAGAGATATTAAGCTATTGACAACAGTTGAGGACCGGATTTGCATGGAGCCGGTCCCCCCTCCAAAAGGCTTTGTATTATGGTTTCTCCCATCAAGAGAGACATTGTACAATACAATTCTTTGTGTTCCTTCAAGACTAGCTAGTGCAATGAAGATGGAAGCTTCATACACCAAGCAAAACACTTAATCAAACACAACTTGAATTATCCCCGTTCTCAGACCCAAGACCTCACACACCTTCGAAGATGGTGAGAGCTAGCAGGGTATGAGAGTAGATTGAGAGGAAAAAGAAGTATCTTACGAGAAAGAAGTACATCTCCTCACATAATCACTCATATTAGCATAGCTTAGCTTAGTAATTAGCTTGGTAGAGAAGATGAGCATGCATTGAAGCTTGGCTCTTGGTTGGATTTGCATCCACATGCCAAGAGAGTGTTGATGTAGGCTTCTATCTCACAAGCTTGGAGTAGGTGATGAGCTCTCCATTAAAGCTTGGGAGGAGATAGAGTATTTTCCCTTCACACATGGTCAAGTGTGAGAGTGTGTGTGTCAATGCCAAGCAAAAATCAGCCCCCCCTCTCTCTTGGGCGAGCCCTAGCTGCTAAATAAGTCTGGCCTTTGCCTCATTGGACCTCCCCAGGTCAAGCCAATAGGAATTAAGCAGCATAAGTGATAGCCTTTAGACATGTGTCCCCCTTTCCCCTTTTGTGAGAGCTTTAGGTAATTAAATAATTAAACTAAACTCTCATTGGACCCCTTTGCCTCCTGGCCAATAGGAATCAGGCAAGCCATGGGGCTCCTGAATGCTCATTGGACCCCTTGGGAGACTGCCCAATAGTCTTCTAGGAGACTTAATTCTCATTGGTTTCTTTTATTAAATGTTTTTAAATTAATTAAACTAGATTTACTCTAGCTTAATTCTCATTGGTCCACTTCAAGGGTCTTCCAATAGGAATTGGGCACACCTTGTGGGCATCTGGCCTAGGGAGCTGACATGTGTCCCTCATTCCCTTTGTGTAAAGGGAGCCTGTGTGTGTGTGTGTGGCTTTCTCTCTCATCCCCTAGCTTTGGGGCTCGCCCCCTCCCATGTAGGGATGTAGAAAGACTTTTTGGGCACACACTAAGCATCCAATTTTCCCTAGGGTTGACCTTTGGACACAACCTTTGAATTTTGGAACCTTAGCATTTTGGAAGTCTTAATGGGCTGAACCTTAGGGTCTTTTTGGCCCATTGTTTCACATGGCTCTTTTGCAGATGGCCCCCCATTTGGATCCCTATTTTCCCTCCTTTGGATCCCTACTGTGGCCGGTCTGCTAACTTAACCAATATTCTAGCTTTTTCTCCCTTGGCACTTCCCCACATTAAATGATCAGTTTAATATGAGAAAATCATTTAGGAGAATTAGATATTGATTATTATGACAGACCACACCTATTCCCATCGTTTTAAGTACCTGGATGATCAGATTCTGAGAAGGGACGCAGAAGTTATGAGCAGAACAAGTTGAAGACTGCTTCAGGATCCCAACAGCTTGGGAAGGAAGGTGTGTGCTAAAGGTATCCACATGCTGCCAAGATGCAAGACTGCCTACACCAAGAGCCATGAAGTGAGAGTGCTCCAGGACTCTCAAGGCTGCACTTAGGCTTTCTCTAGGGCTCTCAAGCTATCCCTAAGGGCTTGACGTAGTTGCTCTTCTCTTTCTCTAGGTCTTTCGACTCTCCCCGCAGTATCCCTATCACCTGTGTGTGACAACGGGGCTTGGGAGGGCGAACTAGTCTTCTTGTCTCCTCTTTTCCTCATGCAACCAAGCAATCTATGTGCCAATTCTAAGTGGCAGAAGCTTCCAAAGCCTTGCAAAGAGGGCTTGTAATCTTGATTATCAATACAAGTTCCTTAAGAGGGGGGGTCGGCCTCATATATCCGGCCCTCAACACTGTGTCGTTGTTTCTGTGTATGTTTTTCTCTCCCTCTGGTTATCAAAGTCTCTACCTTGGCAATTAAATTCCGCATAATTGCCGAGTTTATTTCCATTTTAGTTTCATTTCGTCATAATTCCGGGGCAACTCTATAAAACGGGATTGGATCAAATACTCCGCCGATGTGTACCCCACCATGAGCAGAAGGTTATGTTAAGCAAAGCCCGCCAAGGGATATCTAGGGGTCATCAGGGGAAGGAGATCACAAAGCAAAAAAATTTGCAGCCTAGACTTTGGTGGCCGTCATTATCAAAAGACACCTACATGTTTACAAAGCATTGTGATGTTTGTCAAAGGATGGGACAACCCTTGGATAGAGAGAGGGTGCCCATTAATCCCATTATACCTTTATAGCCCTTCATGAAATGGGGATTGGATTTTGTAGGGCCAATCAAGCCCAAATCTCAGCAAACACAACGTGAGTACATCTTGCTAGCAACTGACTGCTTGACAAAATGGTCGGAAGCAAAAGCCGTCAGAAGAAGCATTGCAGAGGAGGTGGCTAAGTTTTTGTATCAGCAGGTGATCACTAGATTCGGCTGCCCAATCAAACTGGTGGGTGATCAAGGGAAGCATTTCCTCAATGACGTGGTGAAGGAATTGATGGCAAAACACATGATCATACATAAAAAGTCCACCATGTATCATCCGCAATGCAATGGATAGGCGGAGTCATCTTAACAAAATTTTAGTTAAAATCTTGAAAAAGATAGTGGATGCCAACAGCAAGGATTGGGATCGAAAGCTGGACAGTGCTTTATGGGCATTCCGGACATCATACAAGGTAGCCACACAAATGACACCCTTTTGGATGGCATTTGGGATGGAGGCAATTGTGCCAATGGAATTCATTGTGCCCTCACTCTAGATGGATGTGGAATACAAATTACCCATGGAAGATTCTCGGAAGGCTAGGAGTGCACAATGTTAGCCGAAGCCATGCAAAAAAGACGGAAGGTGTGGACAAATCGCCACTGCAAGCACAAAGTGTTCACAAAAGGAGATCAAGTCCTAGTATTTAATTCAAGATATGGGAAATTTCCCAAAAAATTAAAACTCAGGTGGGCCGGACCTTTTGTAATACAGGAAGAACAGACACCGGGAGCATTCAACTTGATTAGGCCAGATGGGACAGCTCACCCCCAATTAATCAATGGTGATCGTTTAAAACCTTATTATCAACCACCAAATCCCGAGAATAAGAACGGTAGTGCAACTATCAATGAGCCATCGGTAATCACCACGCCACGTGGCAGCAATTAGGAATGATTGACAAAAACGCAAAAAGAGAGAACGTGCGCATTCACATTTAATGGCTGAAATACACCCAAAACCCAACGAACCAAGGCTGGGGTGAGGGAAACAACTACTATATAAGGAAATCTCAGTGTACTATGCATGCAAGTTTTCATACTCTCAAGGAGATGCCTTAGCCAAAAAAGCACGAGCTTGCAGCAAACTGGGTAATAGACAACTGTGCAACAGCGATGGTGGCACAAAAGAAGACGAGAGGCAAGGAGGAAGTTGAAGCAAGCAATCCTAAGCCTCTGCTTCTGATAGCCCCATCGCACATTCTGGATATCGCCGAAGAACAGCACAAGCAATGGGCTGACACAGTAGGCTTCACTCACATTGTAGCTCAACCCTGGAGCACTTTGGCACAAGTAGCAGATGCAGAGCAGATGATTCAAACATTCTGTGACACATCAACACTAGTAATGAAGGAGAGAGAGCCAATAATGGTCACACCTGAATTAATCAACCAGGCTTTTGGGCTACCCAATGAAGGCTCTATAGTGCCGAAGAAGACTTACCCTGTCACTGATGAGATATCCAAGGAAGGAAGGATGCATCAAGTCAAAGTTGTCCCTGACCCACTAAGAAGGGCCCAAATGGCCTTTTATCTACAAAATGTCATGTTTATGGCCAAGACTGATGATATGTCTGCAAAAGAACTACAGCCCCCTGAAAGCTACAGAGGAGGGTGAGAAGATTAACTGGGCCACAATCTACTTGGAGAATCTCAAGAAGCGTGCCCACTCTATGAATGAAGAAGGTGGACCAACCATCATACATGCTCACCTTCATGATCTTGCACGGTTTGCCCCTAATATGGACACACAACAGTCATAGGGAAGACAACACCAATCACAAGCGGAGCCACCCAAAGTTGGTGAATCATCTAAAGTTGACTCCAGAAGAGGTAACAGAGCATTTCTGGATATCCAAAGCACACCTGTTCTTTTGCCACATGAAACGACACAAAACTTTGTTAAAAAAAGGAAGCTCCTAGCCATGAAGGGGCAAAAGCCGCCTCAGGAGGACAACAATGAAGAAGATAGGTTGTCAAAGCTTCCACAGCAGCCGCTCGGGGTAGAACCGGACGCTGCATCTATCCCACAGCTAGACAAGGCCAAAAGCCTTGAATCCGACCAACCTCCTCCAGGACAAGCACAGGCTGCAGAGAAGGCTCAAGTCCAGGAGCCCCCTGGGACTTCGCAGTAGCTTCTACAAGAATTGGCCACTGCATCTATTGTAACAACAACCCTGGTGGACACTACTACTATGACCATTGCAGCCACAAAGCAAGCAGGGAAGGCGGATGAAAGGAGAGTCACCCCGAACCCTGTGCAAATAATAGACATCACGGAGGAAGCGCGACTGCCCTTGACACACCAAATCGATGTAGCCGACAACCATCCGCTCTGTCTCAAGCCTTGCAACTAGGTATGATGCAATCCTGAAGCAGGTGGAACCCTTGAATGAGCTGGCCATAGAAGCATCTACTATTCTTCAGCGCAACATGTGGGACACCATTGAGCCAGCATTGGCAGGCTTCCTGTGGGATCATGATAAAGAGCATGTCAAAGAAACCCGATCTCGACTACTTGATGATCAGAACACCATTGTAGCTCAACTGAAAATCATAAACCAGAATGAAGAGTAGGAAGAACAGGCCAAGGCTGAAATTAAAATGCTATGGGAAGAAGTGGCGGCTCTGAAGACTTTAGATAATGACTAAACTCAAGTCCTAGAGTAGCTAGCAAGGCAAAAGGAATAGGCTGAGAAGGAGGTCACTACAGTGACATCACAATTAAACCTTGCACTCCAAGTTATTCAAGAGTACCACACCGCCTGCCAACATGCCAAAGACGCCTTGGAACATAGCTAACAAGTGTCACGCTTTGAGAATAGTGATGCATCCATTGTGGGTTACGTGAATGCGAACTATGCGGGTTGTGTGGATACTAGAAGATCCATTTCTTCTTTATGTGTTCATGTTTGCTAGAGCGACTATCTCTTGGAGATCGTGTCTCCAAGATTGCATGTCTTCATCTACCACTGAGGCAGAGTATGCCGCTGTGTGTGATGCCAGTAAGGAAGCCATATGGTTAGCTCGTCTAGTGGGAGATTTGGGCATTCACGATGTTCCAGTATTGCATTGTGATAGAGTGCCATTGCTATGACAAAGAATCCGGTGTTTCACTCAAAGTCAAAACACATAGAGGTCTGATACTATGTCATACGAGATGTATTGGCTGGCAAACGCATTGAGCTTGTCAAGGTTCACACTGATGACAACCCCGCAGACACTCTCACAAAGAGCCTAGCCTCAGAGCGGTTTGCACACTGCATAGAGATTATGGGTGTAGGATGAAGGCTAGGTGACACTTCATCAACATTATATAGACTAACTATTTTGATGCCACTATTGGCCTCCCTGACCTTCAAGTGAGAGGTTGTTGGGGTGTAGGCTACGTGGCCATGGGAATCACCCTTACCCCCTTGTTAAATATCTCTTCTAATATATAGGGAGAGAAAGTGACAATTGATTTTCTCTCTCACTTTCTGCTCCACTAACCATCTTTGTGTCATCTCTTTCTTCCCTAAATCCCTCTCACACTCCCTTGCTTGTGCACGCACACGCCCACCCATGCACGCTATCACACCGTACCGGATGCCAACACCTTCATAGAGCTGTGATAGCCATAGTGTCTAGGGTGACAACTCCTCATGAAGACACACCTCAAGTGGAATACCCCACCTAGGTGTCACACACAGTACACAGACTGTTCATGCACCTACACCCTGACAAAGAACTATAGCGTAAGAAGTAGAATGACAACAAGATAGGCAGAGCACACTAAAGATGACTTCTCATTCATAATCAAATCTTACAAAGATATGATAGAAAGTTCTCTCAATAAACCACAGACTCTTCGCTCATACACCATTTAGAAACCCGTCTTTCGACAACAATTCACTCTTATATAGTGCACTAGCCATGCGGCCACTCGCTTCTTGAACTAAACCGTTATGCGGTAGTGGCTGCACTCACTTGGTGGCTGCTCCTCAAGTGGGCCCTTCTCTCTCCCTTGCTTCTCGCATCCCCGGCCCAACAAAGATGTCATCGCTGATCGATGCCAATACGGATGCCGGGTGTCACTCCTCTATGGAAAAGGAACCTCACCCAAGCATGCCAATGATGTAGCCATCTTCAAGAAATGGTCTGTTTGTGTGAAGAGTGTCAATGGCAAGAAGTCGATGTTGGGAAGATGTCGTCCACAGTAATTGCCTGTCCGTGAGAATGCCGGTGTTAAGGGAAAATGACAATGTGCCATTTGCGAGAATCAATCGTCCATAGAAATGCAAGGAGTGTCATCAAGAAAAATTGCCTATGTCAAGGCCGTCAAAGATACCGAGAAGTGGAAGATTCCAAGAAAGAATGTGCCTCCAGTGTGCCAGGGTGTGACTGCCGCTGTTGCAGATGTTGGGTCAATGCCGGGGTATGCTGGGGCTTACTCATTGATACTAGGCATGGCCAATGGCTAGGAAAACTCCACTTTCCCTTGCTTTCATCGCTTGCATCTGTGTCGATCTTGCCATGTGCACAACTCCTTTTTGGGCATCAAATATGCAGGCACGACCATTATGGCTTGCGGATGCTGCTCATGCCTCTTCTTGCTGGTGGTTTGCTTCTTGTGCAGGGAAAAGGCCTTTTTTTTTGGGGAATGTGAGAGCACCCTTTCTTCGCTTATGGGAATAGCCTCTAAGGAGGATAAAAAAAAACCTTTCATTTCTTATTTTTTTCAAAACAAAATCCTCCCTGTAGCATTCAAATTGCCTGCTCCTTGCTCTTCTAAAGAAATGACCGAGGGTGTCTACCAGGATTGGAGGTGCCCTTGAGGGGCCTGGTGGTTTTGTATCTATAGCAAAAAGTTGGGGGGAGGCCGCCCTCTGGCAGTGCCTGAATGTGGTGGCTGATTAGCCGAGGGGCCTTGTCCTAGGTTGGGTCTTGCTCATGCTACCCTCGCCCCGTAGCTTGGTTATCTTTTGGGGGGAGGCAAGGCCCTCCCCTTTTCTCTTCCTGTTGCACACTACCCTTAGTGGAACTCCAGTCGCGGGCTACCTGCTTTGGATACTGCTACTTCTCCTTTGTGTGTTGTCTCGATTGCCTTAAAGGGATGCTACCGTGCCAATGGGCCTTGGTGCCTCAAGTTCTTGTGTTGCCCTCTTCTAGGCTCTAAATTGCTCCCCCTTGCTCATAACCTACTCTAGCCTTGCTTTCTTCCCCTATTTCCTACATAGCCACCTTTTTCACCTTTCTCTAATCCTATTGTAAACAAACCTTCACTTCTTATTTCCACTCAAATGAAGACCAATGATTTGTAATCAAACGTGTGTGCAAGTGTGTGTGTGCATGCCCAAGACCTCTGAGATCCAAGAACTCCTCCCAATGCCTTTGATCTACC
This sequence comes from Adiantum capillus-veneris, assembly GCF_014529385.1. Classification (NCBI taxonomy): domain Eukaryota; kingdom Viridiplantae; phylum Streptophyta; class Polypodiopsida; order Polypodiales; family Pteridaceae; genus Adiantum; species Adiantum capillus-veneris. The sequence goes on from NC_140956.1 coordinate 125,193,130, forward strand.
TCCAATGCAAGATACACGATCCCTCAAGCTCTATAAGCTTCCATAACCACCCATCTACCACCAATACGCTCCCAGTTTGAGCTTTGTCTATCGACTCATGATCCCAAAATCAGACCACGAGCACCGAGATCCTTTGCCACTACCAAGAGCTCACCAAAAATGGAAAATAATGCACAAGAGAGGGGGGAGAGAGTGGGCCGTCGATCACTGCCGCAGCTCTGGTACCAACTGAAGAGTGTGCATGCGCTTGCACGATCACGTATGGTGCGTGCGTGCGGTGAGGTAGACAAGTAGATATGATAGTGTGGGTGGAGCAACTTCTCTCCTCTCCATGTCAGAAGTGAGAGAGCTCCTTGTTCCTTTGGTATATAATGAATAAGGTAACACATATTATACACACCTAGTTGGTAGTCGGGCAGTTCTCCTACCATAGGCATATGCATAACGCCTTTATCCCAGCATTGATACGAGGCTGAAGAGTGTGTGTGACCATGCACGATCATGTACGATGCATGTGTGTGATGAGGAGACAAGAAGATAGATACGATAGTGCAGGTGGAGGAATTCCTCTCCTCTTGGCATGAGAACTGAGAGAACTCCTTATTCTTTTGGTATATAAAGAATAAGAGGACACATAGTGTACACATCCCAATGGGCAAACAATTGCTCCTTTACCCCAACAATATCTACCTACTCATGTGAATGTACATAATGTTTTTCATATCAGTCTACTTAAGAATTATATATCTAGCCATGCTCACATTTTGGATAACACTCATTTAATGACCACATTGGATGGTACTTTTGAAATCCATCCCGAGAAGATTTTGCAAATTTGTACTAAACCCCTTAGAAATCAAGATATCATGGAGTGTCTCGCCATCTACTTAACTTGTCAAATGGTCTACTTAACCTATAGAGGATGCTACATGGGAACGTGAGGATGTTCTTGCCTATAACTTTTATGATTTCATACCGAGGTGAGGACACCTTGAATTCTAAAGTATAAGAGGATGTGAGATCCCTAGAAAGCATGTATAAATTTCTATGGAAGAATTTTTCAGTCAAGACATTAAGAGTTGGTGGGAGAGTTTTTAATTTTCTTGATAGTGCTTTAAGTTTTTAAAAGTATGTAGCCATTAATTACTCATGTGGGAGAGATATTGGAAAGGTTCTTGGTGATGTGAAGCTACAAATAATCTACGACAACTCGTCGAGTGTAGTAATCTTTTTTTTGGTACTTCATGTCACATGAGCCATGATGTCTGGTAGGACAGTATTAGACGATCACCATTTTTCGATGGCATAAAAGCATGTGCGCTCATGTAAAAGCTTAGAATGTATAGGCATGGTTATCACATGGCTTGAGATGAGTACATGCAAGGTTTGAATTGATCAAGCTTAGTTTGGGGATACCAAATCAGGAGACACTTGAGAACGAGCCCATGTTTCTTTTTTTTTACATGGAATCTAATTTTGGCAGAAAAATTGAGCCCTCCCACATAGTGATTAGCATAGGATTTTTGTGCTCTTTTTCACGCTTGCGACAATCAAAATCTCCATGCAACTTGAATCCTGCTCTTCCCTCTTTAACAGCTCCCATGGCTACCTTACTTTCTTCCCTATGAACTGCCATACATAGATGTACTCAATCTTCATCTATATGCATATTCAAATTAGCAAATCAATTCCTCTTCTCTCTTGCTTATAATGAGGAGATTAGACTCTCTCTCACTACCCAGAATTTTGTACACACAAGCAGTGAAAGGCAAGCGGTGTGAAGCAAGCAATTAGATTCAACTCCCTTGATACAAGAGCTAAAATTTCATTTCAAGCGCTTTCTAACTAGGTGCTAATGTCCAAATTTTGCTTGAAAAGTGGACTTCTAGCCCAATTTAAAATTCTAGAGTACGACATACAAATTGCCTAACTAGTCGATGTACTAGCCTTCTATCTTGAACTCCCAAGGTCCTATGGTAGGTTTGATGTACCAAGAAGCTAGAATATATTAAGGCTATGCAAGCTAAGTTTTACCTTAGCCCTTTTCGACACTCCAGGTGTCCGATGCAATTTTGCAAAGGTAGCTAGTCTCATTATCTCTCCACAGTAGAATTTTGCCTATGGAAGGTGCTCCAAAGGAGGACCCCATAGTAGAAACCTCAAATGATCAAACCTTCTTAGGAGCTTGTTATAAACATCAAAAGGACCTCATATCTTCTCTTAGGTCATGTTTGGGTTAACTTATCAAGACACATATGCATACCCTAATTTTTAAGAAAAGTGCATCCTAGTGCTACATGGGCTAGCTTGAAAAAGATTGCATATATGCAAATTGATGCATGGATGTGAAATGGGATTTAATCTCTTGATTTTGTTTGGTTGATTGGTAATTGAGAAGACAAGTTTAAGGTGTAAATTATTGAATATTGTTCTCTCTCTCTCTCTCTCTCTCTCTCTCTCTCTCTCTCTCTCCCCCCCCCCCCCCCCCCCCCCCCCCCCCTTAAGTGAGAGCGACATAGCATAAATGTGTTGCACATTATGAAAGAAAGTAAATTGTGTTATGGATATGGTTAGAGCCATCCACATGGTGATTTTGGTTCACACATGATATTTTTGTAAGTATCTATTGTTGTCGTTATGCTGCCAAAATATTTGGCAAGAACAAGTTTATCATCCTAAGTGATGTGCATGAGTAAGGTGCTATGATCATATGTTCCTCAAAATCATGAGGCTAGTGGAAAGGCTCATGGGGTGAAGTTGATTCACAAATTTGGCTCATTCATGATCCTATGGTATATAGTCAAGTATATGATAGTTTTGAAAGTGATTGATAAATGTAGGCTAGACATAGAAGAGTCCCTCTCCATCCCTAGACATGACCAACCCATGCATGCTGCTTTTCTTGAAAGATATGATTGTTAATTGCTTGCTTATGTAGTCTAGGATTGTGATATGGTTATGTGAAAATGGATGTGTGGGAAGGTGGTATTCCTATGATGGATGGATGGATAAGGGATGTGTGGTTGGATGGTTTGATTGAATGATGCTTGATGAATGGTTGTAGCAAACTCAAGACAACATGGTTTTGGAAAGTAATGATTACATAGACTACCTTGTGTGTAAGTTGAGACTTGGTCCCATGGAAATAATCTTGTATGTTATATTGGGTAGGCTGCCTAATGTGAAAAAGGTGAGACTTGATCCCATGGGCCGTATTCTCCCATATGTGCAGAATGATTGTAGCAATTAGAGATCAACTACCTAAACTCAATGTTAGGTCTTCATACCCTACGATTTATAGGTATCTCGGATCCTTTTAGAGCTTGAGCTGGTGAGGGGATGAAGCAACCTCATCATTCCTTCTCTCATAGGGTAACAGAGGTGTCGGACCCACCACCGCCAAGACCTTGGAATCTGTGTGTTCATAGGGAAGTGGGTGGTTGGGTGGACCTATTGATCCTACATAAAGGATTTTATGATTTCCCTCTCTTCTCTATACTCACACTCTCTCTCTCTCTCAACCTCAGATTTCTCTTTCCTCTCAAAGCATGTACTAATCGGGCACATATATAAAATGTGAAACACTTCAACATGTACAAATTTATATCAGTGCAAATATCTGTCTTGGTTTGCTTAAGCATCATACAAGGATTCAAGTACATTCTCTCTCTCTCTCTCTCTCTCTCTCTCTCTCTCTCTCTCTCTCTCTCTCCAAGTTAGTACTAGTCGCTAGGAATCTCTAGTTGTCGCCTTGTGAGCCAAAAGGCTACACTCGCTAGGCATGCCTGTACTTCTAATTTGCCTCACTCAAGGGTGTTCCTAGACACTAGGTATCCTTGGGTGCAGTCCATTTATGATCATAAGATGTATCAGATTGGGCACGAGAGGTCTCTCCTAGGAGTGTCCATTGTGCACTCTAATCCATTGTTGTTTAACGAGGACAACGGGGAGATTGAAACAATGTCTTCTCCCCCTTGTTCCTACTTAGACCCCTTGAGGGGAGCACATTTCAGAGAGAGAGGCCACCTTACTTTTGGAAGAGCCCTATTCTTCAGACCACTCGTTGTTTTCCTCAAACTTAATGCCTTTGGCCAGATACTTGGCAGATTTTTTTTTCCTTTGATGAGAGGGTTGAAAAACTCGTATTCTCCACTGAATGTGGCTCTCCCTCAAATACCACATTTTGGCTTGTGAGAATCTTGTTTTCAATGAAGATCTAGACATAACCGTCAAGAAGATAATATGGTAATGGCGATGTAACTTTTGTTTGAAACTATACCTGATTGAGATGCTTCTTGTTTAATCATGTGAAAAATTACCATCACTGTAATTGAAATTCATTGGCATATAATATTGAATTGACAATATAATTGGAATTCATTGGCATATATTATTGAATTGATGACAACTTGGTCTCTCTCTCTCTCTCTCTCTCTCTCTCTCTCTCTCTCTCTCTCTCTCACACACACACACACACACACACACACACACACAGCTTAAAAACATTTGTTTTCAAACTACCTTCATCCACCTGAAGACAACTACGATGCTGTAAATGTCAACAAACTTGCAAACTATTTCAAAAGTTGCCAAGATGATTGATGTTAAGCTTACAATAAATCCATGACATGGCCAAAGAGCTTTACATGCATAGAGCTATTGGGTGGGTTGGTATACATACAAACACATTATACATATGCGTATGAGCTTGTTTGTGTGTGCATTAACTAATGCTGCATCACAGACTTTAGGGTGACTTCACACAAGTCCATGGATATGTGTGCATGGATGGGGTTTCCAAAAGGTATTAGACTTGTTAGTTGTTCGTGGACATAAAAAGAAGCGTGACCTCATCCATCTATCCTAAGAGATTTCTATAGATATAACTTAAGACCACCAACTTGAATTGATGACAACTTGGTCTCTCTCTCTCTCTCTCTCTCTCTCTCTCTCTCTCTCTCTCTCTCTCTCTCTCTCTCTCTCTCTCTCTCACTCACACACACACACACACACACACACACAGCTTAAAAACATTTGTTTTCAAACTACCTTCATCCACCTGAAGACAACTACGATGCTGTAAATGTCAACAAACTTGCAAACTATTTCAAAAGTTGCCAAGATGATTGATGTTAAGCTTACAATAAATCCATGACATGGCCAAAGAGCTTTACATGCATAGAGCTATTGGGTGGGTTGGTATACATACAAACACATTATGCATATGCGTATGAGCTTGTTTGTGTGTGCATTAACTAATGCTGCATCACAGACTTTAGGGTGACTTCACACAAGTCCATGGATATGTGTGCATGGATGGGGTTTCCAAAAGGTATTAGACTTGTTAGTTGTTCGTGGACATAAAAAGAAGCGTGACCTCATCCATCTATCCTAAGAGATTTCTATAGATATAACTTAAGACCACCAACTTGGAAATGTAGAATCATATACAACATGACCCTCTTGATGACACTTGGAATATTGGGATGAGAAGGCCTATACTTCACGTTCAGGTTAATAACTTATATGCACCCATTAGATGGGTCAAAAATATTTAGAAAGATAGAGAGAGAGAGAGTGCCAATGAAATAACACATCCTACAACATGACATGCAATCGTCTGTGAGTAAACAAGGTAACTATTGCCGCCATCAATGCCCAGGAATAGCCATAAAAATAGGCAGATATCGCATGCCACGTGCATACAAAAGAACATGCAAAGCAAAGCATCAATCTTTGCACATTCAGAATGTGATGAGGAAGAATTACCCCCTAAGCGACACCCCTACTAAATTAAATTATGAAGACAATGATAGGGTTAGTTATTGTTGGTGGTGAGATAGAGCTTTCAAGTTGGAGTAGATGAGTCCAATAGATTGCAGACAGGCCACAATGATGCTTTGTGAGAGTAAGAAGTTGAGCAAATTTTTGGATCATGCAATGCAAAAGCTACAATAATTTTTTTGCCTGCAAAGCTAAAGTTTCAATGGGAGATCCCACAATTAGGTCATAAGAGCAAGGGGATAGTTCTTGTACTTGAGCTATGATGTTATGTAGTTCTTTTTAGAAGCTATGGTGCACTTGGTCTAAATGTATATTTTTCTATTTGTTCACACAAATAATGTTATGTTTATGCTAAAGAGAGTTTCCATGATTGTTTCACTTATGCAACCTTTGAAATGCACTAACAGAACACCCACAAATATGACAATGTGTTGTGTTAAACGTCTTCTTCTCCTTCTCCATTGGAAGCATAGATTTCTTAAAAGCTTGCAAAGATTACATCCCCTACATGTCACATTGCTACTTGGAGTTTAGTTTGGTTTTGGTGCTTCTTGAGTTGATTTGGTAGGTTACTTTGACACTATGTGTGTTGTTTGGTATTCTTCACATTATGATATTCAATCAAAACTAGTCACACATGGTGTTTTTTTGGATGTTACCCTTCAAGCTATTACGAGAGTGCATGAGCATACATTTCCACAATATGCATGTCACATTTAATTGTTTGGTAATTGAGGGAATGCACAATCGATTGCAGACTTTTCTCGTGCCACAATGATATTTTCAAATATCGTTAGAGTAGTAGGAGCATTAACAAGCTCGAAAATAATGTTTCAATTGTAAAAGCTCAAAAACTAAAGCTCGTGAATATAAAATCTCCAAAAAATTTGAGGTCTTTTGGAGCGCCTCGTGTCCCGCCGACGTCGGCGAGCTCAAGACGTGCGTCGGCGCGGCGGGGTAAAAAGGCAACGTCCACGGCATGGGAGGGTGGCGTGGGCGCGCGGCGGCACCCACGGCATGAGAGGGTGCCGCCGGCGAGGGACGTGTGCCGGCAACATCGATGAGCTCAAGACGTCGATCGGCACGGCGGGACGCGAGGCAACGTCCACGGCATGAGAGGGTGCCGTCCACGAAGGACGTGTGTCGGCGACGTCAGCGAGCTCAAGACGTCCGTCGGCACGACGGGGCGCGAGGCGACGTCCACGGCACGGGAGTGTGGCGTGGACGGGTCGTGCGGCGTGCGGCCACACCCACGGCATGAGAGGGTGCCATCGGCGACATCGGTGGGCTAAAGACGTCGGTCAGTCGGCACGGGGTGGCGTCGGTGAGGGACGCCACCCTCATGGGAGGGTGGCATGGACGGGTCGCGGGGACGTACGATCGGACCCGCGGCATGAGAGGGTGTCGTCCGCGTTGGCGATAGACCTGTGCCGCGGATGGGAGGGTGGCGTGGACGGGCCGCGGGGCGCGCGGAGACAACCGCGGCATGCGAGGGTGTCGTCAAATTTGAAGGTGGGATTACACTAAACCTAGTTTTTTTTCCAGCACTGCTTTTCACCCGTAGGGTAAAGGGCCAATAGCGAGATGGGTCCCTCTTTAAGGGCCTGTCGCCCCCTAAATCTTAATAATGTACAGAACCAAATCTAGAACTACAAGCGACCAGAGTTCCAGTGGATAGCTGGGCTGAGGCAAACTCTCTACCGTCCGATCTACGCTCGATCACTGCTGGCAGCATTTTCCGTGAATTGGGAAAGAACCTCCGCGGTGAAAACTCCTCTGTCTCCATCGCTTGCCTGGTGGAAGGACCATCGTTGGCTGATCCTGCTCCTGAGGGGAGGCCAAAGATGGAAGGGCCTCAACCTGACGCTCATATGGAGGCTTGCTTGGCACTCTATCCTATGTTGCAACTTGCAGGGACAACTCTCCTCCTATAAACAAGCACCGATGGCTACTGCTATGGTTGCTGTTGTTGCTGTGGGTGTTGTCTCCGTCTCTGCTTGCGGCTCTTGCCAAGGCTGTCACGAGCCCGTGATGCATAACTATCTTTTTGTTGATTTTCTTCCTATTGTATACTTTGTTTTATCTTTTGGAAGTACCCCTCTAGAAATCTAAACGCCCAGGAGTTGCATGGCCAGTGTGAAACGGACAGGTATGTCCAGTAAGAGTCATGGCCATCCTTTTTCTGTACTAACAAAACAAATGAACAATATGGACAAGTACTATGCCGTATTAAGCCCTTCTCCAAAAGTTCATTGACTTGCTTAAGTATCTCTTCTTGTTGTGATAAGCTTACGCGGCGATAAGGGGGCTGATTTGGAGGAGAACTACCTAGGATCAATGCAATTGTATGATCCTCAGGTCGGGCAGGTGGGAGTTCGCTTGGAAGTTCATCAGCAAAACAATCTTCAAAACGATTCAACAATTCAATTCTATTTTGCTCTGAAGAGGGAGTAAATTGTGAAGAAGACAAATCTCTCTCTCTTGCAAAAATTAAATACGCTAAAACACACTTTTTCATTTCTTTCTTGATAGCAATGTGATTAGCGATAGGAATATGCCAATCACTTGCATCAGCAATTACAATATAGTGCTTTCCTTAGCTATCAAAAGACAAAGTTTTCTGTACATAATCTGGAATGGGATGTGTCTTGAAGTGCCAAGGCATTCCCAAGATCATATCACATCCTTCAAGAGAGGCTACCATAAAAGATTCTCGTTCCTTGTAGTCTTCTATCTTCAAATTCAGCCTTCCAATAATGGGAGTAGAGGTTGTGTTTTGTCCTTCAAAAGCAGAAGAAGCTTTAGTGGATACTCCAAAACGATTTGGCTGCAAATTCAGATCTTCAGCTAACTGCAGAGAGATGAAGTTATCCGTGCTGCCTGAATCAAACAAAATAAGAACTCGACGATTGTTGATGTTGCCCCAAGCTTTAAGAAGCGCTCTTTCTTTTCTGTCCTTCGTAGTATTTCCTTGCACATCAGGAACTGCATTAGATGAGGGTGGGTAAGAAGAGTGTGGGCACAAAGCACAAGAGTGCACATGCTATGTCTTGTATGCAGGTTAATAAGAAGTTTCCGACAATTGTGCCACATGAGCAACCTCCGCCACCCAATCTCGGGGTCACAAAGGCCGCTCTATTGGTAACACCACCAGTACTCGCAGTACCGGTAAGTGTTCAGCCTCAGGGGTTGATTCTTCCACAGACAGGTAAGTACGCTAGGAGGGGGGTTGACCGTTCCACCTCTCACTCTCCTTCCTCTTCACTTATTGCTCCAATATCTAATTTTAGTAATGTGGATCGCAGGACAGCAATGGTGCCAAGCTCTCCTTGGAATTCCTTGGATGCGAGACATTTTCGCCAAGACCCATTGAATCAGCGACATGGACCAGATCTCGACAGTACCGCTAAAGTCATCGAGCCGGAGCGTAAAGTTGTAAAAAAGGGAGAATCCTATGGCCATAGGGCCAGAGTGTTGGTGTATAGAGGCTTGACAGACACCCTATAGGTCCATAGGGTTGAGAGAGAACAAAACAAGCACCCTATGGCGTTAGGGACATAGGGTTGAGAGATATCAAAACAAGCACCCTATGGCCTTAGGGCCATAGGGTTTATAGCTAACAAAAAAGGTACTCTGTGGCCTTAGGGACATAGGGTTTCTAGCTAACAAAATGAGCACCCTATGGCCCTAACACCCTATGGCCTTAGGGCCATAGGGTGTCTAGCTAACAAAAAGAGAGCCTTGTGGCCTTGGGGCCATAGGGTCTCCAACTATCTAACTAGTAAATAGAGCAGCCTATGACCTTAGGGCCATAGGGTTCTTGTATTGATAGAGGCTATACGGGTGCATGACCATAAGGTCCACAAGCGTTTTTTCCAGAGCCCCCCCATTTTTTTCCAATCATATTACACTATCAAAGGGAAAAAAAGGGGAGGGGGGGAAGGGGGGGCTTGGCCTATGCTCTTATTACAGGAGATTTGTCAGACACTTTGCTGAGATTGCTTCTCCATTACATGCGCTTGAAAAGAAAGCCATCAAATGGCAGTGGACTGACAAAGAGAAATCAGCATTTAGATGCTTGAAGACCAAAATGACTACAGATCCACTGCTTGTATTGCCAGATCTGTCTAAGTCATTTGTAGTGCAGTGTGATGCATGTGGAAACAGCATTGGTGCTGTCTTGATGCAGAATGGCCGTGTTGTGGCATATGAGAGTAGAATACTCTCTGATACTGAGAAGGCATATCAGATTTATGAGAAAGAGTTGTTGGCAGTTATCCATGCACTTACCAGTTGGAAGCACTATTTGCTTGGTGCTGATTTTGTAGTGCAAACGGATCACCAGACTCTCGGATACTTTCTCACACAAGCAAAGCTGGCAGAGAAACACATGCGCTGGGAAAATTTCCTGTCAATGTTTCATTTCCAGATAGTGCATGTGGAAGGCAAGAAAAATGTGGTTGCTGATGCCTTATCACGCAAACCTCAAGTGTCCGCTGTGTCAATTTCCTATCATCAGGAGTTAGATGACATGAAAGAGCAATATGCAACTGATGATGATTTTACACGTATTTATGACCAGCTGAGCAATGGACAACATCATGATCATTACGTCTTGAAAGACGGTTTTATCATGATGCATGGCATATTATGCGTCACTAAACAATTGAGGCCAAAGGTTCTCTTAGAAAGTCATGCTCCACCGTATGCTGGACATCGTGGCATTGATGCTACAGTCAAAGCAGTTGAGACTTTCTTTTATTGGTCAGCTTTGAGAGCTAATGTTGATGCATATGTCAGATCTTGCTTAATATGCCAGAAGGTCAAGTTTGATAGACAGAAGGTACCTGGGTTATTGCAACCGCTGCCTATTCCACAGAGGCCATGGGAAAGTATTGCCATGGACTTCATTTTTTATCTTCCAAGAACTACTACAGGGAATGATGGAATCTGGACAATCATTTGTAGATTCAGCAAGCAGGCACACTTCATCCCTGTCAGAAAGAAGATTAAGCCTGAGCACATGGTAAAGATATTTATGCAGAATATCTTTAAGTACCATGGGATGCCACAGTCAATAGTCAGTGACAGAGACCCACGAATGACTAGCTTGTTTTGGAAAGCATTGTTTGAGAACATGGGCACTACCTTAAAGTTCTCATCTTCTTTTCATCCACAGACAGATGGACAGTCCGAAGAAGCAAATTCTACTGTCTTGGATCTGCTAAAGTGTTATGTATCCGAGCACAAGGCAGCTTGGGAGCATTATTTTGGAAAAGTCACTGTATCTGTGTCCCTATGCATTTTTCGATGTGGACACAGACTGGAATGATGGTCAGAAGACCCGAGGGTCGGGCTTCTTGTAAGCCGGGTGCAAGAAAGCCGCAAAATGAAGGAGACGGGACCGGAGATGCCTCCCATTGTTTGTGCAAGAGAGGCTTGCTTGGATTGCTTTGAAGGCCGGTTCCCAACACTTGCCGACGTCGCCTTGCTCTTCCTTGAAGCACTAGCTCCGCCGGTGGAGTCCGCCGTGCCGGATGCAACGGAAATCGATGGAGAAGCCTCTTCCTCCGACTTGGAGACATCACAATCGGGTGGCACCACTTCCTCGGACGCCCTTGCAACCCCCTTGCGCGTCTTCAAAGGGAGGTATTTTGCTTTGCACTCCTCGAAGATGTCATCGGGGATACCAAGACATGGACCCGCTTGCCCTCCTTTTCTTGTCAAGTGGATGAGAAGGCGGGTCGCGCTTGAAGTCATTGTCTTCTCACAATACTTGCAATACCATTTGCAAACATTTTGCTTGCTCTTCACCCTCTCGAAGTAGCGGCAATGCTTCGTGAAGGCCTCGTGAAGAGGTTGCGGCATTATGTGGAGAGCGTATCGCCGTGTTGAGACGCAAGAGCCTTATAGAGTGGTGGAGAGTAGACTTGAAGGCCGAGAGAATATGGAGACTTGAAAGTTGAGATGTATGCTTCAACCTTCAAGAATATGTATTATGGATTATGGATTATGGAGAGAGGTTGAGACTCGAGAGCTTCAAGAGTAATAAGAATGGATTATGGAGAGTAGGTTGAGAGCTTGAGAGCTTGAAGAGTATGGTCCATGGATTATGGAGAGAGAGAGGTTGAGAGCTTGAAAGATGAGAGGTTGAGGCTTGAGCTTATGAGAGCTTGAGCCTTGAGGCCTTCAAGCTTGTCACTTGACCCTTGAGGACTTGAGTCTTGAGACTCGAGAGCATGAGCATTGAGGAAGCTTGAGCAATGACTTGTGGATAATGGGAAGAAGAGGGAATGGTAGCACCTTATATAGGGAAAGGTAGGGAGCCTTGAGGGAGGGGGGAAGAGCATTGGATACTAGGGGGAGAGAGGCTAGAGCATTGGATACTAGGGGCTAAGGACATGTGAGGCTTGACTCTTGAGTCAAAAGAGCCCCCAAGGGTATCCAAGGTGGCTTGAGAGGCCCCAATGGGCCCCACATAAGCGCTCGGCCAAAACAGACCGCCGGTGCACTTTTCGCGCAAACGGGTAGTCAACCCGTCCAACGGGCAGTCAAACTCAACGTACGAATCACGTTTGGATCAAACGGAACGAACGGCACAGAACGGATCGAACGGATCCCCTCGTACGACGTACGAGTGCAACTATGAGGACCGCCCATCACCACACAGTTTTCTATGATACCTCAGAGGAGATGCTGAGGGAGCTCGATGTTACAGAGATGGGCCTGTCTAGACTATCACAGGATGAGGAGCACACTGAGTATGGCAGATACCTGATAGATATGGGGACTTCACATGGATTGGCCATTTTAAATGGCCTACGGAGATTCCCTACACGTGGTGGTTTTACATGCTTTCCACATCAGCATGGTGCTAGTACAGTGGATTATGTGATGGCCCAGCCAGGTCTCATTCCTTCTTTTCAGGATTTCATGGTGGGCACTAGACCGGTTGGATTAGCAGCGGATGATGCTATCTTGTCTTTCACTCTCACGTTCTATTTGAGCACAGCCCCGTTAGGAGAGGTGTCCACACACACTCGGTATACCTTCATGAGGGAGACATATGCTATATACACAGATGAGATATACAGGCAGTTATGTACTGAGGAACCAGGACGGCCACTACAGGAGCTCACTTAAGTATTGACAGAGACACTCCATGATGCATCATCAAAGGCATATCCCCATAGACAGCCTACATGGAGACGATCTGGGAGCATGCCCTAGAACAGCTGGTATGATGAGGAGTGTAGAGAGACGAGGATCAGATTACAGAGAGGTACTCATGGGTACTACAACACATAGACAGTCACGGATTATCTTCCGCCGCTTAGTGCGACGAAAGAAGAGGGCTTACCTATCTCAGTTAGAGCGGGATCTCTATCAGTTGTTTATGAGTCAGGATTAGGGTGAGGCATGGAAGCTTTTCCATGAGCATTCTCCACCACCAGCCATCACCTCCACAGAGACATGGGGGGAATATGCTACTCGGGGAAGCCACCCTTGCCCGACCCACCAAAGGCATGCCCAGAGACATGTACTTTCTTTACTGCTGAGAGAGTAAGGAAAGCCATTGACAAGATGAAGACAGGAAGAGCACAGGATCATGATGGTTTGGTGGCAGAGCATTTCATTCATGCCAGAGATATGCTTGCAGAGCTTCTTGCTATGGTGTTTAATAGAGCCATGTATGAGGGCTTTTCGGAGACTTGGAGTATGTCCACGATTGTGCCTATTTTCAAGTCAGGAGACCCTATGCTTCCTGGGAATTACCGCACCATCATATGGGCATCAGGTCAGGCAGGTTTCAGGAGAGGTTTCTCCACTCTTGACCAGATTCTGACACTCAGAGCTATTATTGAGGAGGGTAGACACCATGGCTTTATTGTTGCTTTGTGGATTTCCGCAAAGCCTTTGATACAGTGCCATGAGCCAGACTCATACGCAGACTGCAGGACTTGGGGGTGCCCGCAGAGCTGATTTGGGGGATTTTAGCTTTATACAGGACAGTGATAGGACGGGTACGCACTACTCAGCGCATGTCAGACATGGTCCACTCCACCATTGGGGTGAACAGGGTGGTTGTCCCCTATCTTCGACTTTTTTTGGGATGTATGTAGACGAGTTTCCAGACTATATACAGAGAGAGGGTGTGATAGAGGTGCCCAGCTAGCACGGACATGGATCCCGTTGTTGCTATATGCTGATGATATTGTGCTGATTTCTGACTCTCCAGAGGGGATGCAGAGACATTTGGATGCATTGCATGTATTTGCACAAGACAGTGGTTTGCCTGTGAACCTTGGTAAAACCAAGGTAATGGTGTTTAACACCACAGCATAGTGGGTAAGGAGGTCCGCCCCTACCTTTACATATGGTCGAGAGACTGTGGAGTATATAGATGCATATACTTATCTTGGGGTGGTTTTCAGTGGCCCAGTATTTTCAATGAGGAGAGCAGTAGAGACGAGACTGACCAAAGCTTATGCAGCTTTAGGGAGACTTGAGAGGATGTGTTCGCAGGTTCAGTTCCAGGAACCTCGGACAAAGCTTTGGCTCTTTGACACTTTGGTTACTTCAGCTATGCTATACGGAGTGGAGATATGGGGACCCTCAGTAGATCATCACAGCAGATGGGTGGAGATGTATGGAGAGGCCCTTGGTTTCTATGATTTCTCGGATGATTAGAGCCAAGGCCTGAGTACCACATGACATTATTAGGGCGGAGCTCGCTGCCTCTCCGTTGGTAGTGGAGGCGCTCACTCGTTCAGTTTCATTCATGCATAGCACATGGGCTCTTCCCAGACACAGATATGCTCGCTTAGCCCTAGAGTCTTCACGACAGCTGGCATTGCAAAGAGATAGATCATGCTGGTATGAAGAGATGGCATCTTGGTTCCTGTTGCATGGTTTCAGCATGGATAGTTTGCCTCCGTTCGAGTACTCCTTGGATGCACCCTCCCTATCTCTCAGACGGACAGAGATCACGAGACTCATTCGCCAGGATCTGATTCAGCTAGATACCAGGAGCACATGGATACAACCGACACAGGAGTTGGGCACGTGAAACCGGCCTGTTCAATCCAAAAAGGGCGGTAGACTTTACTTTAAACCTTGATTTAGCTTTCACCCATTATTAGTCGTCTATTTTACCTGTACTTTCAAGACACAACAAAGGGGAGAGGGATACAGGCTGCTAGATTGCACCTGTATGAGTAGACCGACACCAGATTGGCCCCTAACTTAGGCGCCCCTTTCGGTATTTCTTTATTGTTCAAAAGAGGGAATAAACGCTGTGGTTCCCTACAAGCTGCCCCGCACAAACTCGACTGAATTTCCACTGTTCCAGCCCGATTTCGGCAGCATAACTGTACTAGAACCCTTCACAGTCAGTATTCCCACGCATTGGCCGACTTTCCCGACGCATACGGGCACTTTGCAAAACCTGGCGAGAATCTGTAGCACGCTGAATTCTCTGTTTTCAGCCCTGAAAATGCGCCAGATCACCTGTACAGCGGTCCCCTTGCGTCCCCGAACCTCCTGGGGGTATTAGGGTCCGTTTAGGGCGAAAACCCTAAACCTGCAAAAATACACAGCAGGCTGTAATTCACTGTTTCGGGCTCCGTTTCGCGTGCCGATCGCATCCGTAGCAAGTCCTCGAGCTCTCGCACCTATAGGGCTACTTGCCCTTTGAATCGGACGAGATTTTTGGCGTGAAACCTCTCCGAATTCACCTGTATCTGCGGGGAGGATTAGCCGCTAGCTGATCCAGTACCTGTGCAAGAGGCTCTTGCCTCGGCAATCGCGCATGAACCCACACAACTGTACATTGGTCAAATGAAGAGCCCACAAGAGGGGCATAACATACTGCCAAAGGGGAGAGGGAGGGCAGTGTGTAGCGTGCAGGGCATCACTCCTGGCACCGCACTGTGCATAAGAGGGAAAGCAAGCACTCCATAGCTCTTAACCTGTGACAAAACTGAAAATGAGGCTCTCTCCTCTTCAAATTCAGCGCCACTTCTTGTTGCATGAGGCAAGTGCACCAGAATGTGCCACTTGGCACATTTACAAGCATTTTCCCGTTTCGGGGTTGCCGCCTAAAAATATCCCAACCGGTTGCCCAGTTGACTTCACGGCAGAGTAAGAAAATGTTCCCTTTGTCATTCCGGAGGTAATGACGCCAACACATTTTCAGGTCCCAAAATAGCAGTTCCCTAAATTTTAGGAGATGCTACCATTGTATCTTTCTAGGTCATCCGACCCTCTTTGTACACTGCGGCCACATCCAGAACTGAAATGTAGCCTCTGTAGCAAAGGATTCCACTTTGGCTAGTCAATGACCCCACTTGGCTAACCATAGTCCTTGTCCAACCTTAGTGCTCTCTTGCCCTCAGGCCTGGACTCCCTCTGGACAGTTCCACACTAGCTATGCAATGCAGGGCAGTTAGATTTCCCGAGGGGTGTTTCCAAAAAGTGAAAGTAAATAGATAATAAGAAAGAAATCAACAAAAAGGATAGATAGTAGTCACACGCTGGTGACATACCCCCCTCTTGAAATCTCAAACGTCCTCGTTTGCATCTATGTCGTACATGCTTACTGTCAACACTGATGTATTCAACACCTGTCGACACATATACGACACATACATGCTCATTGTCAACCCCGGTGTATTCAACACCTCGTCGACTCATGTATTGCCTGCGTGTGAACCCTGTCGCAATGACATAGTGGTAGCTGCGCACTCTGCCATTGCTTTGAGTCACTAACTTTCCAATGACAAAATGGTAGCTGCACATTTTGCCACTGTCTTATAGTACACGTTGGATCCCGTAACACTTTCGAGCATACCCAAACCGACAGTTTAAGAATGCAGTTACACATGTACTCTTCAATAGAAGCAATCACTGTATCCTTGACAAACTGACAAGAAATAGTCACTTCTATAGCACTAACCAAACTTTTGGACATTCCATAAGAGCAATTGCCAAACTGACAATCTGTACAGCTCTAACATTTATGTAACAGGTATTTCATTTGAGCTCACTTTAAATACCATGTACATCATTTGTTTCAGAAGCCATTGTCACACTGACAATCCATTTAGCTTTGAAACTCAAGGGGTCAAGGTAGGTTGCAAATCGAAGGCTTCAAGGTAAAGTGATAACACAGTTGGTGACTCTGCAAGTTCACCTTCTTCCATCCACTTAGCATCCATTGGTGGATAGTTTCTGAACTTTACCAAGTAACGCCTAGCAACCTTGCCTTTCACTTTCCTTTCTTTGTGTGCCAAAATCTGTTCAGGGACCAAGATCTCGTCAAGTTCCTCGACTTCCGGCTGATCTTCAGCTGGCATATCTTCTGGCACATTGTTACCATATACATGTGGTAGTGATGTGTGTGAACACACTAGGACCGCCGGGGCATTTTTTCTGTAACAAACTTGGACACTGTAACAAACTTGGACACTCCAAGTCAAGAATCAACCGCGACAGCACCAAATAACCACTTCAAAACAATTCACAGATCACAATAGATTTGCACTGGCCCGGCGGAGTTCCGTGCCTAGAGATATTGGCCCCAAAGACTGGCGCCCCTTTCGGTATTTCTTTTTGTATTAATCAATCATCAAAGTACAAGAGAGCGGTTAGGGTTTCACTCTCAGACTCTGCGTCCAGATCCTCTGAGAAGTGAGGCCCTCACCACTAATTTAAAGGTTACAAGGGATGCCCAAAAGCAGAGCCCCAAAAGCTTTTAAAATCAAAAGCATCAGTTCTCTCTCTCTCTTAGAGAGTCTTTTCTCTTTTTTTTTTTTAAAAAGCAAAAGCAAAATTCGCGTCGCTCATCATTTTCCAAAAAAAAAAAAATTTTAATAATCCGCCTCCGCGATTTCCGGAATTTAGGGTTTTTGGCAAAAATTAGGGTTTGCAGGAATTTTAGGGTTTCTGGCAGAAATTAGGGTTTCTGTTGTCCGCCACGTCATCACTTTGTGACATACCCCCCTCTTGAAAGCATTGTAATCGACCGCGATTACGCCTGCAAAACCGACAAAAGCCATAAACCGTCTTAGCAGACACTGACTGTTAGTACCTACGTACTAGGAACACACATCTAGCACATGTACAAAATCGACAGTCACATCACACGACATCACAGGACATCACCAGACATCACAGGACATCACATGACATTCAACATTCATTCGGATCTTAGACCATGATTTATCGGCAATGTAGCTAGCAATCACATCTAGGTCCAATCGGGACCTCATCGATGTCCGATTGACTAACCCCTATTGCAACCATGTCTATTCGAGATCAATCAGACCAAAATGCTGCAGTCATTTCGGCTATCAGTTCCTGCACTCACAAGAAGTCAAGAACAAATCAGTATCATAATCAGGAATTCCATTTCATAAAGTCATCCAGCAGAATACTGTCAGCTCTCAGTATCCCTGAAGCTCAAAGAGACATCAGTGACTTTAGTATCAAAATCGAGGCATCTGTTGACAAAGGAGTGGAGTGACTCCCCTCTTGTGCATCCCACTGCACCAGATCTCCGGCCAAGCTGAATTCTGGGTTCCGTTTGGAGTAGACTATGCTAAACCAAAACATCGAGGTAAAGTTTCACAATCCGAGGAGTATCTGCTAGGTCCTCCTCCTCCATCCACTTCGCATCAAATGCAGGAAAATTCTTGAACTTAACCAAGAACCGCCTTCGGACTTTACCCTTCTTCGTATCATTATGTGCCAAAATCTGTTCAGGAACAAGGATCTCCTCGTTTTCTTCCGCTTTGGGTTGCTGATCAGGCTCCCCATCATCAGGCACATCACCCTTAACAGGGTTCAAGAGACTCACATGCAATGCATTGTGAATCCTCCAAGTATCTGGCAGTTTCAATCGGAAGGAGACATCATTTATCTTGTCAGTAATCTGGAAAGGTCCGTAGTATCACATACTAAGCTTTGGAAAAAGCCTCTCCTTTCCCTGTTTCTTTCTTAGGCGTGCCTTCTCAAAAGTAAGAGCACCCAATCATCCTCCTTCAGTTTCAAGTCGCGACGATGGCGATCCGCTACCTTTTTCTGTCGTTCTTGAGACTTCTGTAAAGTCTCGC
Source organism: Adiantum capillus-veneris (assembly GCF_014529385.1). Classification (NCBI taxonomy): domain Eukaryota; kingdom Viridiplantae; phylum Streptophyta; class Polypodiopsida; order Polypodiales; family Pteridaceae; genus Adiantum; species Adiantum capillus-veneris. The sequence continues at coordinate 125,212,029 of NC_140956.1, forward strand.
GAACCTTGGCAAAAGTCGTATCCAAATCTCGCGAATATTCATCCGCTTCAAATTTCTAATCTTTCGTGCTCAGGAAGGATGGAACCTTCGTAGCAGTTTCAACAATCTCTCATGGCGTCTTCCCCGTCGAAGAGTGTATCGTGTTATTGTAGGCAAATTCCACCAAAGGTAAGTTCTTTTCCCATTGAGTCTTCTGATGCGAGATACAAGACTTCAATAAATCTAAAATCACTGAATTGGCAATCTCAGATTGCCCGTCAGTCTGCAAGTGGAACGATGACAAGAACTGCAACCGCGTGCCAATGTTCTCCCAAATTGCCTTCCAAAACAAACTCATAAATCTGGGGTCTCTGTCGGAGACAATCGTCTCAGGCGTGCCATGTAATCGGAAAATCATCGTGATCATTCTGTATTCTCGGGAGATAAAAAAAAATGAAATCCATTTCAATACTTTCCCAGGGGCGGGTGGGTATGGGTAAAGGCTGTAACAATCCCTGTGCTTTATGCTTGTCAAACTTGACCTTCTGGCATACCAAGCAACTGCGCACAAACTCTTCCACATCCTTCTTCAGTCTCCGCCAAAAGAAATCTCTCTCTACCCCTTTCATGGTGGTAGCAATGCCGCGGTGACCCGTAAAAGGTGGACAGTGGCAATCAGTCATAACCTTTTCCCTCAACGACTGTGTAACGCACAACATAGTCTTTTTCATCAAGTAGCCTTCCCGAAGGGTGTATCCAGCTACTGTCTCCCCATCCCGTATCCGTGTGAAAATATCTGCAAAACCTGTATCTGTGGCATATTGATCGACCATATCCTCGAAGCTCCTATGATGTATCGCGGAAATAGCCAGAACCAACGATTTCCGAGACAAAGCATCTGCCACCACATTCTTCTGTCCCTGCACATGGACAATCTGGAAGTGGAACTGTGACAAGATGTTCACCCACCGCATCTGCTTTTCCGAAAGCTGCTTCTGTGACAAGAAGTAGCGCAAACTTTGATGGTCTGTAAAGACAGTAAAATCCGCTCCGAGTAGGTAATGCCGCCACTGAGTAAGAGCATGGATAACCGCCAAAAGCTCTTTCCCATAGATCTGTGCTGTCATTTGCGACCTAGAGAACAAACAGTTCTCGTAAGCTATGACATGGCCTTCTTGCATCAAGACCGCACCCAGACTACGACCACAAGCATCACAAAATACTTCAAATGACTTCTGCAAGTCCGGCAAAGTCAAATCTGGTCCTGTAGTGAATTTCTCTTTCAATGTCTAAAAGGCAGTCACCTCTGTGGGTCCCCACGAAAAAGGTACTCCTTTCTGTGTCAAGATATGCAAAGGGGAAGCAACCTCTGCAAACTTTCGTATGAACCGCCTGTAGTACGAACACAGTCCCAAGAAGCTTCTAACTTCATGGACATTCCTCAAATCGGGCCAATCACGGATAGTCTCTATCTTGGCCGGGTCCATTCGCACTCCTGCTGCTGACACAATGTGTCCCAAAAAGTGTATCTCTAGTAGGAAAAATTCACTTTTCTTTGCATTAATCACTAACGTGTGATCTCGTAATGCCTGAAAGACTTGAAGCAGATGATCTCTGTGTTCTGCCTCATTCTTGGAGAAAACAATGATGTCGTCAAAGAAAGTGCCAACAAATAGCCTGTACTCTTGAAAAATCCTGTCCATCATCCGGTTAAATGTCGCAGGAGCATTGGTTAAGCCAAAAGGCATCACCAAAAACTCAAATAACCCAAAAGTCGTCCGAAAAGCTGTCTTGTAGACATCTCCTGGTGCTATCCTGATCTGATGATATCCACTCTTCAAGTCAATCCTGCTAAAGCACGAGGATCCCTGTAACCTGTCGAGTATATCATCGATCCTAGGAATCGGAAATCTGTTCTTGATGGTGATTTCGTTGAGAGTGCTATAATCGATGCAGATTCTCCAAGATCCGTCTTTCTTCAAAACCAACAATACTGGAGAGCAATACGGTGAAGTACTAGGCTGGACAAGACCCTTTTCCAAGAGGTCTTTCACTTGGTTCATAATCTCTTCATTCTGTGCTCGGCTCACACGGTAAGGTGGCCAATTCGGTGGAGTGCTTCCAGATATCAAATCAATGGTATGATCTCAGGCCCTCTCAAAAGCAATCGGCATGAGCGTGGAGAAAAAAAAATCTTGGCGTTCTTTTCTTCAGGTCAAAACATATTCAACCTTTATCCATCGTTCAGTTCTCCCAAAAGAATGAGTAAGAAAACTGAAGTTCATCAAGTACAATCTCTAAGCCCTTCATTTATCAAAGTCGCTTTCTCGGCCCGGTAGTCAACCACGGCGTAGTTCTTGTGGTACCAAGGGATCCCGAGTAGAACGTCACTCGCGTGCCCTGAACACCCCTGTCATTGCAAACAAAGTTTGCCAATGCTCGGTGTAATGGCAACATCCCATCCGGGTGCCAGTCGAACTACCTCCGCCTGTGGCGTCAGTCTGTCGGGCGTAGTTCCAAATCGAGTTGCCAATTCCAAGTGAAAAGAAGTTGGCCTTGGCTCCTTCAAAAGAGCTTCCTGATCCTTCACTTTTCCCCAAAAAAAAACGGCAAAGTTTGTACTTTCATTCATTTGATTCGGTGCAAGTCCCACGCCATGTGGTACCAGTTCTGCTTTTCTATCTGCCTTTTCTGCCACATTCCTCAGCTGCTCTCGAACTCTCAGACCTGTCGTCGTCTTTATCATTCTGTTCTTTCTGTGCCTTATCAGGGCACTTTGCGGAAATATGTCCATGTTTCTCGCATCCAAAGCACTTCCCCTCTCTGATGAAGCGAGCTCTCTCCTCAGGAGTAAGCTTGGGTCGTGCATCCTTTTTTTTTCTCTGGGTTGCTCTTTTTCATTCTACTTTCATTCCCAGAAGTCTGTTCGGCTCGTTGTGTCATGGCCTCATCTGTGGGGTAGGTCAGACTGCCAGAGTGAATGGCAAAGCCCCGCTTCGCATGACTCATCAACTCCTGAATAGAAGCTGACTTCTGTTCCAAGCAGTGATCTCGGATCTCTGTAGGTAGACCCAAGGTAAACCGCTCAATCTGTTCTCTGAACGAGATCTTCTTGAATGAAGAGGCGGGTAGAAAAGAGCTCCAAAATCTTTCACAATAAGAATTCACTGTATCGCTCTTGGTCATCCGGAGATGGTTCCAAGCAGCTCGTATATCTCGCTCAAACTCTTGAGTCAACCAAGAAGAAATAAAAAGCCTCTTGAATTTCAGCCATGTAACTGGCACAGTCTTGCTTAATAGAAGCGTGGACCACCAAGTACGAGCATTCCCCTTAGAGTAAGAGGCAGCTCTCCGAATCTTGGAGTGCTCTGAATAGCGTCCTCCCGCGAAAGCGATGTCAAACTGCTGTATAAAAGACAAAGCCTTCGAAGCATCTGAGTATCCTGAAAAAGTATCAAACATGATCGAGTGGCCACCTTCCTTAAACTCTCGGACTTTCTTGCTTTTATCTTCGAGAAAGTCATACTGGTTTGCTTTGTAAAAATTCTTCTTGTTCGCATAAAACTTTCCGTCATCGGAATCTGAGCTTTCTGTAGACGAGTCCTCAGTAGAACTGTCAGTCTCTAGGCGAGATGTAGCCTTCTTTGCCTTTTTCTTGCCCGTTCCGAAGCTTTGTGTCTTGCTTCGCTTTTTGCTTTTTTTCTGTCTTCTTCGCTCTAATCCGAGGAGCTAGAAGAACTGTCAGAAGAAGAAGAAGAAGAACTGGGTACTCCTTCATATCGAACACGCTTCTTCCGTTTCTTTGCTTTGTCGAATGTAGACTGACGACCCAAATATCCCGGGAAGTCAGTACCTTTGTTCTGCTTTTTGCCGTGCTTTTTGCCTTTCTTTTGCACGTCGAAAAGCTGAGCAATCCGTGCATCAACCACGTTCTCCAGTTCCTTCTCCGTATATTTCTTGGAGGCAGAAGGTTTCTTGAGAGCGTGTTTCGGGAGTGGTGTTGTGGTTCTCTGCCACTCCATCTGTACCTCTTCCAAAGAGGTCTGGTTCATATATTTTGCCATCTTCGGGTCCTTGGCAAAATTGAGCATCATCTTTGTTGCATCGCTGATCAACTGGCGACGCTCTATCTCTCGCCGCTCCGCCTAAGTAGGCCAAGGCGGGCCATACTCTCTGCCTGAATCTTCGTTGTGATCCCAGCCCGCATCTCCAGATGCAGAGGGAGTCGACTGGTCATTGCCTGAAGCCATAGGTGCCGCGGAAAAAAAATTCGGAGATCGGATTTCCCGTAGAAGAGAAATCGGCCGTTCTCTGATACCACTGTAACAAACTTGGACACTGTAACAAACTTGGACACTCCAAGTCAAGAATCAACCGCGACAGCACCAAATAACCACTTCAAAACAATTCACAGATCACAATAGATTTGCACTGGCCCGGCGGAGTTCCGTGCCTAGAGATATTGGCCCCAAAGACTGGCGCCCCTTTCGGTATTTCTTTTTGTATTAATCAATCATCAAAGTACAAGAGAGCGGTTAGGGTTTCACTCTCAGACTCTGCGTCCAGATCCTCTGAGAAGTGAGGCCCTCACCACTAATTTAAAGGTTACAAGGGATGCCCAAAAGCAGAGCCCCAAAAGCTTTTAAAATCAAAAGCATCAGTTCTCTCTCTCTCTTAGAGTCTTTTCTCTTTTTTTTTTTTAAAAAGCAAAAGAAAAATTCGCGTCGCTCATCATTTTCCAAAAAAAAAAAATTTAATAATCCGCCTCCGCGATTTCCGGAATTTAGGGTTTTTGGCAAAAATTAGGGTTTGCAGGAATTTTAGGGTTTCTAGCAGAAATTAGGGTTTCTGCTGTCCGCCACGTCATCACTTTGTGACATTTTCCCTCTTTAGGAAGTTTTTTCCCCTGTGCATTGTATATACGCCCATCACTCTAGGGCTATCGATCTTTCCATTGCACACTAAGTAACATACTCTCTATTGTGTGCCTTGAGCTTCCTTTGTCTTCTCCAAGCTGTGTGTGTTTCTCTGCAACCCTAATTCCAACAATTGGTATCAGAGCAGGTCACGTCCTCCCGAGCTTAGTCGCCAGCTGCTCCAGCACACGCTGTCAGGAGTTTTTTGGAGCAAGGGATTGTGCATATGTACATACACATGCATGGTGCATCAAATAAGGAATTGCCCATTTTGCATAGCCAGGTGGTTACGTGGGGCCCACATGTGTACAGGTAGGACAACATGTACATAGTGCATCGATTTTCACTATCACCAGTACCAGTATGTTTTTTCTACAATAATGAGGAGTTTATAGCGCGTAAAACTTCTCGAGGAAGCTATCCGCGGGCCGACGACGTGAGGTTAGCAGGTGCGTCAGATGGCATCTAGTGGCGTCAGGAGGGCGAACGAGGTCAATATTTGCACGTGGATGAGTACGGACACAACGTGGGTGTTTCCTTGTGATAATTATGCAGAAAGGTCATCATGAGGACCACTTTTGGGGGCCACTTCACGTGGTGGCGAGATGCATTATTGGAAGAAAGCTGAGTGCCAGGTGTGCGAATGATGCAAAAAGGTGACAACTATGCACTGCGAGGTCAGTTTTTGGCCTGTTCGGGGTCCGTTTGAGGTCATCTAAAAGGCCAAGGGTGCCCAACTAATAAAGCTAAGTGTGGGAACTGAAAAAAGAGAGAGAAGACCAGAAAAAACGTGGAGAAGAGAGGAGGAACAGCCGCAGGTGTGTTTTTGCTCATTTTGGAGCCTGTTTTGGCCGTAAACTGCTCATCCGAGGTCGGATTTGAGCACTTTGACATTGTAGACTGGGGTTTTGGGCCGTTCCGGACGCGATGGCGCTGTCCATTTTTCCAAATTCCTCACTCTTTTCCTACTGTTTTTCTGTGTAAGTTTCTCCTATGAGCGAAGTTTCTGCTCCAGTTTGTGATTGTATCTGGCTTATTTTACCCATATTGTGTGAGCTGTTTGCCCCATTGGTGTTGGCCCAAGCTCAATTGTATCTAAACATCAGAAATTCTCCTCTTTTGAGCTGAGTTTTTTGGGTGTGTGTGTGTGTGTGTGTGTGTGTCTGTGTGGAGTGGGCAAGTGGATAGTCTCTCTCCTCTCACTCCCGAGGTGTGTTCCCTGTCTCGGCCAGGTGTGTTGTCTAAGCCGAGTGGTGCCCCATAGTGTGTGTGTGTATCTTCCCAAGAGTGTGTGTCGGGTCGTTATAGAGGCACTGTGTGTGTTTTCATCCCGCTCACATTCTTTTGGTGCCGCCACTGAGGATCTTCTTCGAGTACCTTCTGCTTCGAGCTTCGAGCTTCGAGCTTCGAGCTTCGGGATTACAGGTTGCAGGTTACAGGTTACAGGTTACAGGAACAGGGACAGGTACAGGTACAGGTGATTCACACAGGTACAGGTAGCTGGAGTACAGTGATATACTAGCAGTGATGTCACTTGCAGTTGTTGTGGGAATGCATCACTTGGCGCCTATTTGAGCGCATTGTCTGCTGGATTGTACGTTACTTGTGGAAACTGCCATTGTACGCATTTGTGGAGCCATACTTGGTTGTATTTGGCAGTCCCAGCCATTTCTGAGACTTGGTCTGGAAGATAGTCATTTATGAGACTTGACTATATGCGATTTGCATTAGCCTTCGTGTGAGGGTCGATAGCGTGAGGTTTTTATTGAGCTGAGGGATTCTCAAATGTGGAGATCCTTTCGGTGATACAGGTAGCTGGAGCACCCTTTTCGTGACCTCGCCATAGGCTATGTACTAGTGAGTCCTACTTGATGCTCGGGTTCTATTGTTGACAGTTTATGCATACATAGACAGTCTATATTTTGGGTTCCTACTGCTCTACTTCTGGGGAAACTCTGTCGAAATTTTCCCAAGTTATGATGGCTGGTTTTTTGGTATTTTGAGCCATTTATGCTGTTATGCTGCTGAAATTTTGGCAAAATCAGAGGTTGAGTCAGGTGTGCCTTCTTGGGAGCTTCATGGTTGGCTTTAATGGATGATCAAAATGGCCCTCAGTTCACTCCTTTTCATTTAACGCAAAGAATTCAGATTAATGTTCATGTGTCCAGGAAGATCTTTTTCCAGCAGCGCATAGTCTTTATGTTTGGGCCAAGAAGATTGAGAGAGATCCTGGAATGTCCTTTGCCTGTTGTCATTCCGATGATCAACTATGAAAACTCATTTGATGTGCATGTGTTTGTCCTTATCTAAAGTTGAGCTCCATTGAAGTTTCTAGGGATTGGGAAGTGAAAAGTTTTGGGTTCTTGCACGTGTGTTTGAAGGGGTTCTCTAGCCATGGCTTTCTCTTATCCGGAGTTTCATGGAAGAAGTGATGAAGATGTGGAGGACTTTCTGGAAAAGATGGAGGTTGCCTGCATTAGCAACCAGATTCATGACCCTACGCAAATGTTACGCCTTCTCCAAATTTGTTTGAAGAGTGATGCACGAGCTTGGTCCAAAGCATTTGAAGAGGAGTTGCGTATGGCTGATCCACCTATAAGATTGAGTTGGGACAATCTAAGGCATGGATTGGAAGTGGAGTTTGTGAAGATAGAAGACCCTGACAAAGTGTGGCAAGAAGTACAAGGTTTGGTGCAGAAGAAAGGTGAGCCAGTAGATGCGTACATACGTAAGTTTTCATTGGCATGGGAGCGAATGTGCAAGGCTTTAGCACCACAGGTACCCCCGCCTGACATGATGAAGAAGGACAGGTTCTTGGCTGGTCTTTGGGAGAATATACGTTGGAGAGTGGAGCTAAAGAAGCCTAGGACATATGAAGATGCACTAGAGGTAGCAAGGAACAAAGAGTGGAAGCTGAGGAAAATGAGCCAGTTAGGGGTGGAGTCTTTGCCAATGAGGTCTGAATTTCAGCCTATAGAGTCTTTACAAGGGCGCATGTCAGGGGTTCATCATGAACCAGTGGTTCCTGTTACTACTCAGGTTATGCCAGCATTGGTCACTACAGCAGTGCAAGATGATGGCCTAAGGCAAGACATGAGGCAAGTGGTTGATTTGATGAAGAATCTCAGCCTAAACATGCTAGGTCAAGTGGGAAATAATCGAGGTCGAGGGAGGTTTGCAAATCAGCAAGGAGGTGAAGAAAGGCCTAGGAATGGTGTTGGACAAAGCAATGGTAGGTTTTGGAGGCAGACGCCCACATGTTATAATTGTGGAGAGTTGGGTCACATCAGCCCGCAATGTGATAAGCCACCAAGGATGGGGGGAGACATGTATCCATTGCCAAGACAGGTGCTAACTAGGTCAAATGATTATGGCATCGAAATTAAGGGAGACGAAGGAACCAGTGGACTGACCCAGGAGGAAAAAGGGAAGACAAAAGTGCTAAGTGTAGTCACCTTGGAGAAGGCATCAAAGCTAGAGGATACATTAGTGATGCCTATTGGGAAGAGGACCACAGAGGATAAAGAAGGAAGAAGTGCCCCAGGTCCTAGTAAGAAGAAAGGAAAGAGCCATGAAGGCGAGGATGTCAAGGCCAAGAGGAAAAGGAGAGCTTGTTGAAAGTTTCATGTTTCAGATTTTCCACTAGGGGATGGGCAATTAAGCTATGACTTGAAGGAGGATCTGACGAGCAGAAAGGCAGATGTTACTTTTGGGCAGCTTATAGAGATGGTGCCTAAGCTAAAGCGACAGTGGAAGAGGATGGTTAACCCAATGGAGAAAGAGCCAGAGAGAGGTTCAGTGAAGGTGTTGGCAATGGACGAGCTACCAGACATTTGTCCAATAGTAGATGTGTGGCATAAAAGGAAAAATTTGGGACAAGGTTATGTGGATGGCGGAGCCCAAATATGCGTCATAACACACTCATGCGTTGAGAAGATGGGTCTCACAGTGGCTGGGGTGTCAGGTTTTCGGATCAGATTGGCAAACCATCAAAAAGTAAAATGCTTGGGTGTTGTAAAGAGCTTAGAAGTGGAGGCATATGATGCAAAGGCAGTGGTTGATTTTCATGTCATGCCAGCAGGGTTGGGAGCATATCCTATTATACTGGGCAGACCATGGTTACGTGCAGTGGGAGCTGTTCAAGATTGGCGACATGGTACGATTAGCCTCTATGGAAAGACAGGTACCAAGAAGCTTTATAATATGGACACAAGGAAACGATTAGAGGAGCTTTATGAAGATGAGGATGAGTCTAGTGATGAAGACTCTTCCACGGTGACAGATGAGGACAGTGATAGCACTACCAGCAGTGATGAGGATGCTGATGTTGCATTTCTTTTGATGGATAAAGAAATCCAGGAGTGTGGTTTAGTCGCATTTGCGAATGAGGTTGAAGATGAAAGTGAAGGGCCTTATGAAGTGATTGAAGGGCTGATGCAAACCAAAGTTGAGTTGTCAAAGAAGCAGGAATTAATGACGCAAATGATCAGTGGAGACCTCTCAGCTATGGAGAAGGAGATATATTTGCACATGCAAGTCTATGCCAAAGTAATTGATGATTTTCTTGATGGGAGGTTGATAAATGGCATCTCTACAGGTTTTCCTTGGGAACCAGGTGAAACTTTGATTAAGCTTTTGATGCAAGGAATGCCAAGTGTTTTTGTGTGGGATCCAGGTGGAATGAGCATCTACTAGTGTTGCTGCTGCTGAGCATGAATGCTCTAGCAGGCTAGGGGGTGGGCAAATTATGTCAGGAGTTTTTTGGAGCAAGGGATTGTGCATATGTACATACACATGCATGGTGCATCAAATAAGGAATTGCCCATTTTGCATAGCCAGGTGGTTACGTGGGGCCCACATGTGTACAGGTAGGACAGCATGTACATAGTGCATCGATTTTCACTATCACCAGTACCAGTATGTTTTTTCTACAATAATGAGGAGTTTATAGCGCGTAAAACTTCTCGAGGAAGCTATCCGCGGGCCGACGACGTGAGGTTAGCAGGTGCGTCAGATGGCATCTAGTGGCGTCAGGAGGGCGAACGAGGTCAATATTTGCACGTGGATGAGTACGGACACAACGTGGGTGTTTCCTTGTGATAATTATGCAGAAAGGTCATCATGAGGACCACTTTTGGGGGCCACTTCACGTGGTGGCGAGATGCATTATTGGAAGAAAGCTGAGTGCCAGGTGTGCGAATGATGCAAAAAGGTGACAACTATGCACTGCGAGGTCAGTTTTTGGCCTGTTCGGGGTCCGTTTGAGGTCATCTAAAAGGCCAAGGGTGCCCAACTAATAAAGCTAAGTGTGGGAACTGAAAAAAGAGAGAGAAGACCAGAAAAAACGTGGAGAAGAGAGGAGGAACAGCCGCAGGTGTGTTTTTGCTCATTTTGGAGCCTGTTTTGGCCGTAAACTGCTCATCCGAGGTCGGATTTGAGCACTTTGACATTGTAGACTGGGGTTTTGGGCCGTTCCGGACGCGATGGCGCTGTCCATTTTTCCAAATTCCTCACTCTTTTCCTACTGTTTTTCTGTGTAAGTTTCTCCTATGAGCGAAGTTTCTGCTCCAGTTTGTGATTGTATCTGGCTTATTTTACCCATATTGTGTGAGCTGTTTGCCCCATTGGTGTTGGCCCAAGCTCAATTGTATCTAAACATCAGAAATTCTCCTCTTTTGAGCTGAGTTTTTTGGGTGTGTGTGTGTGTGTGTGTGTGTGTGTCTGTGTGGAGTGGGCAAGTGGATAGTCTCTCTCCTCTCACTCCCGAGGTGTGTTCCCTGTCTCGGCCAGGTGTGTTGTCTAAGCCGAGTGGTGCCCCATAGTGTGTGTGTGTATCTTCCCAAGAGTGTGTGTCGGGTCGTTATAGAGGCACTGTGTGTGTTTTCATCCCGCTCACAACGCCTGCTCACTTTCTCCGATTTCAGTGAGCTTTGGCGAGCGTTCGCAGGTCGACAAATATTTTGGGAGAGCTCGAAGAGTCTGGTCTGCTCAGATTTTCGATTTGGGCTCATTTCGGCCTCCGTTTCCACTACGGGCAGTACTGCACAGGCTATTTCGTCATTTTGTGCAGATTTTCTGTCAGTGCCATTTTCTGCATAACAGGTGCCTTATAGTCTTCTACGGTTTGTGCTATATAGCACAAGTTGTTCCCGCTCCATTTCTCCTATTTTCGGGCAGTTTTCACATCAGGTGCAGCATTTACCATGGCTGACAACAACAACACAGATGTGTTCAAGATGTTTGCTGCTGAGGACAGGTTGGATGGGGACAACTACCCTATGTGGGCTTATATGATGCAACATGTTCTTGTGTCAAAAGGTGTCTGGAACATTGTGCAGGGCATTGATGTACGTCCTGGTTCTGAAGATGTAGGCGATATTGAGGATGTTGCAGGTCTTGCTGCAAGGATTGCAGCTGTTAGAGTTGTTTTGCCTACGGCAGAACAAGCTCGTTGGGATGTTAAGGATGCGCAGGCTCATGCATTGATTGCGTTGTCTGTGAAGCGCACCATTATTCCTCACATCCGTTCAGCAAAATCTGCAAAACAGGCTTGGGATATTCTAGCAGGTCTTTATGCAAGCCGCAATGAGGCTAAAATTGCTTTGCTGCGTAAAGAGCTAGAGTCGAAGATTATGCATGAGGAAGATGATATGGACACTTTCCTTGCTAGTGTCAAGGATATCAATGAGCAACTCATTTCTGCAGGTGAAGTCATTTCGGACAGTTCCCTTGTGCAGACTGTTATTGATGCCTTACCAGATTCCTACCAGACTTTTGCTAGTACTTGGAGACTGATGACCCAAGGAAATCCTAAAGTTGTCAAGTTTGATGCATTATGCACATTGCTGTTGCAAGAGTCACTTTCTAGAAAAAACAGGACTAGGCAGCGTGCAGTTGGACAGGCTTTTATTGCTTCTCAAAGAAAGGGTGGTAACAGTAATGCAGCCACTTCTTATGGTTCTGCTGCGAGTGGCAAAAATTCTGTTCCTAATGCTTCTGCTGGCAGCACTTTGTCTGGCAATTCTGGTGATAAGGGCAAAAAGAAGATGCGTTGCCATTATTGTAAAGCCAATGATCACTTGATCAAGTCGTGTCCTAAGTTGAAGGCCAAAGAGGCTAAGAAGAAAGAGGGTGGTTCCACTGCAAATGCTGGTTCCACTACAAATGCAGCCATTGTTGAGTCTTCTGTGAAAGGAGATTGTGATGCTGATGTTGATGCAGAATGGGCTTTTAGCGCAGAGTGCACTTACAATCCTGCTGTCCATGATGCATGCTTGTCAGTTGCTGCAGATTCACATGTGTGGTATTTCGACAGTGGTGCTACAAAGCACATTACCTCACATCTTGAATTGTTTACCTCTCTCGAGTCTGTCCCTCATGGGAATTCAGTCACTTGTGCCAACAACGCCTCTTATCCAATTCAGGGAGTTGGAAAGATTGTGCTCACTGCTGCTAATGGCAGTTCCTTCACACTTGTTGATGCACTTTATGTACCTGGGATCAAGAAGAATCTATTGTCTGTATCCGCACTTGCTAGACTTGGACTTGTAGTCAAATTTGTGGATGACAGATGTACAGTTCATGATCTCAGTTTTGGTGATGAAATTGTTGCATCTGGGCTTTTGTGCCGTGGGCTGTATAAGCTCACTTTGTATGACAAGTGTGGACAAAATTTTGCAAATGCTGTTGCAGATTCAAGGGCTATTTCAGATGCAAAACTTTGGCATGCACGTTTTGGTCATCTGAATTTTGCCAGTTTGCTGCGTTTGCAGAAATCTGATATGGTTGCTGCTTTGCCGCCTCTTGAAGCACCTGTCAAACATGTTTGTGAAGGCTGTATTCTGGGTAAAATGCAGCGTTCTAAGTTTCCAAAGGATGGTTCAGTTAGGGCCACATGCAGGTTGCAGCTTGTGCATAGTGATGTTTGTGGGCCCATGCAAACTCCGTCCTTGGGCAATTACCTGTACTTCGTGACTTTCATTGATGATTACTCCAGGCATGCATGGGTATTTCCGCTTAAAGCGAAGTCCGAAGTTTTTATGTGCTTCAAACAATTTTTGGCTATGGCTGAAAATGTCTCAAAATGTACTATGGGCACCCTCCGTTCCGATCGAGGGGGGGAGTATATGTCTCATGAATTTAATGCATTTCTGGCTAGTCGTGGGATAAAACACCAATGTGTGCCTTATACACCTCAGCAAAATGGTGTTGCTGAGAGGAAAAACAGATCACTAACGGAAATGGCACGATGTATGGTCAAAAGTCAAGCTTTTCCGCATTCTTTTTGGCTTGAGGCCATCATGTGTGCCACTTATGTACTTAACAGGTGTCCTACGAAAGCTTTGCAGTCTATTACTCCATATGAAGCATGGCATGATAGAAAGCCTTCTATTGAGCACATGCGTGGTTTTGGCTGTTTGGCATATGCTTTGGTGCCACAAGTGCAGCGCAGAAAATTGGATGATAAGGCTGTCAAATGTATTTTTGTTGGTTATAGTGCTGAAAGCAAAGGTTACAGGTTGTATCATCCGCAAACAAAACGTATTCTGGTTTCACGGGATGTAGTGTTTGTGGAAGATTCTGTTCAGCCCTTGCTGTCATGTACTAGAGACAATAATGTAAGCTCACAGGACATTTATGACACTTTGTTGCCTCTTTTCAGTGGTGGAAATACGAATGTAAGTTCCAATGAGGCAAATGTACAGCCTATGGGGGTTTCTGAAAATGTTTTAGAACAGCCTATTACTGATGCAGATGTACATGATGTACTTGATGAGGAAAGGGCTGAAAATGAGCAGGCTAGAGGTATGCCAAAATGGCTGGTGCACACTTTGCGTGACAGTAAATTGGATGCACCTTTATCTAGTCGTACTCGTTCAGGCTCTCGCCATGCATCTTATGCATCAGATTGTTATGCTTTGGCTGAGTCTAGTTTACATGATGTTGAGGAGCCTCTGTCTTTTGATGAAGCACAGAATTCAGAAAATTGGATTGCTGCCATGAAATTAGAATATGATGCACTTATAGAGAATGACACATGGACTTTATGTGATTTGCCTCCTGGCAAAAAGGCCATTGGTACGAAGTGGGTTTACAAGTTGAAACGCAAGCCGGATGGTGAGATCGATCGCCATAAGGCTCGACTTGTTGCAAAGGGTTATGCACAACAAAAAGGCATAGATTATGAAGAGACTTTTGCTCCCACTTGTCGTATGACTACTGTGCGTTTTCTATGTGCATTGGCAGCTCATTTTGGTTGGGATGTACATCAATCAGACATTGTTACTGCTTTCTTGAATGGTGACATATTTGAGGAAGTTTATGTAACGCAGCCTCGCGGTTTTGTCATAAAAGGACAAGAGGACAAAGTGTGCAAATGTAACAAAGCTTTGTATGGGTTGAAGCAATCTCCTCGTGCTTGGTATGAGAAAGCTGACACTCATTTGGTTAAACGAGGCTTTCGTAACAGTCCAACAGAAAGCACATTGTATGTAAAGCGTGAGGATGATGTATTTCTCATTGTGGTTCTTTATGTTGATGATTTGCTGATCACTGGACCAAATGAGACATATTGCTGAATTTAAGGCTGATTTGAATGCTACTTTCAAGATGAAAGATTTGGGGCTGTTGCATCATTACTTGGGTATACAGTTTAAGCAGTGTGATGGTGGTATTGCCTTGTGTCAGAAAAGTTACATAGAGACATTGCTATGTAAGTTTGGACTTGAGGATTGCAAACCTATTGCCACTCCCATGGAAACAGGTTTGAAGTTGAGTCTACATGATGCTGGCGATCCTGTTGATGTCACTCTTTACCAAACTGCTGTTGGCTGCCTCATTTATGAATGCAACACGAGGCCAGATATTCAGTTTGCAGTCTCGCAGGTCAGCAGATTTATGCATAGCCCAGGGTCTAAGCATTGGCAGGCTGTCAAGAGGATTTTTCGCTACCTTAGTGGCACTTTACATCTTGGCTTGTTTTATCCCAAGGGGGGATCATTGCCGCTAGACTTACATGCTTTTTCGGACTCAGATTGGGCTGGTTGTTTTGACACGCGAGTGTCCACAAGTGGTTTTTGTTTCATGCTTGGCAGTTCATGTATATCATGGTTGAGCAAGAAGCAACCTACTGTGGCCACTTCGAGTTGTGAGGCTGAGTACAGGGCAGTCTTCACAGCTACGGTTGAGTGTGTATGGCTCAGACGCCTTATGGCTGACTTGGGTGTTGGACAGGACACTACCAACACTATCTACACTGACAGTCAGAGCGCATTGGCAGTTGCGAGGAACCCAGTTTTTCATGCTCGCACAAAGCACATTGAGGTGCATTACCACTATGTCAGGGAGAGGCTCTCAGCAGGAGAGATCAGCTTGGCTTATGTACCAACACAGGACAACCTTGCAGATCTTTTCACAAAGGCATTGTCTCGTGAGAAGCTTGAAGCTTTCCGCAAAGCTTTGGGCTTACTCCCCTTTGTGGACTGATCGTGTCCTCAGGGCATGGCACTTCCCTTTACTCATGTGCCAGCTCTCGTTCACCGCATCACTCCAGGGGGGATTTGTTACCATATACATGTGGTAGTGATGTGTGTGAACACACTAGGACCGCCGGGGCATTTTTTCCCTCTTTAGGAGGTTTTTTCCCCTGTGCATTGTATATACGCCCATCACTCTAGGGCTATCGATCTTTCCATTGCACACTAAGTAACATACTCTCTATTGTGTGCCTTGAGCTTCCTTCGTCTTCTCCAAGCTGTGTGTGTTTCTCTACAACCCTAATTCCAACACACATCACCCACGTAGGGTCTGAGAAGACTCACATGAAACGCATTGTGAATCTTCCAACTGTCAGGCAATTTCAGCCTATATGCAACATCACTAATTATGTCACACACTTGAAAAGGCCCATAGTAACGCATGCTGAGCTTTGGAAACAGTCTTTCCTTGCCCTTTATCTTCTTTAACCTTGCCTTTTCAAAGCGTAAAAGCACCCAATCACCAAGTGAATATACCACTTCACGACGGTGACAATCAGCTGCTTTCTTTTGCTTTGCCTGAGTCCTTTCTAAGGCCACTTTGACCTTCTTGTACATTTCATCCATGTCCTGAACATACTTATCTGCTTCAAATATCTTGTCCTTTGTATGTAGTATGGGAGGAACTTTCTTGCCACCTTCAACTATCTCAAAGGGTGCCTTGCCAGTTGATGAATGCACTGTATTATTGTATGCATACTCCACCAATGGCAAATACTGCTCCCACTTTCCTTTATGCTCTGACACATAACACTTCAGCAGATCTAGGACAGTAGAATTTGCCTCTTCTGACTGCCCATCTGTTTGAGGATGAAATGACGAAGAGAATTTGAGCGTGGTGCCCATATTCTCAAACAAGCCTCTCCAGAACAAACTTGTCATGCGTGGATCACGGTCGCTAACAATCGACTGTGGCATGCCATGATACTTGAAAATATTGCTCATAAACAAGCGTGCCATCTGATCTGGCTTTATCTTCTTCCTGACAGGAATAAAATGAGCCTGTTTGCTGAATCTGCAAATAATGGTCCAAATACCATCGTTTCCTGTTTGCGTTCTCGGAAGATCAAAGATAAAATCCATAGCAATACTTTCCCATGGTTTATCTGGAATAGGTAGTGGTTGCAATAACCCTGGTGCCTTTTGCCTGTCAAACTTGACCTTTTGGCATATTAGGCATTCTCGCACAAAGGCATCCACATCCCTTCTCAATGTAGGCCAATAGAAGAATGTCTCAACCGCTTTAAGTGTAGCATTCATACCACGATGCCCTGCATACGGTGGGACATGACTCTCTTCCATAACTTTGCGTCGCAATGGCTTTGTGACACACAATCTGCCATGCATCATCATGAACCCGTCTTTAAGAAGATAGTGTTCATGACGTTGTCCATCCATTAGTTGCTCGAAGACCCTTGCAAAATCTTCATCATTTGCATACTGTTCTCTCATATCATCAAGTTCATGATGATAAGGAATCGACACAGCTGAAATTTGTGGCTTCCTTGACAAGGCATCAGCCACAACATTCTTCTTGCCTTCCACATGCACAATCTGAAAATGAAACATGGACAAGATATTTGCCCATCGCATATGCTTCTCAGATAACTTTGTTTGTGTCAAGAAGTATCGCAAGGTCTGATGATCCGTTTGGACAACGAAATCTGCACCTAGCAGGTAGTGTTTCCAACTTAAGAGCGCATGAATCACAGCCAGTAACTCTTTCTCATAGACCTGCATGGTCATCTCTGGCCCTTGCAAAATTCTGCTCTCATAGGCTACTACCCTGCCATCTTGCATTAGCACTGCACCAATGCTACTACCGCAGGCATCGCACTGGACCACAAATGACTTCCTAAGATCTGGCAACACAATGACTGGATCTGAAGTCATCTTTTCCTTTAAGAGATTAAAAGCTGAAATCTCTTTCTGTGTCCATCTAAAAGTGACTGCCTTCTTTTGAAGAGCATGTAAAGGTGAAGCAATCTCAGCGAAATTTCGGATAAACCTTCTGTAATAGGAGCATAGTCCCAAAAAGCTTCGGACATCATGCACCGTCTTCAAATTTGGCCATGACTTGATCGCTTCAACTTTTGTAGGATCCATTCTGACACCATCCTTTGAGACAATGTGTCCCAGAAAGTGAATCTCTTCCAGAAAAAACTCACTTTTCTTTGCATTCATGAGCAACCTATGACTGCGTAGCTCTTTGAACACAATGGCCAAGTGATGCCTATGCTCCTCTTCATTCTTTGAGTAGACTATCATGTCATCAAAGAATGTACCAACAAACTGCTGGTGTGGACGGAAAATTCTGTCCATCATCCTATTGAACGTAGCAGGAGCATTTGTGAGACCAAAGGGCATCACTAAAAATTCGTAAAGGCCAAACGTTGTTCTAAAAGCAGTCTTGTGCACATCCTCTGATCTAATGCGGATCTGATGGTACCCACTCTTTAGATCTATCCTGCTAAACATAGCTGCTCCTTCTAATTTGTCCATAATATCATCAATTCTAGGTATAGGGAACCTATTCTTGATGGTATTCTTGTTCAGTGCACGGTAGTCGATGCACATACGCCATGAGCCATCCTTTTTCTGCACCAATAACACTGGAGAACAGAATGGAGATGAACTGGGCTGAATCAGCCCCTTTTCTAACAGCTCCTGTACTTGGCCCATTATCTCTTTCTGCTGAGCCGCACTAACCCTGTACGGAGGCTTATTTGGTGGGCTACTGCCTGGCACCAAATCTATCGCATGGTCCTCGGGTCTCTCTGGCGGTAATTGAGACGATAATGAATCGGAAAAACAGTCACTATACTGTTGTAAAAACATTGACCTTTCTTTATCTAGCACAGATAAATTTGATTCATCACAATCTGACACTTCACGTGCAAAAACCAAGTACGCAGAAAGATGCTTTTTCATTACAGAAGTAATAGCAGAAGCTGATACAGTAGGAATAGACTCCCCTTTAAGCTTTACATCCAGAATGTGAGTCTTTCCCCTGCTCTGTACAGTGATCTTTTTGTTGTAGGCATCCATGATTCCCTGTACACGAAACAACCAAGGAATACCTAACAACACATCACATCCGTCCAGTGGCATGATGTAAAATTCTTCAGCATCTACATAGGACTGGATATGTAGACGCAACTTTCCAATGATGGGTGTCACAGCCTCTGTATGGCCAGGACATGCCAAACCTGCCTCTGCTGTATACCCCATCTCTTCAGGTCTGATTCCCAACTTTGAAGCCAATTCTGGGGAAATGAAGTTGGCTTTGGCACCTGGATCAAAGAAGATAAGCATTGTTTGATCCCTGACCTTTCCCCATGCTCTGCAAAGCTCACTTGCATCTGAATTTGGCTTGTCGCCCACCATATCTGGCACTAGACCAGCCATGGGCTTCTTTCCTTTCTTGTCTTCCTTGTCATCAGAATCAGCTGGCCTTTTCTTTGTAGGACAGTTGTAAGCAATGTGGCCAGGCTGCTCACATATAAAGCATTTGTTCTCTGTCCTCAGGACCTTTTGCTCTTCTGACTTGCGAGGAAAACGTCTTTTCCATTTCTTTGCTGGTCCTTTTTCTGATTCAGCCGTAGCTTTGTCTTTCCCTGCGTTGGCTGACTCCTGAGTCCCTTTAGGAGCCTCATTGGGAATGTGCTTCTTGGCTGAATTTCTCTTGCCTGATCCTGCCTTGACGCCAGTGTTAAATTCACAATCTTCTCCCTTGAGCAAACCATTGCCAGTGTTTGCTACCTCGATGAGCTGCGTCAAAGTAGTGACTTTTGTCTTTGTGCAGTATTTTCTCAATCCTTTAGGTAGGCCACAACAGTATTTTTCAATCTGTTCTGTCAATGGCACAAACCTATAGGAAGTTACTGGAAGTAGAGCTTTCCAAAACTTCCGATTGTAATCATCCAGATTTTTGCAAGTGGCAGCATTAAGCTGGTGCCATTCTATCATGACATCTGCTTCAAAGTCATCAGATAACCATGCTGCGGCAAAAATCTGCTTGAAGTAAATCCATGTGGACGGAGCTTTCCCTTGAAGCAATAAAGTTGTCCACCATTGTCCCACATTCCCTGTCAAGAAAGCGGCTGCCTTGCGGACCTTTGAAGCCTCTGTAAAGTTTCCCCCTGCATAGGCCTTGTCAAATTGCTGGAGGAATGAAAGAGCCTTCTTCCTGTCATCAAACCCTGTAAAGGTCGTGAATGTCACACCTTTGCCACCTTCTTTGTACGGAGTTGGCCTCTCCAGCGGCGTTAAATTGTCATATGGAAGTGACTGAAACATGGGAACACTATTAGGGTTCATCTGTGTTCCTTGGCCGCTATTAACTTGACCTGGAAATGCCATATTTGGCTGCTGATTTGTAATTCCAGCCATACCAAAATTTGCCATCGCATCCCAAATTGTCCCTGAGTGCTCTGAAACCCTGGTTGCATACCCATGACACTGTACATGGGGTTAAGCATCATCGTTTGAGCACCCCCGAACACTGTTCTTGGCGTATAAAACTGATTTCCAGGTGCATGACCAGCCATGCTCTGGAATACCGATCCACCTCCAAAATAGCCAGGGTGTACTGAAGGTGGTGGGAAGACCTGTTGCATAGCCTGTAGGTTGCTTCCTTGCCCATTAGAACCAGCTATAGGCTGCTGAAAGGTGGCGGGCTGAACTTGTACAGCTTGAAAGACTGGCATCTCAGCCACCTGTTCTTGCACCTTAGGCATAGGTTGTGGAGACTGTATGTTCTCCGTCAAGTGTACAGGTGTTTCCATTGATTGTGCAGTATGAATCACCTGTGCTCGAGCCTTAACAGGCTTTTGAATATGATCCAGTGACCCAACTTGCTGAGACGGAACAGGAGGTTGCAGAAAGGCTAAAAACCTTGGGTTCTGCATTACTTGTGTAAGCATAGCCACAGCAGTAGCCAACTGGGTCCTGAATATATCGTCATATGTCTGTGGTGGTCTTGAAGACTCACCCACTTCATGTGTCTGTTGACTCTGTGAAGAGGAAACCTCTTCAGTCACATCATCTGGTCTGTCAGCCATAATTGCAATTCCCTGTGTCTGGTCTATGATCCCCTGTGTCTTCAAGCCCAAAACTGACCAAGGCTCACTTCTATGGGAAAAAGTGATTTAATCCCGTCAATGGAACCATGAAACCGGCCTGTTCAATCCAAAAAAGGCGGTAGACTTTACTTTAAACCTTGATTTAGCTTTCACCCATTATTAGTCGTCTATTTTACCGGTACTTTCAAGACACAACAAAGGGGAGAGGGATACAGGCTGCTAGATTGCACCTGTATGAGTAGACCGACACCAGATTGGCTCCTAACTTAGGCGCCCCTTTCGGTATTTCTTTATTGTTCAAAAGAGGGAATAAACGTTGTGTTTCCCTACAAGCTGCCCCGCACAAACTCGACTGAATTTCCACTGTTCCAGCCCGATTTCGGCAGCATAACTGTACTAGAACCCTTCACAGTCAGTATTCCCACGCATTGGCCGACTTTCCCAACGCATACGGGCACTTTGCAAAACCTGGCGAGAATCTGCAGCACGCTGAATTCTCTGTTTTCAGCCCTGAAAATGCGCCAGATCACCTGTACAGCGGTCCCCTTGCGTCCCCGAACCTCCTGGGGGTATTAGGGTCCGTTTAGGGCCAAAACCCTAAACCTGCAAAAATACACAGCAGGCTGTAATTCACTGTTTCGGACTCCGTTTTGCGTGTCGGTCGCATCCGTAGCAAGTCCTCGAGCTCCCGCACCTGTAGGGATACTTGCCCTTTGAATCGGACGAGATTTCTGGCGTGAAACCTCTCCGAATTCACCTGTATCTGCGGGGAGGATTAGCCGCTAGCTAATCCAGTACCTGTGCAAGAGGCTCTTGCCTCGGCAATCGCGCATGAACCCACACAACTGTACATTGGTCAAATGAAGAGCCCACTAGAGGGGCATAACATGCTGCCAAAGGGGAGAGAGAGGGCAGTGCGTAGCGTGCAGGGCATCACTCCTGGCACCGCACTGTGCATAAGAGGGAAAGCAAGCACTCCATAGCTCTTAACCTGTGACAAAACTGAAAATGAGGCTCTCTCCTCTTCAAATTCAGCGCCACTTCTTGTTGCATGAGGCAAGTGCACTAGAATGTGCCACTTGGCACATTTACAAGCATTTTCCCGTTTCGGGGTTGCTGCCTAAAAATATCCCAACCGGTTGCCCAGTTGACTTCACGGCAGAGTAAGAAAATGTTCCCTTTGTCATTCCGGAGGTAATGACGCCAACACATTTTCAGGTCCCAAAATAGCAGTTCCCTAAATTTTAGGAGATGCTGCCATTGTATCTTTCTAGGTCATCCGACCCTCTTTGTACACTACGGCCACATCCAGAACTGAAATGTAGCCTCTGTAGCAAAGGATTCCACTTTGGCTAGTCAATGACCCCACTTGGCTAACCATAGTCCTTGTCCAACCTTAGTGCTCTCTTGCACTCAGGCCTGGACTCCCTCTGGACAGTTCCACACTAGCTATGCAATGCAGGGCAGTTAGATTTCCCGAGGGGTGTTTCCAAAAAGTGAAAGTAAATAGATAATAAGAAAGAAATCAACAAAAAGGATAGATAGTAGTCACACGCTGGTGACAGCACAAAGATGGCTTTCTATTGAGAGCATGTTCTCCAACTCACGGAGGATGGTTTTGTGACTAGGCCTGCATACATGGATACACACTTATCTCATGTGTTACGGTGTGCTATTGGCCAGATACGCACATCCTCACATCAGCTTCAGATTGAGATTGGCCAATTGCGAGGGGTACCAGCAGAGACTAGGATATGTCACTTATGTCGTTTGGAGCCGGAGATAGGTTTATGGAAGAAGCTCGCCAACCCCTTATTTTCTCCCCTCCTCCTCCTTTGTAGCTCCTCTCTGCTTATTGCTCATGTGGGGATTGCAGCTCCTGTTAACTACTATCGTGCAAACCTAGTTCAATGCTCCACAGACTTGGGAGTGTATCGTGCGGGAAACACGCCAACAACATGGGTCTTGTGTACAGTCATTACACTAGCAAGATTGTAGGGCTCAGATGCAAAGGTAGGGACAACTGCCAGGCCAATAGCAGATGCACCATGCGATAGGCTAGATGCCTTTTGCAGTGCGACCCTTGCACATGGCAGGATATGTACATGGCGAGAGAGAGAGAGAGAGAGAGAGAGAGAGAGAGAGAGAGACATCTGAACCAAACGCCCTCCCCACGTGCATAGGGCGTGTGAAGAGAGAGAGAGAGAGAGAGAGAGAGAGAGAGAGAGAGAGAGAGAGACATGTGGGGAAGGGAAATATCCCCCCTCTCTCCCCTCTTTCCCTCCATTAAAGTGGGGGTATCTCTTTGTGATACCCCCTATGGGGGCCCAAAATCAAACGGAACCGTGCGCATTGGAAGGCATATGGGTGAAGCAATTGAATCGAGGAGCCAGAACACATGGTAAAGATATTTATGCAGAATATCTTTAAGTACCATGGGATGCCCCAGTCAATAGTTAGTGACAGAGACCCGAGAATGACTAGCTTGTTTTGGAAAGCATTGTTTGAGAACATGGGCACTACCTTGAAGTTCTCATCATCTTTTCATCCACAGACAGATGGACAGTCTGAAGAAGCAAATTCTACTGTCTTGGATCTGCTAAAGTGTTATGTATCAGAGCACAAGGCAGCTTGGGAGCATTATTTTCCATTGGTAGAGTATGCTTACAATAATACAGTGCATTCTTCTACTGGCAAGGCACCGTTTGAAATTGTCGAAGGTGGCAAGAAAGTGCCTCCCATTTTGCAGACAAAGGACAAGATTTTTGAAGCAGATCGTTATGTGGAAGGATGGCAAGAAGCCTACACAAAGGTCAAGTATGCCTTAGAGAAGTCACAAGCTAAACAGAAATGAGCTGCTGACATAAACCAAGGGTGGGGCTCTATACCCACACCTCACTGTTCGATTGTCTCAACAAAAGACCTCAGAAGATCCCAGAGTTGCTTCTAGGACTCCCTTTTACTTCAGAATCTGCCCACTAGCAAATCTGGCTGTCCACGCTGCTCTTGCTACTAGCACTGGTTCATATGCTGGTCTTCGACCTGCGCTCGATGCTCTGACTGGAGAAGATGTTGGAAAAAAGAAGTTGGCACTGCTTATAAACTAGCCATGATTTGTTGTTTTTCATGGATTTCTTTCTGTTGACCCAAAAGTGAGTCCTAGTTAGCTAAAAAGTACCATGCTGCTTTTATGGGCATGTGCATGCTTTTTTTGTACCAGCACTGGTAGTTTAGTTGTTGGAGTTCCTACACATGCTTTTCTGCCAAGAAAAAGGGCTTGCATTGCTTTTTGGTTGCTGGAGGTTGCTTACGCTAGACTCTGCTTTTCTTAATGGGACTTGCGCTGGTATTGCTTTAAGCTGGGAGGCTTGCGTTGGGGCTTAGAGCTCATGTGGGTTCAAGGCCTTGGCTTTCTAAAGTTAGTTGGAGTGGTTAGAAGACTAGGGTTAGGGTTAGGTCAAGGTTTAGAGTTAGGGTTAGGGTTAGGGTTTCTTCACTTGTTGTATTCTGCTCTTATCTACAAAAGTATAAGACATCTTTTAAGTATGGCACATGCAGATACACTAGCCCAGACGTCCCCGGATGCACATACATACGCTCGACCTGCTAAAGCAGTAAACATAAGAGACTAATGTCTCAGATACTTCTAGGGAAACATTATTTTACCCTGTTCTTGTGATCCCATATTTGTTTATGTGCTTGTACTGACACGTGTTATCATACTTCAACTTGCCAGACTATGTCTGTTATACTGCAAGTTTCAACTTGCCAGATTATCATATGTTACTACAAGTTCTTTTGTCTTGTTCATCGTTCTTTAATTTACCTGACAGATGAAAGTTGTGTCTGTTACTATATGGTTATGCGTTGGAAATTTGCACGAGAGTGGCGGGCGCCCCTCCGAGGCGATTTTCGTTTGCCACCAAAATTTGCAGGTGTGGGGGCCGCGCTCGGAGGCGCGGCCGCCCCCGCCTCGCCCCACCTCCGGAGCCGGGAGACCGTGGGCGAGGCGCCGGGCCGGGGCAGTCCGTCGGCCGCGCGACGGGGTGCGGGGGAGGGACGCCTCCCCCTCACCCTCCGCCGCGTGGGCGGCCCCCCTCCTCCGTGCCGAAAGGCACGGGGCCGCTCGATAAACCTTTTGCCCCCCCTTTGCCGAGGGGGCGTGGGGCGCACACAGAACAACCGATGATGGACTGAGACGGCCCCCTCCGGGGGCGTCGCATACTCTAAAGCAAACGACTCTCAGCAACGGATATCTTGGCTCTTGCAACGATGAAGAACGCAGCGAAATGCGATACGTAGTGTGAATTGCAGAATTCCGTGAATCATCGAATCTTTGAACGCACATTGCGCCCGCGGCTTCGGCCAAGGGCATGTCTGCCTCAGCGTCCACACGACCCCCACGCCAAGCCCCCCCTCCTCCTCCCACGCGGCGGACGGAGGGCCGGTGCGGCGAACGTGGCCGTCCGAGCACGCCTCCCCTTCCCGCCTCCCCCCGCTGTGGGGGCGGCGATGGCGGGGCGATGGTGGCGCCGCGGTCGGCTGAAATGCATCGACGGCACCGTGCGACGACTCCGCCGCAAGGGTGGTTACGAGGTACGTACGCGTATCTCCGTGGGGACCGGCTTCTGCGGACGGGGTGCGCCGGTGCCGCTGTGTCGAGAAAGGGCTCCGCGGCCGACGCCGCGGGGAGGGGACGAGCGCCCCTCCCCATGGCCGAGGCCCGATACGAACACACGGACCTCAGGTCAGGCAAGGCTACCCGCTGAACTTAAGCATATCAATAAGCGGAGGAAAAGAAACTAACAAGGATTTCCCTAGTAGCGGCGAGCGAACCGGAACGAGCCCAGCTTGAAAATCGTGCAGCCTCGCCGTGCGAATTGTAGTCTGGAGAGGCGTCCTCTGCGATGGACCGGGCCCAAGTCCCCTGGAAAGGGGCGTCAGAGAGGGTGAGAGCCCCGTCGAGCTCGGACCCTGTCGCTCCACGAGGCGCCGTCGACGAGTCGGGCTGTTTGGGAATGCAGCCCTAAGTGGGTGGTAGATTCCATCCAAGGCTAAATACGGGCAAGAGACCGATAGCGAACAAGTACCGCGAGGGAAAGATGAAAAGGACTTTGAAAAGAGAGTTAAAAAGTGCTTGAAATTGCTGGGAGGGAAGCGAATGGAGGCCGCGGGTGCGCCCCGGTCGGATGCGGAACGGCGTTGGCTGGTCCGCCGCTCGACGCGGGGCGCTGGTCAGCGTGGGTTGGCACGGCGGGACAAGAGCGGGCTTTTGTTGGCCCGCCGATGCCGTCGTGCCGGCCGAGGAACGAAGCGTGCGCCACTCGTGGCGGGCTTTACGCACCTGCGCGCTCGAGACGCTGGCGCTCTGAGCTTTCCATCCGACCCGTCTTGAGACACGGACGCCAGCTGCCGCCGGCTGTGCTGACTGAGGGGGAGAAAGGTGGGGGAGGCAGGAGGCAGGGCTGACATCTCCTGATCCTTTGTTGGACCAGTGGGATCCTGTTGAAGGGGATCAAACCGGTTCCTCACGGGAACCCAATGCGGGTGAGTCGGAGCTGGCTCTGAGCCTGCCTAGGAGCAGGCTACGGAGCCTGCCTCCCTTTGCGGCGCCCCTGTCCGGGCTGCCACTCAGAGTCCTCGGCGGAACCGCCAGCTGCCGCCGGTCCTTCCTGATCAATAGGTAAAGAGGGAAAGCTACATGAGTGATGTATTTTACAAAGTTTTAAGAAGGGCAGGGAGGAGAGGGAAGGGAGGGGCCCGGGGGGTGCTGGGGCCGTTGCAGGCGATGAAGGCGGGGATGACCAAAGGTCAAGGGGGAGGGAGAAGGTGGGGGTGGAGTTGTCACCGCCATGGTTGCCGCTGTCGTCGCTACAACGGCCCCAGTACCCCCCGGGCCCCTCCCTTCCCTCTCCTCCCTACCCTTCTTAAAACTTTGTAAAATACATCACTCATGTAGCTTTCCCTCTTTACCTATTGATCAGGAAGGATGCAAAGGTGGAGTCCAACTAAGACAGAGACTTACACAGAGGGTGTTTGGTGGCTTTTCATCTCAGAGAGAGGATGTTCACTAGCCTTTTAGTATTACACTATTAGCACCCTAGTGGCCTAGGGCCACAAAACAAAAACCCTATGGCCCTAAGGTCACAGGGTGCTCTATTTACACGTTAGTTAGCTAGAAACACTATGGCCCTAAGGCCACATGGCTCTCCGAAGAAAATTTTCTATCAGTGGGGAATGAGGTTAGAATTTTTTGAAGTGATAGCCCTGTCCAGGCTCTATACCCTTGTAAAAAGAAAGAATGGATCTTCCTTTTGAGAAAAATGGGCCCAGAAATCATTAGAGGTTGTTGCTCTCATGATCCATTTACTAGCCAGCTTATTGGAGAGCGAAGGATTAAATTCCCTTTGTAATCGTCCCATGATTGACAAGACACCCGTAATTCACCTTGTAACTATTGGGGCTTGGCAGAAGCTTCCAAATTGTAAATCATTTTTTACAATTAGACTTAGTAGATGGTTAAGTCAGCACAGCCATCTCTCTCTCTCTCTCTTTGTCTTTTCTCTCTCTCATTGTCTTTTCTCCCTCTCTCTCTAAATGTGGGAAGTGGGAGAGGCTCTCTCTCTCTCTCATTGTCTGTTCTCCCTCTCTCTCTAAATGTGGGCGATACAACATTGTCTGGGAGTGGCGCCCCCACTCTCGTGCAATTTTTCACACATGGCCATATAGGGCAAAACAAAAGGGGGGAACAGAGACCCCCCCATCATCTGCACGCGGACGATAGGGGGGCTCTATCCCCCCCTTCTTTTTGCAATCATATACAGATGATGCAAAAGTAAATTTTGTGGGGGCAAGGGGGGGGACAGAGCCCCCCCATTGTCCGCGCGCGAGGTAGGATACAGTTGTTTTGCCCAAAATCGCTGCCTTGTGGACAAGGCTCTTCTGCAGCTTGCAGGGCAAAATCTGATCCCATACAGGCCTTTCGAATGCCATTTGAGACACAACAAAGTACTCATGGAAATTATTTATGGACCAATGTCTTGCCAACTTGTTGTATCTGGAGTTGAGTGAATGTTCACTGAATGCCAACTGGGGCAACATGTGGAAAAGAGTCATTTGCTACGCTTTGCATAGAGCTTTGCTTCTCGCAAAATTTCAAGAACTTGTCGTAGATGTTGTTCGTGTTCTCCTCTGGTCTTTGAGTAGATCAGGATGTCGTCAAAGAAGACGAGAACAAAATCATCTAATTCTTCCCGAAAAAGATCAGTCATGAGGTGATTGAGGGTAGCAGGGGCATTACTTAGGCCAAAAGGTATAACTGTAAACTCAGAATGCCCAAACCTGGTATTGAAGGCTGTTCCATCTGTGATAGAGTGGGTTGTTTCCCCTTGCCCGTGTCTAAGAATCGCATAGGACCCATCGAAGGTATGTTCATTCCTCGATTTTGCCTCTCCGATTGGATAATCCTATGGATGACATTGCAGATCATGTGTTGTTGTTCCTCTAGACTGGTGGCACTAGATGTGGATCGTACAACTTCTAACCAACCCACATGGTATGTGTAGCCCATGTATAGGTCAGTCAAAGTCTCCGTACCTAGGTCATATTCCCAATTTTCATTGAGAAATACCCCATCCAGACTTGGTGTACTAGAGGTATCCCGTGAGGTGGAAGCAATGTTCCTTCCCGTGTTTTGACTTTTAGTCCCCGCTACCTTAGAGGCGACTTTGGAAGGTGGTAGCTTGGTAGGGCCCTCCGAAATGTATGTATATATATATATATATATATATATATATATATATATATATATCGCGCAAATTTCCACTTAGCTTATTTGATAGGACTTTGACTATTTTTAGGGTTAGGGTTTGGGATCTCTCTTGATTATGAGAAGTTAGTACAAGAGTGAGTATGAGAGAGATATATGAGTATCCCTAAGTACGTCCTGGTTCACTGCCCTCGGATCATGTGGGGTAGAACCCGCGACCTCATGGTTCCCACACACGTCTCACCACCATGCTATCGCGCATAGGTGTCCATGTGGGCACCATGGATGTACACTATCTTAGTTCACTGCCTAGTTCACTCCCTAGTTCACTCCTAGTTCACTAATTTGATCGGACGACGGAGATCAAAGCCGCTCCGTGCCGCCGATTTGAGCCATAGATCCCCCCTGGAGACGGACCCCATGCCATATAGTGACGAGGGGGGGAATCGACACTTTTAGATGATATGAATCGACACAGCTGAAATTTGTGGCTTCCGTGACAAAGCATCAGCCACAACATTCTTTTTGCCTTCCACATGTACAATCTGAAAATGGAACATTGACAAAAAGTTTGCCCATCGCATATGCTTTTGACAACTTAGTCTGTGTCAAGAAATATCTTAATGTCTGATGATCTGTTTGGACAACAAAATCAGCCCCTAAAAGGTAGTGTTTCCAACTTTCAAGTGCATGAATAACGGCCAGCAGTTCCTTTTCATAGACTTGCATAGTCTTTTCTGGCCCTTGTAATATTCTGCTTTCATAAGCCACTACATGGCCATCTTGCATTAGCACTGCACCAATGCTATTGCCGCAGGCATCACACTGGACAATAAATGACTTTCTAAGATCTTGCAAAATGATTAGTGGATCCGAAGTCATCTTTTCCTTAAGAAGATTAAAAGCTGAGATCTCTTTTTGTGTCCATTGGAAAGAGACATCTTTCTTCTATAACGCATGTAAAGGTGAATCTATCTCTGCAAAATTGCGTATGAACCTCCTGTAGTAAGAGCATAAACCCAGGAAGCTGCGGACATCATGGACAGTCTTCAAATCTGGCCATGTCCTAATTGCTTCAGGACTATTGCGAGCTTGAGCTTCTTGGGCTCCTTTGGGTGCATGGGGTGGGCGGCCTCCCCTTTATGGGCAGGCGCCTGGCCCCCTAATGTGAACTATCGGACCCCCCCTTGCTCTCCATGCCCCCCCTAGTTAGGGACTGTTTACACAGCTGGAAAAAGGAAAAAAAAAACCCAAGTAGAGGGCCTGGGATGGCGAGCTCGCCCACCCATGGGGGCGCATGAAAAAGAAAGTTTTTTTCTTCTTGAATTTTAGAAAATAAAAAAGATAAATGCCATGCAAAAGTTAGATAGAAATGGAGTCAAGGAGAACTAAAGGAGTTGCATGCTCTATATAAAGAGCTTAGTCGAGAGCTATTGAGGACAAGTTGGGGATTCATCGTAGGTGGTCTCTCTCAAGGAGCATTGATCGATCCAGAACCGGAAGAGAGACCAGCTACGATTGTAGAGGCCAAATTTAGGACCACGAGTCATGTGGTAAAGGTGGATATAGACCAAGAGGATGTTGGAATTTACAAGTATAATGATCCTCGAACCTCTACAACCTTTTATTACAAGTGCTTAGATCCTAGGATTAATGAGTTGACCGAAGAGAAGACCTATGGTGATTGTAGACAAATTTATGGAAATCTGGGTCGGTGTGCCGTTTTTCGAGACGATCAGTCTGAACTAGGTTCGGGGGTCAAAAACTTACTATTTTTGGAAAAATTTCACAAAAAATGAATTTGACCGAAATTAAAAGTGATTCGATATCATTTGCTCATCCTTACAGGACATCCTACCCATTTGATGCATCAAAGGCCTAAATTTTCTCAAAAGTGCACTTTTGATATCTAAACCAAAATCCAAGCACCTAGCCATGTTGCACAGGTCAAGAGCTATGATCACAGAGAAAGGCCCTTTCTTGACCTCACACACAGACATGCAGATATCGAGCGGGAAAGGGGGGGCACCACTCTGAGACAATTTGTGTTTGTAGCAAAAATCTGTAGGCATGGAGGAGAGAGCACCTATCAATGAACTATATAAGAGTGGCCCTGGGCATCACTTTGAGGCATGAACAGTGGAGGTAGTGAAGCCACAAGGGATCGCGCCCCCTCCTCAGCAGCAGCGTTCCAGCGTTCATTTACCGTAACAAACTTTAGAGCTATCTCCTCAAATGTCAAGACGATGGTAGTCTTATCATTGTGAAACACAACCCACCATTAGACTCGAGTTAAGAATGCGCTTAGTCTATAAGGTGAAACCAAAGAAATTGCTACTCAGAGAAGAGCGATGGTACCTTTGCATAGAAGACAGGTCGGCGAAGGACGTGTCGCCCGTCAACCTCTGCAAGCTCAAAACGTCGGTCGGCACGCCGGGGCGCGAGCTCAAGGCGTCCGTTGGCACGGCCGGGTGCCGTCAGTGGGGGCCGGCTCAAGACATCGATCGGCACAGCGAGACGCGAGGCAACGTCCACGGCATGGGAGGGTGGCGTGGGGCGCGCGGCCGCACCCGCGGCATGAGAGGGTGTCGTCGGTGAGGGACGTGTGCCGACGACGTCGACGAGCTCAAGACGTCGGTCGGCACGGCGGGACGCGAGGCGACATCCACAGCATGGGGGGGTGGCGTGGGACGCGCGGCCGCACCCGCGGCATGAGAGGGTGCCCTCGACGAAGGACGTGTGCCGACGACGTCGACGAGCTCAAGACGTCGGTCGGCACGGCGGGACGCGACGCGACGTCCACGGCATGGGGGGGTGGCGTGGGGCGCGCGGCCGCACCCGCGGCATGAGAGAGTGCCCTCGACGAAGGACGTGTGCCGGCGACGTCGGCGAGCTCAAGACGTCCATCGGCACGGCGGGACAGGAGGCGACGTCCACGGCATGGGGGGGTGGCGTGGGATGCACGGCGGCACCCGCGGCGTGAGAGGGTGCCGTCGGCGAAGGACGTGTGCCGGCGACGTCGGCGAGCTCAAGACGTGCGTCGGCGCGGCGGGGCAAAAAGGCAACGTCCACGGCATGGGAGGGTGGCGTGGGCGCGCGGCGGCACCCACGGCATGAGAGGGCGCCGTCGACGAGGGACGTGTGCCGGCGACGTCGATCGGCACGGCGGGACGCGAGGCAACGTCCACGGCATGAGAGGGTGCCGTCCACGAAGGACGTGTGTCGGCGACGTCGGCGAGCTCAAGACGTCCGTCGGCACGGCGGGGCGCGAGGCGACGTCCACGGCACGGGAGTGTGGCGTGGACGGGTCGTGCGGCCACACCCACGGCATGAGAGGGTGCCATCGGCGACATCGGTGGGCTGAAGACGTCGGTCAGTCGGCACGGGGTGGCGTCGGTGAGGGACGCCGCCCTCATGGGAGGGTGGCATGGACGGGTCGCGGGGACGCGCGATCGGACCCGCGGCATGAGAGGGTGTCGTCCGCGTTGGCGATGGACCTGTGCCGCGGATGGGAGGGTGGCGTGGACGGGCCGCGGGGCGCGCGGAGACAACCGCGGCATGCGAGGGTGTCGTCAACGAGGACGCCCGGCGACGAACACGTGCGACGACATCAACGAGGGACGCGCGTCCACGATGTCGGCGAGCTCAAGACATCAGTTGGCACAGCGGGTCACGAGGCACCGTCCATGGCATGGACGGGTCACGTGGTGCACAGCGACACCCGCGGCATGAAAGGGTGCCGTCGGCGAGGACGCGGGGCGATGGCGACAAATTGGTGCGGCGACGTCGACGAGATCAAGACGTCGATCGGCATTGTGGGTCACGTGCTAATGTCCGTGGCATGGGAGGGTGGCGTGGACGGCTCGCAAGGCGCACGGCAACAACCGCGGCATGCGAGGGTGTCGCCGGCAACGACGCCCGGCGACGGCGAGGACGCGGCCCGGTGCACTTTGAACTACTTTGGTGCACTTTGGAAGCACTCTGAACTACTTGGTGGCACTTTAAAGCACTTGAAAGCACTTTGAAGCACATTCAAGCAGTATGCGGCACTCTATGGCACTTTCAAGCACTATGCAGGTCCAAAAGTTCATTGACTTGCTTGAGTATTTCTTCTTGCTGTGTTAAGCTTATGCGATAAGGGGGCTGATTTGGAGGAGAACTACCTGGGATCAATGCAATCGTATGATCCTCAGGTCGGGCAGGTGGGAGTTCGCTTGGAAGTTCAGTTGATGGCAACGTAGAATATGAAATTCATGTAAATTCACATTGTATTATGCTACATATGTACTAGCTCTACCACTTCATTACTCAAGGTTTGATCCTCGAAGGGTCTCGAATCTTGATAGCAAATCGGGGTGCAAGCCTAGCAAAAGTTAAATGGGAAATTTGCTGTCTCCCAAAAGATAAAGGGGGACTAGGGCTCACAAATTTCAAAGATTGGGCTGATAAACTGGCTACTAAATCCATTCTCAGGGCACTGGATCACCCTGAGGAAGAATGGGCTTCTCTCCTTTTTCGAAACCTCCCTAGTTTCAGAATTAGTGGAGGTAAAGGCTGGGACCGCCTACCCTGGGTCACTATTTTCTTCTCCCCATTTGAGATCACTCCCAGTGGATCTGACTTACTCAAGTCTCTATGGAGAGCTTGGAATAGATACAGGCCGCTTCTCCGAATCCAATGGGAATCCAAACACTGCCTTCATTTTCGGGCGCATGAGTCAATGTGGTGGTCCTTCTACCCTATCCCTGCCCTCCCTCCGGTCAGCCAAACATCTCCATAGAAAAGGGATCACCACCTGGAGGGACATATGGTTCAAAGACGAGCATAGGTGGCTAACTCAAACCGAACTTCTCATTAAATTTCAACTACAACCCTGGGAAGTCAAATTAATCTCTGAGCGACTCTCTCAAGCTGCAAAGAACCCTCTCCAAAAGCCCTCTGCTGGGCAGGAGGCAGATGTTTGGCAAACCCCCCTAATCTTCCCCCTTCTCTACCCAAACCGCTTCATGTACTCTGAACAATAAGTGGCAGATCTGATCCCTGCTAAACAGTCCATTCTGCTTTGGTTGATTTTGCACAAGTCAATCTGGACAGGCCACAGGATGACAGTAGTTGTTCTGGGATTAGGGACTTGTGGTAGATGTGGACACTTAGAGGAGGACATCCCTCACTTGTTCATTAAATGGCATTGCAATATTCAAATACTGTCCCCTTTATATATAGCGTTAGGTTTCACGCCCAACTGGAAACAGTTACTGCTTGGGGACTCTGTCTCCACCTTATCAGTCATCTGGAATAGGATATAAGGGGAATTCTTCTGGGATATATGGATTGAACGCAATGACAGGTTGTTTAACCAGGCTTACCAAACTAAAAATCTGAAAAGATTGTTCTCCCTCTTCTCTCTGCAGGGCAACCAACTCAAGCTAGAGCAGTGCAGAATCTATGAAGCCAACTTCAAACGTCTCACAGACTGCATGGGGTTCTACAACAATGCTGGCATTAATGAACAACAAGAAGTGTTCCTAGACGGCTCCTACACCCATCTACAACGAATGATGGACGAATGACTGCAAGCTCAAGACGTCGGTCGGCACACCGGGGCGCGAGCTCAAGGCGTCCGTCGGCACGGCCAGGTGCCGTCGGTGGGGGCCGGCTCAAGACGTCGTTCGGCACGGCGAGACGCGAGGCAACGTCCACGGCATGGGAGGGTGGCGTGGGGCGCGCGGCCGCACCCGCGGCATGAGAGGGTGTCGTCGGTGAGGGACGTGTGCCGACGACGTCGACGAGCTCAAGACGTCGGTCGGCACGGCGGGACGCGAGGCGACATCCACGGCAGGGGGGGTGCGTGGGACACGCGGCCGCACCCGCGGCATGAGAGGGTGCCCTCGACGAAGGACGTGTGCCGACGACGTCGACGAGCTCAAGACGTCAGTCGGCACGGCGGGACGCGAGGCGACGTCCACGGCATGGGGGGGTGGCGTGGGGCACGCGGCCGCACCCGCGGCATGAGAGGGTGCCCTCGACGAAGGACGTGTGCCGGCAACGTCGGCGAGCTCAAGACGTCCATCGGCACGGCGGGACACGAGGCGACGTCCACGGCATGGGGGGGTGGCGTGGGATGCACGGCGGCACCCGCGGCGTGAGAGGGTGCCGTCGGCGAAGGACGTGTGCCGGCGACGTCGGCGAGCTCAAGACGTGCGGCGGGGCAAAAAGGCAACGTCCACGGCATGGGAGGGTGGCGTGTGCGCGCGGCGGCACCCACGGCATGAGAGGGTGCCGTCGGCGAGGGACGTGTGTCGGCGACGTCGATGAGCTCAAGACGTCGATCGGCACGGCGGGACGTGAGGCAACGTCCAAGGCATGAGAGG